>NW_025109550.1:0-315292 GCF_011392965.1 Frieseomelitta varia
TTTTTTTTCCCCCCCTTTTAACATTTCTTTCTCTCTCTCTCTCTCTCTCTCTCTCTCTCTCTCTCTCTCTCTCTCTCTCTCTCTCTCTTGCGCGCGTTTTGTATTCGCCGGACTGTCCCCGCTTTTTAGGTAATTTTTCTTTTTTTTTTCTTTTTTATTGGAAACCGACGTTATTTCAACTATGTTTCGTTTTCTTTTTTTCTCTTTTTAATTCTCTCTGTGTATACACATACGTGCCTTACTCGTGTTCACTACTTCCATTCTTTTTATTCATGTTTTTGTTTTTTTTAATTTTACTTTATTCCGGATTGAATGCTTTTTTTTCTGTAAATATGTCGTGTCACGTCGTTCTAGAGTTAATCGCAACTATTACGATTTTTCAAAAGTACGAGTTCTTTGATGACTTAATATTAATTTGATGTCTGAAACGTTGCGTCATGTTACGCGATTTGAAAGTTCATATTACCCTAACTTCGAGATAGCTTCAAATAAAAGAGATTTCACCCTTGTCTGACTATCGACTGCCCGATTTCTCTTGTTCCCTTCAACGCCTATTTTCTAAATCAATTATATCACGACGTACATTGCTGTGAAGTTCGGTGTATAAAAAACTACACAGTACAAATTATCTGCTATTTCATTTCAAACTTTTTATCATTCCCAGCGTCGTTTGTTTCAGTCGAAAAATTTACAAGTTCTTTTCTGTGAATAATCTTTGAATCAACGTTTGACGCTAGAAATAGGAAAGTCCATCGTGAAATTTACAAACCGATGTAAACAGGAATTTTATCAACGTCAAAGTTTTGTTCCATCGGTTCTAATCGTAGACTTCTTGCGTTTGCAATTTCACCAAACTTTGACTTTAGCTGCAACGGATT
The DNA here is from genome assembly GCF_011392965.1 of Frieseomelitta varia. Lineage (NCBI taxonomy): Eukaryota > Metazoa > Arthropoda > Insecta > Hymenoptera > Apidae > Frieseomelitta > Frieseomelitta varia. The sequence goes on from NW_025109550.1 coordinate 879, forward strand.
AATTTCTGCAACGGAGTAATTTAATAAGCAGAATTACCAAGCACTCGTGCAATTAAGTTTAATTACGTTTGTTACTCTATAGCTGTCATAGTACGATAAAGGTTCTCACGTCTGAATATTCTAATACTGGAATGTTCTATTTGCAGTCGCGAGAAACACAAAATTTCAAGAAGCACTTGTTAATGCTCATCACGAGAAACGTGGGGACAAACCTTCATCTCTCATTACGTCCACGACGAAAAGCTCGAAAAGAGAAAAGAATATAAAAAAAAAAAAAAAAAAAAATAAACTACCACTCTCACCCATAAAACTCGGCTGGAAAATCGTATTAAAATCGTCCGGGAGAAGCGGAGAGAGCAGCTCGTCATGGTAACGCGATGGTCGGTGGCTCGGTGACATAATAAACAGTGAAATTTAACGTGGCAGCTGCACGCCGCGATTCGTATTCCGCGTGGCACGCCACCAGCGTACATCGTATCAGGCTTTATTGGCCAGTGGGACATATACGTAGGTTCCACCTTGCGCCAAGGCAGAACGCGATACCACGTTGGAATATAAACCGGCGTTATTCGATCGGGGAATACGCACGCCGACCGTCGCATAATGCCGGCCGAGCCCGAGCGTTTTATCTACATTATTCAACCACCGTACGAATACGCGTTTCACCGTATTAGTGGCTCGAGATAATTGCAGGAAGCGCTTTCGCGCCGACAAGAATCGTCATTACGCTTCCATGGGAGTCATTGGCCGGCTATTGTCGCTCTCCTCCGCCAACTTTCTTGACTTATCCTGTTGCTTGCCTGTAGCTTCTTTATTGGATATGTACTTCTCACCATGAGAACCCTGTCCTCGCAGCAATGGCAACACGTTGTATTTTTTTTTTATTGTGCGAGTAGTAAAATTTCAACGTGAACAAACGTAATAACATTTCATCGTATTCAGATGATTTCACTTCATTTTATAATTTCTTCACTTTATAATTTACTTAACATTGTACTTTCTTCCAGATTCGATATTTAATGAATTTCACGATTTATCTTGAGTCCGTCGGTGTGCGGTGTCTCGATTTTCAGATGTCAACGATACATCGTTTTGTAAATAAAAGCGAGTCGAAGGGTGAATTTTAACCGATCGACTTGCCTCGCGCCGCTAATTGAAAGTTTATATACATTTTCGATCGAGGCCTTATCGAACGCGGCGTTCCTCCGTATCGGTGGCGTGTTCCTCTCCACCGTTGGCATTGTTTAAAACCGCCTGCGCTATCGCACGTGTGCGTCATGTGCATCCTCCGTCCCTTTCCCGCGCTGCATGCTGGCCGACACTGGGATACGCACATGCATATTGCACCGGACTGCACAGCCCAGAAACGAACGGCCGTGGATATGCATCAGGTAATGAATATTCCGTTTCTACGCGCCTCGGCTTCAGCCGCTTTTCATTAATTCGAGGAATCTTCGTCGATTTATGATAGATTGAATATACATACAGCACTATTTCATATATATATATATATATGTAATAGCAACATTTCACTCGACCAATATCGTTTGTGCTATATAAATCGAAATCACCGTGCTCGTGATCGAATTCTAGTATAAAATTCCCATTTTGTTTTTTCCAATTAAAAGAATTATAAAAGTTACTTTGTTAGTTTATTTTGTTCCAACTGCAATTGTATACTTTCGTGTTGCTGCTGCAGATATATTATATATGTGTGTATATAGTATACTTGATAAAGGGATATGTATATATTATATTAAAGACGTGTATGTATTATGTATATATGCATACACATATGATTGTTATATTGTATTGTACAATACTATGTTATTTTGTCTTATTGTTATTATTAATATATTATGATATCGTATATATATATATATATATATATATATTAAAAATAATAGTATAGATAGTAGTTTCAAAAGCACTATTTCATATGTATCTATATGTAATAGCAACATTTCACTCGACCAATATCGTTTGTGCTATATAAATCGGAATCACCGTGCTCGTGATCGAGCTCTAGTATAAAATTCCCATTTTTTTTTTCAATTAAAAGAATTATAAAAGTTACTTTGTTAGTTTATTTTGTTCCAACTGCAATTGTGTACTTTCGTGTTGCTGCTGCAGATATATTATATCTGCAGTGTGTATATAGTATACTTGATAAAGGGATATGTATATATTATATTAAAGACGTGTATGTATTATGTATATATGCATACACATATGATTGTTATATTGTATTGTAAAATACTATGTTATTTTGTCTTATTGTTATTATTAATATATTATGATATCATATATATATATATATATATATATATATATATATATATACTATTAAATTATTTATAATTCTATATATATTTATATATTTATACTATAATACTATATATATTTATAATACTATATAATATTAAAAATAATAGTATGTAGTAGTTTCAAAAGTTGAGATATAAATGTACCTAATAATATTGAGAAAGATTCACAGAATAAAAATACATCTAGTAGCGTTGATAATTGCTATATAAATATGCCGAATAATCTTAAAATGATCAAAGACTCCGCCGTGTTTGATAAAGAGGGGACAATCAATCACAATGACTTCTGATTCTGATACTGACTTCGTTAAATTGTATCAACAAACTCAGCCGAAAATCGACGAATCAAACATCGTAACTTCATCAAATTAAATTGTCAATTTTTCGATAGAAAATTGGGACTTTTGTCATCGAGATGTTTGCATCGTTACAGCGAGACGACTTCGGTATCTACGATTTCAGAAAATTCGGGAGATTCGGTAGATTGAGATAGCCACGAGTAGCAAACGTCGCGCAACGCGGCAAATCGAATCGACGAATCTCGGTGTCGAACGAGTCCGTGAAACCGGCTGAGAATCGGTTCTTCTTTTTCCCTCCTTCTCGGAGGAAAGTGAAATGGATAGCGACGAGGCGTGCGTCTGCTCGATTTAAAGGAGTAATTTGCTTCGGTGAAATCAGCTCGCGCGGACCCAACCGACTTTTCTGCCCCTCGTCCCACGACGCAAGAGAACGAACATAAATTCTTGCCAGGGTCAACGAGGACTTTCTTGTACAGGGCGATCCACTGACGAGCAGTGTTCTTTTGATTGGTTGGGGTTAGAGGGTCGTTTATGCGAACGTAAAGTAAATTTTGAATCTACAGAACGAAACGAACACGCGCTGATATTTTTTAAAGAATTATATAAAAATGGTGTGATATAGACTATCTTTTATATCTCTTTTTATAAGAATTGATAGTTTAATAAAACGGACACTACACAATTTCTATTTTGACACTATACAATCAACAATGAGGTTCTATTGCATCGTAATGCCTATACATTTTACAATTGTAATATTCTTTCAAATGAAAACCTTTTTTTTCCAAATAACAATCCTCTCATCCTGTGTAATAAAGTATTGGGATAATAGATTGATGAATTTAAAAGATGTGCTTCAACTTCAATTTTGTAAAATTTGTCTTGTGAAGGACAGAAGCTTTCCTTGTCTCTCGCAAAATAAATCTCACAAAGTTGATCAATTTCTCGACCATATTATTCTAATACATTTGCATAGAGTATCACGATTTGATAAACGAGTATTTAAAAGAAAAAGAATAAGTATATTTCTGTTCCTCTGGAGACGAATTTTTTTAGTATACGAATAATGGAAAGTCTGATGGAAAAAAAAATGAATCACTGTGCCAAGAGGTTCCAATAATGTCATTATATTTCCATTACAAAATTTAAATACACCGATGTACCCAAAAAATACATTAATATATACAAAATTTTACACGACACATTCGTACAGTCCATTTCGTCTTCTTCCACCAACATTCTTTTCTAATTTCGATTAAAACAAGACAGCTTGTTACAGTGTTGCATGAATCAGCCTGTAGCTTCTCTCTCTCTCTCTCTCTCTCTCTCATTTTCTCTCTGGTTTCTCCTTTCAGGGATACTTAATGTCCCTGAAAGAACGGACGCCACCGCTTAGCGACAATTGTGTTTAATTGTCGGGAAAAAAGCATCCCTGCTTTTCCTCCCTCTTCGTTTCTGCGAGCCACCGCGTTTATCGAGCCTTGGGCCTGTGTCAAAGGTCAGATAATTCGAACGGTCGTCGAAGAGGAATGGTGGGAACATAGGGAAAGGGGGAGGTGAAAGATCAGGGGAACGTCCAGGATGTTCCTTAATTTTCCAAGGACAAATTGGACCGTGTCGAAGTGCGGAGTTGGCTCGTGAAACGTGTGTTTCGTCTGATTAGATGCCCGGTTTTTTGGCTTGCTGCGGGGTGATCGATGGACGCTCTGCAAGTGCGATTTTTGATTACGCGAAACGAAGGCGTTTTGACGCAGTTTTTTTTGGGGAGGGGGGATGTTTCATGCTTTGGAAGAAGAGGGCTTCGGTAGATTTTTCAATTTTGTTCGACGAGATTAATCACGTTGAGATGATCTTACGTTAATCAGTTAATGAAAGGAGTTCGTTAAGTCTGCAAGAGTAATCTTTCAATTGGTTTTATTCTTTCGAACGAAACATCTGTTAAATCTGACTTGTACAGCGAATTTTTTCTCAGTTGAACTGTTTCGCAACAATTACACATGAAGTGCATGTGATATACATGCTTTACTAGATATAAAATTCTATATAAATATACATTACTAATCAAGAAACAATAATTAGAGATTTTAATTCTAGAGGAATTCTAGACTAACAGGAATGATGTATACATAATAAATGATGAATCTAAAATTTAAAAATTGGTAGTGATATCAATACCATCATATTAATGAAAAATGAATATTAAAGAAATATATTAGTATCGTTGTAAAATTACGATCATTATTTCCAAGAAAACTATCTTTCTCAAAACTGGCACTTGCCATAACGATCAAATTACAATGTATAATACAATGTATAATTATGTAATATATGTACAACATATTTACAGTTTATATTCTATAACATAATTTATATAATTCAGTGCAGTATTTTCACATAATATTTATTTAACCATTTTCATCCACAATTTAAAAATTTACACTCGATTCGCGCGAGTGATCCGTTTCGCGCGATTTTTTTTCTCAGAAAGAATCCACCGGTACGTGAGAAATACCGAAGAGAAATGATCGATATAAATCGGAAGATTTACTTCGCACATTTTCACCAAATGAAATCAATGAGAATTGTACATGGTTGGTGCTTTGCTGAGCTACTGTTTCTTGCGAAACGGTAATTACGAATGATGGAAGATTAAAAAAGAAAAGAAAACGAGAGAGAGACTCGCGTAAATCGAAAGGACAGGGGGTGTAATTTACGATTCGCGTGATCAAATTAAACTCCGTCGAAGATAAACGGGCAACACCTTGGCGCGATAATTTACGTATCGTCGCAGCGAGTTCAAAAATTGGCTCGAAATACCACTGGAACGAGGGACGTTCGGCGAGTGGAGAAAAAACGCGACTATAAAAGGATGGGAGGGGGGGGGGGAGGAGGGCGCGGTCACCCGCCCAGGATTACAGATAAGGGACGTCGTTTCGATACGCGCGCGCGTGTGCACGTGTCCCGTGCTCCTTCGTTCGGCTTGATATGAGTTTACAACGTAGATAAGGGCAGTTTCGACGCGGCCGAGCGCCCCGGCTTCTGTCGTAAAATGCGCGGAAGCCGGCTTAAAAGCGAGGCCGTCCCCGCGAGAGGAACTCTAATCGCGACGCTTTTCTACCCACCGCCTCGCGCGTTCCTCCACGCTCGTACACGCGGGAATAAATTATCCAGGTAATTCGAAGAGGCGATTCGCTCTCTCTCTCTCTCTCTCTCTCTCTCTGTCTCTGTCTCTGTCTCTCTCGGTTGATTTTTACCAGATTCGGTCAGGTTTCTTACTCACTGTCTATTAATTGTTTTTAATTTTGGTTAAAATAAATTAATATTAATTTATTTTAAAATAAATTTAAAATAAATTTATTAATAATTAATTGTATATATTTTATTATTAATATGACAATTAATATTATATTTGTTATTAATTTAATATTAAAAAGTTAACGTCAACTTTAGGTGGGAGACACGTAAATTTTATTAATAAAGTTTAATAAAATGAACTTTGAAGTAGAATAGGCTTCTTTAAGTTAGTTTTGAAATTAAAACAATATAAAGGGAAATATTTCCCTTTCAACAGCGTGAAGCACAAGATAGAATATTTCACCCTAATTAAATATCTATTTGAAACGTTTCTTAACCATAAGAGTAAATTGGCGAAAGATGTAATTTCAATGGATATTGCATTACAACGTATCGTAATATTCGTGCATAAAAATTTTTTTTTAATTTTAATATATTAAATTGAAGAATGATTTTTAAAATTTTAGTTTAAATTATTATTCTAATGGAGTTCTTAGTTATTATAGTGATTTTTTAATTTTTAGAATTATTATTCTAATCGTATCAGAATTTTATGCCCTCTCGTATCGTAATATTGAAACGTTTACAATATTTATAATATTCGTAAATCATTCTTGTACATGCATGTGTGTACGGACAGATTCGCGAGTGTTATTGTCAAAGTAACACTGTTGTATAATCTAAATCTATTGCATAACGACTTCCTTTTCAACCTTCTTAGATAAGCATCAGTTATTGAAACTTGTTACATCGTAAAAGTATTGGACTATGTTGTGTAATCTGTATTTATTAATATTCAATTTCAAGAACTGAAATTTGAAATTCGAATTCCGGTAGGATTGCGCAATTCGTTCCTCATTCCGAAGTCGTAATTCGTATCGCGAATCTGACAACACGGGGTTCAATAACCCCGAATTGAATACGAGAGAGTTAAATCGCCTGAAAAAAAGAGAGTGCAAATGTTCAATCTGACAGAAACCGACGTTATTACCTTTGCGACGATTTTCTAAAGGTATAATTGATAAAATATCGTAATTGTGTATAATTGTTATATATGTGTAATTAGAATTCTATCTATTATATTTATATTTATTATATTATAGTACTATATATTACTATACTATTATTATAATATAGTAATATAGTATATATTAAGTATAGTATAATAGTATATAGTATAATGTAGTAATTATAGTAATATATATTACTATATTATACTACTTAGTATATTATAGTACTATATATTACTATACTATACTACTGTATATTATAGTACTCTATATTACTATACTATACTACTGTATATTATAGTACTATATATTACTATACTATTATTATAATATAGTAATATAGTATATATTAAGTATAGTATAATAGTATATAGTATAATGTAGTAATTATAGTAACATATATTACTATACTATACTACTGTACCATATAAATTATATATGGTACATATATATATATATATATATATATATTAATTATTATACATATTATATGGTACATACATAATTATATATTATATTAAATATTATAATTATACCAACTAACATAACTTTAAAATATTTGATTTATCAAAATTTAACAAACTGTTACATTATACTTAATATTGTAAAATATTAAGTATAATCTAATATTATGAAATATTGTCTGTCATTCAATGAATTCCTGATGCTCACAGTATTCCGCCCCGCTTTCCACGCACCTTCCTCTCCCCAAAAGTAAGAAATCTCACCAGCACGAAAGAAAGAAAGAAAGAAAGATAGGACGAAAGAAAGAAGAGGCGGGACGCGCACTAATTTCCAAACTACCCTCCGCGAGCAGCGTACGCATCAGCCCCGCAATTTCAGCGTCGCCGACACAGTATCCGCCGTTACTCCTTTTGTCCAACCCCCGAATCCTCCGTTTTTTTCTCATCAGCAACGCGACCGACCGGACGGTCTCCTTTGTCCTGGGCCGGTCCCCGGCAAGTCGCAGACAATTTTGCCCCGCTTTCTAATCGTCGGCCACCGCTGCTCGGCTTCGCCATTATTCCCTGCCATTCCACGGCTCGCGCCAATTGCTTATCTTTGTATCGTGCATCCCGTAGACTCACGTCTTACTGCTTTTTTGCTCCTCTCCCCCTCCCCCTCCCCCCTCCCCGGTTAAGGGAGATCTCTTGTTCCCCAGGCGTGCCTCTTTTCTCTCTGTCTCTTTTTTTTTTTTCGAACCGGAGAAGAAGCGATTACAGGGGAGCAGAGTGGAACGTGTAGTGTTCTGGAAGGGTGTCATAAATCGCAGACGACTCCCTCAACCCACCCTCTCCTTCTTCGCGACTCCTCTTCCACCGTCGCGTCGTTTCTCCCTTCCATCGGCTGCCTGCATTTACATGTCGCGTCTCCTTTCGCTTCTCGCTTTCCATTTCTTCTTCTTGCGCCGTCGGGGTCAGTGTATTGCCGCGTGGAGGAAGGAGGAAGAGGAAATTCTCTGTTTGGACAGAGAATGAGGCCGGATGAGCGAAACAGAGGGGGATAGAGAAGAGACGGAGCGACGATTCTTGGTTAGTTTTTACGTGATTGGCGCCGAAAGTATCAGGCTCGTGGCAGTTTCGGGTTAGAGTGAACATACTGGTGACAGAATTTTGGTCACTGACATTGCCGTGTTAATAGAACTAATTGATTAAGGGAGACGTTACTTTTTGCTACTTAAAATTTCTGGCTAGAATTGACCGTGTTCAAACCATGTGTTCCAATTCTCATGAGCAACTATATATAAATTATTAATATGCACGTGTGTATTTCAGCACCTATGTAACGATGTATTAAAAATTACAGGGTATTAAAGTACGGATATATCGGTCGCACGTTTACACGTGTATTTGACAATTTCTGCCATGCATTTTTATTGTACATTATTTTTCTTCAGCGTATAATTTATTTTTACTCTGCAATTTATTTTCGTTATATCTCTTCTGCATTATTTGTTTCGATACATTATTTATCATCTCGAGAATTTTTTTGTCCCGAATTGCAACATTTTCTCGGTTTTAAGTATACTTAAATGTAACCCAGGCAAAACAAATTATCAGTCTGTTACTTCTAAATAAATGATTTCTTAAAAAATAATTTCCATCCATGTGATATCATGCCGACGTGAGTTCGGAAGAAAAAAGAAAGCGAGGAATTATTGCATACGGTTCGGTCACTCGTTATGGTCCGCGAACCAGTTGCTAGCGCAAATGGTTAATACGAAAACCACTGATTGTGTCACGAAAAATTTCCATTAGGAACAAAATAAAACAAAAGAGGAAAGAAGATAGAGAAACTTTACGATACAGTAGCAAAGTACGCAAGTACTTTTCATTTTTAGAATATTTCAAATCTCTGATAATACATTGTTTCAAAATTTTTAATACGAAATTATACATATTGGCCAGTTTGGTCCTAAGCCTAACCCAGTGAAGTACACGCGAAATTTTCATTTTTAGAATATTTCAAATCTCTGAAAATTTTTAATACGAAATTATATATATTGGCCAGTTTGGTCCTAAGCCTAACCCAGTGAAGTACACGTAAAATTTTCATTTTTAGAATATTTCAAATCTCTAAAAATTTTTAATACGAAATTATATATATTGGCCAGTTTGGTCCTAACCCTAATTCAGTAAAGTACACGCGAAATCGGGATTTCTGCGTCGTTGCTGCACATCTCTCCGCGGATGATCCACGTGGATCGTCACGAACGAAGCGTGCTCGAAGCTACTTGGCGACAACAACCACCCTTTTGCTCGGCAGCATCCGCTGCGGTCGCTCGGTGGTGGCCACTTGGTCACTTTCTCCAAAATTGTTTCCGACGACTACTCGACTCGAGTCGTGAACGTTGCTGATGGTCTCCTTTCGGTCTCGACCGCTCTCGCGGACCGGTGTCCGTTCCGAATCAGTGGCGAGGGTTAATCTATCACCTCGCGCGGGCTTCCCTTCGGCAGTACGCTCCGTCGTGATTAAATTGGGACTTAGAAAGAATTTTATCGCGCGTCGGCGAGCAATCTCCTGTCGTGACACGGGATATTCCGAAGCGAGTTCTAGGAACTGGAAATATCCGGGCTTCCCGGTGGTGTTCCACGCGAGTGAGAGAGTGCAAAGAACGTGGAAAGCAGGAGGACAGAAGGAATTTGACATTTGATGACAGTGGCATAATTTTGGCGATGAGAGGGGACAATTTCGACGTGAAAAACTATTGGAAAGATCTAATGATAAAGTGAGGAGAATCGTTTAGGAAATTTGTATCGTGTATGTATGTACATGCAAAATGTTTCTTCGGGGGGGGGGGGGGGTTGAATTTATCTGTTGTCAGTTATCGATCGTGTTAAGGTAGAAATTTCCTACAAATCATGTTCGATAGTCTGCGTAAACTGTTGCTTAATATTCTAAAAATTTGTTGAGACTGATTTGAATTAGAATTGTGAAAATAACAATTTGTAAAATAACAGGTTGATCGAGATTATTCAGGATAAGGATAAGATTATTTTATCGAAATTTTGGAATGATCAGAACGGTTTAACATTAGCTCATACTTGAAAGTCGCTTGGAAATTTAATATTTCAGGAGTGCTGTGGAAGGTCAAAGATATACTTTGATGCGTGAATTAAATAAAAGAAACTGTATATGGAAGGCTCTACGTCTCTGAGCTTCGAAATTAATAATTATTTTAATTTAGAATTTGTGAAACACGCTGGAATCCATTGAAGTGTCTGAAAGGAAGGGAACAACCTCACAGTCAGTACAGTAACAAGAAGAAAATAATCTTCCACGTGACAAACGTCCATCTGATGATAAAACTTCGTAAAGAAAAGAAAGAAAGGAGAAACGCACGAGATACCAAGAAGAGGAATTTCATCGTCGACACAGAGAAAGACAGACGAAAGAAAGAAGGAGGGGAACGACGAAAAAACGAGAGAAAAAATTTCCACGTAGAATCGATTTAAGCTCGGTAAAAGTCTCCACCTTGAAACGGTTAATCGGATTGCCAGCGCAAATATACGTATTCGTCGTTCACACGTCGTCGTCGTCGTCGCGTTAATTGTATTTCGAACGAATTGAACGCGTTCGCCTCGATTACACGACGGAAAAAAAAAAGAAAAAAAAAGAAAAAACAAGAAAAAAAAAGGGGGGGAAGGAGGAAAACAGCGACGCACGTCGTCGATGCTTCTTGCTGCGTCGCTGGTGCAACGGGAAGCCGTCCAATCGCGTTCGCCGATCGACAACGCACCGTTGCGCCGCGTTTCACCTTCCACACCGGAAACGGATAGCCTCCTCATGGCTGACGGCCACGAGTTCTCGATTTTCACGCGTTGCGTAAACGCGAATAGGTGAATCTTGATGGATAGATGCATAGGTTGTGTCTCGAGTCTCTGCGTATCTACGTTGACGCTACCAGAAAAATGTTAAAAGAAGAAAACAAATAAAAACAATGATTAGAATATATACCTTATGTTTGTACGCAGAGAATGGAATAAAAATTTTAATTTGGCTGAAATAGATACACTTTTAAAAATACCTGTTTACTATATGTAAAGCGAAGAAAATTCTTCTCGAGGTGTCAGTGATAATAAACGATAATTAAGAAATTAAAAATAAATATAAAACAACGGTACTTGGGAAGTGATTGAACCACTCCATCGTTCTGTCAAACAATTTTCATACATGAAATTATCATTGTACACCAAATTTACTTCACGTGACATCAGTCTCTGTTAATTCCAAAATATGATACGTATAACGTATTGGAAATACATATAATACACAAATCAAATTGCCATTGTTAAATTATTTTAAAAAACACGGGTGAAATTCAGTAAATTTAAATTAGCAATCTAATACACAAGTGTTGAGACATTTTTATGAACGTTTGTAAAGCATTTTTGTCGGTAGTGATCCAAAAAACTCGTTTCATAAAAGAAGTAAAGAAAAAAAAGGTACATATAGTTCGTGTGTAAAAAAATTCTTAGGATCATCTTCACGTTCTTGCCATTTATAGTCCATTTCAAGCAACTAATTATTTTCGTATTTACATTCGCACAATTTCCAATTACTTCGCGTGCACGTTCACACAATCCGCAGTCATTTTCACAGCCATATTCACAATGGCGATTTACAATCGTTTTCACATTCGCGTTCGCACAATTCGCAATTATTTTTGCATTTACATTTCCACGTATTGTCAGAACGGACACTTTGCATTTTTATTTCACTGGCGTGCTTGCAAGCACATTCATTCTAAAAATCACGTTTGATTCTAAAAAAAAATTTACCGAACTTTTCAATTGGGTTTATGTAAAACGTATTACGGATATAAATGTTACACGATTACAAATAATAACGTCAGGAAAGGAAACAAAAGTATAAAACAATAAATGATTCCAGCAATGTGAACAAGAAGAGGAAAAATAAAGAAAGATACTAAAAATAAATAAAAATATCACAAATTAATAGAACAATACTGATATAAACATAAAATAATTCCAATAAACTAAAATAAGTTGAATTAAAATAAAGTATAAAACAATTTCGATAAAATAAACAGATTAACGTGAAATGAATTTAATAAATTAAAACAAAAATATATATATGTATATATATATATATGTTGCAAACAAAGCGAAATTTCAAAGTTTTCGAAATTCCGAGTGCAAATTTTTGAAAATTTTTCAAAATAAGGTGTGTTTACATCAAAAAAATGTAAATAAACATTGGAAACCAAAATAAACAGACCAATGTTTGCAGACAGAGCAATTTTTCAATGTTTCCGAGATTCCGACTGAAAATTTTCGAAAATTTTTGAAAACAAAGTGTGTTTACATCAAAAAAATGTAAATAAACATTGGAAACCAAAATAAACAGACCAATGTTTGCAAACAGAACGAAATTTCAAGGTTTTTGAGATCCCGATTGCAAATTTTCCAACATTTTCCAAAATAAAGTGTGTTTACATCAAAAAAATGTAACTAAACATTGGAAACTAAAACAAACAATCAAAAAAATGTAAATAAACATTGAAAACCAAAACAAACCGACCAATGTTTGCAAACAAAGCGAAATTCCAAAGTTTTCGAGATTCCGACTGAAAATTTTCGAAAATTTTTGAAAACAAAGTGTGCTTACATCAAAAAACAGTAAATAAACATTGGAAATCAAAAACAAACAGTCAAAAAAATGTAAATAAACATTGGAAACCAAAATAAATAGACCAATGTTTGCAAACAAAGTGAAATTTCCAAGTTTTCGAGATCCCGGCTGAAAATTTTCGAAAATTTCACAAAATAAAGTGTGTTGACATCAAAAAAACGTAAATAAACATTGGAAACATAACAAACAATCAAAAAAATGTAAATAAACATTGAAAACCAAAACAAACAAAGCGAAATTTCCAAGTTTTCGGAATTCCGATTGCAAATTTTCGAAAATTTTTCAAAACAAAGTGTGTTTACATAAAAAAGTAAATAAACATTGGAAACCAAAACAGACAGTCAAAAAAATGTAAATAAACTTTGGAAATCAAAACAAACAAAGCAATGTTTGCAAACAAAGCGAAATTTTAATGTTTTCGGAATTCCGATTGCAAGTATACTTACCTATACTTACCCAGTATCCATGAATTATCCATAGGTGTTAGAAATGATTACATAGTAATTCACTTAGAACTAAGTTAACATACGAATACTTACCCATACTTACCCAGTATGAACTCTCCACACGTGTTGTAGATAATTGCATAATAGATCACTTAATAAACGACAGCAATTAAAATATATATATGTATATATCAAAGACTTTGAAATTTCGTTTTGTTTGCAAACATTGGTCTGTTCATTTTGGTTTCCAATGTTTATTTACATTTTTTTTATGTAAACACTTTGTTTTCAAACATTTTCGGAAATTTTCAGTCGGAATCTCGAAAACATTGAAAAATTGCTCTGTCTGCAAACATTGGTCTGTTTATTTTGGTTTTCAATGTTTATTTACATTTTTTATTGTTTGTTTTGGTTTCCAATGTTTATTTACTTTTTTTGATGTAAACACACCTTATTTTGAAAAATTTTCAAAAATTTGCAATCGGAATTTCAAAAATTTCGCTCTGTTTGCAAACATTGGTCTGTTTATTTTGGGTCCCAGTATTTATTTACATTTCTTTGATTGTTTGTTTTGGTTTACAATGTTTACATATTTTTGATGTCAACACACTTTGTTTTCAAAAATTTCCGAAAATTTTCCGTCGGATTTTCGAAAACTTTGAAATTTTGCTCTGTTTGCAAACATTGGTCTGTTTATTTTGGTTTGCAATGTTTATTTACATTTTTTTGATTGTTTGTTTTGGTCTCCAATGTTTATTAAATTTTTTTGATGTAAACACACTTTGTTTTCAAAAATTTTCGAAAAATTTCAGTCGGAATCTTGAAAACTTTGGAATTTCGCTCTGTTTCCAAACATTGGTCTGTTTATTTTGGTTTCCAATGTTTATTTACATTTTTTTGATTGTTTGTTTTGGTTTCCAATGTTTATTTNTTGTTTTCAAAAATTTTCGAAAATTTCAAATCGGAATTTCGAAAACTTTGAAATTTCGCTTTGTTTGCAAACATTGGTCTGTTTATTTTGGTTCCCAGTGTTTATTTACATTTTTTTGATGTAAACAGGCTTTGTTTTCAGAAGGTTTTAAAAATTTGCTAGTGGAATTTTGAAAATTTTGAAATTTCGCTGTTTGTGTTGAGCACTGGGTTGTTTGTTTTGTTTTCCAATGTTTATTTACATTTTTTGATTGATTGTTTTAGTTTCCAAACAGTCCAATATTTGCTAACAAAGCGATATTTGAACATTCCGAAATTCCACTTGCAAATTTCCGAGCATTTTCGAAAACAACATGTGTTTATACGTGAAAAAAATGTAAATAAACATTGGAAACCGAAACAAACAAACCAATGTTTGGAAACAAAGCGAAATTTCAAAATTTTCGAAATTCTACTTGCAGATTTTCGAAAATTTTTGAAAATAAAGTGTATTTACATCATAAAAACGTTGTAAACCAAAACAAACAATCCGCTGTTTGCAAACGGAGCGGAATTTCAAAATTGTCGAAATTCTTCCATAAATATATACAATATACAATATGTATGTATGTATGTATGTATGTATGAAGGGGATATAAAAAATTGGAGAAATGGAGGCAAACCTCTTGAGAAGTTGACGATTGTAAGACGCTACACGAATAAATGAAACTCGATGAATATTCGATCGGTCCGATCTTCAACGTAAGAAAAAGAGAGGAAGGGAGCATGGATCAATAACCATACTGTGAGCCGTGATCGGCTCTGTTAATTTCTGATCGCGTGATCCGTCGCCTTAATTAACTCTCAACCAAGTCTCTCCCTGATCTCATGATATATGCCTCGTGTCTTCTTTAATTGAATCCAGTCCGGCTAGCTCCTCCTCTCCGATAACACGCTGCTGGTTGTTATTGTTCTCATTGTTCTTACGTAATACTTCTTTAGCTTTATGCCGAGACGATTGCCTGGGATATTCTTTTCTCTACACTGAAAAGACGACGCGCGTTTTGCCTCTGTTCATGTATTAAATAAAGTTCTCTGGTGGAGTTGCGCAGTACGTTCTGAAATAAAATTGTATGCGAAGGAAATCGAAAACTTGGATCCCGAGTTGTTTCCCGAGGAAATTATTTTTAACAGTTAGTCTAACTAAACTTTCTTTTCGTCTTCAGCCAGTGTGAGTGAGAAACTTGAATTGATCTATTTTGAAAAAATATTTCCTCGCATCGTCGGACACAGTTCGAGATGAATAATTTAAATGCCCTCACTCACAAACGAAACCAGCCTGGATATACGTAATTGCGTGTTTGATAAAAATTGGTGATCTCCGAGAGACGAGTCGGCGGGTCGACGGTCCTGCAGCAAGGCTGATTATACTCTCGGCATGATAACAAGTTTGAAACTTCTCGTGTTTTAATCAAAGAGAATTACAAGAGAAACTCTCTCTCTCTCTCTCTCTCTCTCTCGAATTATTTCGCGATTATTCATTTAGTCAGTTCGATCGTGAATGGGGAAAAAGGCCCCGAACGGTAGTCGAAGTCGTCGACTTAAAAGGAGCATCGCCGAGGCAGGAAACATTTTTCATTTCAGTGGAGAGAGAATCGCGGCGGGCACGGCCAGGAAGTTGCTTCTTTCTTCCTCTCCCGACAATAGTGACGAGCTCACTATTGCGATGGGAATCCAACGGGCTCCTGTTCATTCGAGAGCGATTGCTTCGGATGTTCTTCAACGAACCGGCGGTCTATCTAATTATAAAGTTAAATTAAATATTGATACGCCGGTGTTCTTGGTTGGCCTCGTCGAACAAGCTTTGTCTCATGTCTTATGGGCTCCTCTCTGCGATCTCTCTCTCTCTCTCTCTCTCTCTCTCTCGATTCCGGACGTCGTAATTTTATTCTTTTCGAACCGATTAATCCTCTTACTGCTCCGCGGTAACGGTGATCAGCCATTTGCTGCAGGTATTCGCCGTGTACGAGCATTATGATCATGCGATACATTGGCGTTTCTCTGATATTTTGGTATCTTTTCGTTTTAAACGCTGCATCTGTAATGTTCTTTCTTTCGAATCAACTATAATATTTAGCTGAGTATTTGTTCCATGTTACAATTCACTGCGACTACTGCGAAAGACATTTCCTTTTTATTCATTTGCTTTTCAATTTCTGAATCTTTCGATACCATATAGTTTGATCTTTTTTGATTATTCTGCAGTAAGATATTGTTGAATATTTACCATATACAGGTATTATGATTATGTGATGAAATTTTTGATATTTTCATATTTTTCCTTTTCTTGGGGGGGGGGGGGGAATACTCTTATAATTTGACGATTTTCGTACTCTCTTTATTGACCACTGTAATCAACCATTGCTAAGTATTTACTATGCATTACAATTAATTGCGAACTCCGAAAGAAATTTAATATATTTTCAAATTCTGAATTTGCAATTTCAATTTTTTCATCTTTTTGCTATCATCACTAATATTTTTACTATGGCGATTCAACGAAATTTGGAATTATTTTAGTATTTCAACTTTTTAAACTCTACGTAGTTAATTCTATTTCTTGGTCTGAGTAGCTTGATCCTTCTCATAAAACCGTGGGGAATTTTATACACATGCAGGAAGTTTAAATTCACAGCGTTGCGCACGATACGCGGAAACATGTAAAATATTAAAGATAAAAGTATTAAAAACGTTTTTGCGTACGTTCTACTTCGTCAATTGCATTTATTACACGTCGCTGAATAAATTCGACGAAATTTGCAACTTTTGTTTAATACTTCTGGTCTGAACGTTGAATTTCATTTCCTCTATTTTTTATTGTCTTCGCGTACGCTCTCGTACGATCGGTCGCAAATCTTTTTTAAACGCGATTGAAATTGTTGGAACGTGATCGTCCGCGTGTGTTTCTACACGTTCGTGGAGCACCGAGTGGTAGTTGACCGGATCTCGATCGTAATTGGACCGTGAGTGTAAATCGAGTTTTAATATAGCCCAGAGACAATGAACCTTGAAGCTCGCTTGCAGTCGATTGCTAAGAATTATTCCCTCTTCCTTTCTCGCGCGAGAAAGACACGCGTGTATCACTATTATTATTGACTGGAATTACACTCGAGCCACCGAAATGGTCGAAAATAATTTTTTTACCTACATCACATAGACAGATTTATTTTAAAATAATCTTTCTAGACAGATGTATCTTTATTTTATAATACGTAAAGATAGATATATTTCGTGATGATCCAAGTTTGCAGATTTTACTATGTTACAATCCTTTCGAGTAATTTTTATAATACATGTGAGTGGAAAATTGCGTCCCTTGTCGTATTGTAAACTTCTTTTTCATTTCTTTCATACGATTTTTATATTCTAGTCGACGACAAATATATGTTCCAAATGCCAATGTTCAGCGATGCTGGTGAAGAAGTCGATCGAAATGAATTACGAACGCCGCGTTGATCCTCGATGGATTAAAACCCATTCTTCTACTCTAATTGTCAAAATTTTCATTCGGTTTGACGCTCTCGTTCGTCGTTAATGGCACGGTAAAACTCTCTTTAGTTTACACCGAGGCCCCTTAAACAGAGTGGCGGGTGGTAATATACCAGTGGCCGGTTCATTAACACGAAACGAACATTCCCAGCGAGAAGTTTAAATTATCTAAATCTCATGTCAGAGCCCGCGAATTAGCCGCGGCTTTATTGTAATCCCCGCGAGCTTAGCCAGCCATGTTTCAATCCACCCCCTCCTCTCCCATTAATTCCGCGATTTTTCAGCAGTTTCGTATCCGCTCGTCGGAATTAATCTTCGAAATGAAGATGGAACAAAAGCGGAAGCCAATTGCCGCGAGTCCCGCGGCGAACTGCGAAACGCGGTTAACGTCGCGGAATCCTTTTTTGCGCGCGCGCGCGCGGTTCCCTGTAAACGTTAAAAAAAAAAAGGAAGAAAAAAAATACTTCAATCCCGGGGTAACGTTCAATGAGATTATCTGTAGCGGATTTTTTTTTTTTTTTCGAATGAACGCGATAAATCGGGGGATGAACGCACGAAAAGATTAAACGTCTGCGATGTATTTCGCTTTTTCTCCTGCGTTTTATTCTCTCTCTCTCTCTCTCTCTCTCTCTCTCTCTCTGTTTCTCTTTTATTATTATTATTACTATTACTATTACTACTACTATTATTATTATTGATATTATTAAAGAGATTATTTGTAGGTTGTGGTTGGTTTGTGGGAGTTTTGTCGAAACGTACGTAGTACGAAAGTGTAGACGTTATTGGAGATATGAATTAATTATGGTTAATTTCGAGTACATTGTAAAAATTGATTTTGTTCATGTGAAACAGAAGAGTAATCGCGGAATCCGTGGTATAACAGTCGCGAAATAATAGTATATTAGTGTTCGACAATAATTATTTATTCTAAATAAACGGGAAGAATCTCCCTCTTTTTTTTCTATAGAAAACTGAGTCATCGAGATGAAAACTCGATATATTATAATTTATACAAATGTAATTAAATTCTCGTTTTGGGGCAGCAAGTCTTGCTGGAAAAAGATTTAATTTTACTAAATAGTCCGTCCATTTCGTTATACGATACATATTATTATATTGTATTATTATTTATATACTGATATAATTCAATTATCTTTATAATGATAGAAGATAATTCAATTATAATCTAATTATATTCACGCTGCATTGATATTTGAGTTCCAAATGTTTGCGTTTATAAATCAAATTAAATTAAACAAAATATATATTTATCTACCTACAAATTAAGACTGTATCATTGAAATATTCAATATGCTTACAAACAGGCGCGAAAATCTTCCTATTCTTAAATAAATAATATCGTCCCACAGAATTGAAAGACCTGGCGCACAAAGTGTTAATATATACGTGTAATATATATTACATTATGAATAATTATCTATGAAATATGAATATTGTTATCTATGAACATTATTATAAATATTATCATAAATATTATATCTATGAATATTATTATAAATATTATCTAAATATAATATTATCTATAAATTATGAAAATAATTATCTATGAATTATAAATATATAATAACAAATATCTATGAATTTTAATATATTTATATTGTGACTAATTATCTACGAATTATAATGTATACGAATACAACAATATGTTACGGTGACAATAACAAGAACGTGTCACGATCTAAAAAATGGCCTGGCGAGGAAAAAAAAGATGTAATACGATGTAAAACGCGTGGACGTGTTGTGTCGTGTTGCAGAGCCTGGAGGAGCGCGAACGCAAGCACGCGGTGCACAAGGAGCAGCTGTCTCGCGAGCAGAGGTTCCTCAGGCGTCGGCTGGAGCAGCTGACGAACCAGACGGGCCTGCACGGGTTGCACGGCCTCCACGGCCTCCATGGGTTAAGCTCGAGCGCCCCGACCGGCTCCTCCTGTGGTCCTGGAGCAGCCGCCGCCGCCGCCGCCGCGGCCCTACTCTCAAAACGGCGCAGCGTGTCCGAGTGCTCACTCGGCACTGCCTCGTCCACCAGCTCCACGGCCAGCTCCAGGAACTCCGACAGGTCTGCAGGCAGTCCCTCCGTCTCGGAGTCTGGTGAGTCTTTCACTTCCTCTATTGCTTGCTGGTGGTCTCTACTTCGAAAGATCGCGCTTGACGCTCGACGATAGAACATACCTCGCGGCGTGGATACTTTTTTTTGGGGGCGGGCGGGGGGGGGGAGGAGGAGGGAGCGGTATTATTATACGCTTGATAGTGAATAAATTTTATTACCGTTGAATAATTTTATCTAAATGTAGATGTAGATATTCTAACTCTAATGGCCGAAGATATCTCAATTTGAAGTAACGTGCCGAAGTTCGTCAATTTTGATTTGTTCCATTTAGAATCGGAGGTGGGGAGGGAGCGCTATTATTGTACGCTTGATAGTGAATAAATTTTATTACCGTTGAATAATTTTATCTAAATGTAGATGTAGATATTCTAACTCTAATGGCCGAAGATATCTTAATTTAAAGTTAAATACGTGCCGAAGTTCGTCAATTTTGCCATTTAGAATCGAGAAACACAACGACAACAATCGTTAAAACCCCCGATCAGACTCTCGATCAAACAAGGAACATTATTGGCTCGGCTTGGCAACTTTCTTTCTGGTTACACACACAGAGAGAGAGAGTGTTCCCCTGTTCATTTAAATATCGTCTGTTTACAAGCCACGCTGACGATCAGGGCGATCGCGTAGCATCCGAGAGACCCGCGCAAAATTCCACCGAGCGCAAGCTATTTCGCGGAGGAAGTTGAACCCTTTGCATATCAATATTTAATTTAACTTTGTAATTAGCTGGGGGCCTCCTGTGTATTCGTTTAAGAACACGTAAATCGATGGTTCTCGGGTGTTTGTGGAGGAACGGTGGGGACCTTCTTCGCTTTGAAACCAGGCTTACATGTCGTTTACATTGAACGAAAGAATGAATTTTTGCTCCCTTCTTTCTTTTTAGTCTTTTGTCCTGTTTGACGAAAAGAGAGTTGGATGTTGTACTTGAAGAATAGAATGATTATGAGAGTAATATATTGACACGGTTTACAGATGTAGTTGAAAGTCAAGAACACTATCGATACAATTTTCATACATCGACATTTAATTCCTTCTTGCGTGAAGTATGCCTGTGAAACGGTACATTGAAAATAAATAATACAGTTGAAATGAAAAGAGAAGTTGAAGCGAGGCAGAGACTGTTATAAAGAAGAGAAATTAATAGACATTAACAGAGATTGAAAGTAATTAAATGTTCCAACAGTTAGCAATCGAAGATTTGAGTATAGTGTATTGATACATTTTAATTTATTTGATTCTGTGATGACTGAAAGTTGGAAATTCCAGTGATGATGACTATTTTATATAAACACATCATCTTATTTGACACGATGTTATTTATAATACAATAACAATGATGTAATATTACTACAGTAACTTACTATAATTATTTGTTTGGTCCATTTATATACGAAAAGAAAGAAGAAAAGATGCAAAATGTGAAAACGATCATCGAGTTTCAAATGTATATACTTTTTAATTATATTTTCAACGTTGGTGAATCAATTTGATTGATTTGTGCACGGAGTATTAATAAAATACTACGCTCTTTTTATCAAAAAAAAAAAAAAAAAAAGGAAAAAAAAATAGAACTCGAGAAACTAAATGCACGGGGTCACAAATTGCGAGGTCTTTCGCCGCGACGTTTGACGAAACCGCGAGAGCTGAAGAGAGCGTGGAGGAGATCGGAATCATTTTTACGGGCTCTCAGCAGAATCGTTGCGTATTACCGTGAGTTCGTCCCAGCAACGTCGAGTGAGGAACCGGCTGAGTCAGCAGTCCGTTAGCAAACTTCCGGCTCGTTCTCCGCCGCTTATGAAGTTCTGCTACGTAAGGTGGAGGCCACCGAAGTTGGAGGCCGGCCGATAAAAACTTGTGCACGCGACGACAACGTGTTCCTGTTGTGCGCGATCGACCAACCGGCCGGTCTCTTTCGTTTCTCCGACCTTGCTTTTGTCCGCCGTTTTCCCACACAAAATCCACTAACATTCGTCGCGAAATTTTGAAATTTTTCATCCACAAAGTGCTCTACGTGCTCCCATTCAGCGAAACTATAGTCTAAATTCTTTTCGTAGTATCTTCTAAACAACTTTAATGTTTTCAAAGAGTACAGAGAATATTTATTAAAAGTCAGTAGAAGCTATTCAAACACTATAACGAGGGGGCCTATAATTTAGGTACGTAGAGGGGTTACGTTTCGAATGTTCGAAGGTTATCTCCATCTTTTTTCTCCAACGGAATAATATGTTTCTCATCCACTGCACGACTATGCACTCGACATTCTCTCGTAAGAAAGTTAATTAATTTCATCGTCTCCAGGAAATTCATTTATCCTACGATCTACCATAATTATAATTTAACTGTCTACCATAATTATAATTCAACTGTCTGTATGATTTAATTTCTCATCGATGGTTCTTGACACAGCGAAACGAAATATAATTCTCACCGATTAGCCAAATTTAAAGCGAAATCGCGTCGCGAGCGTCAACAACGTTTTTCTCAGAAAATCTCGTATTTATTCGTCTCGAATCTCGCAAGGTTTCAGAATATCCACCGAAATTCTTCCCAGTGTCCGACAATAGAACCGAGGAGTAATTCTGCCAGAGTTTTCTATAAATATCACTGGCAAGTCCAATGCCAGCAACGAACGATCCTCTCGCGCGTTAAACGACTGCTTGGCGATTCTCGGGTTGGTTCGACGTTGGTCTCCGTCGTCTCTGTACGCGTCCCGAGGGTGGAAAATAACCGGCATTCATCCTCTATCTGGTCGCGGTGTTTACGAGTCTGGCTGCCGCGGAAAGATACAGCCAGCCGTCCCCCCTATCGAGAGTTCTGCATCCGATTTCAATCTGCGGGCCGCGGCGCGAACGTAACTCGCGCGAGAGATCGAATCGAAATGATAAGCCGACCCGAGCCGAACGTTTTTAAACTTGCCACTATTCGTTTCCTCCTTCCCCTTTTCTTCTTCTTCTTCTTCTTCTTCTTCTTCTCGTTCTTCGTCCCTCATCCCTTATTTTTCTTACACATTTCTCGGTCATCGTTCCTTTCGACGTAGGTGTTCCTACGTCGCGAACCACCCTCGCCTGAAATATTACAGTCGCCGTATAAATTAGACCAACGATCATCGATTTCTTATATCTCGACTCGAGCCATACGCTGCGTGCATCGTTTGTGAATTTCGACATCGCTCGGTGATGTAACGCGGGTGGAACTAATTGGCGAGTCTGGAACTTCGTTGCTTGCTCGGAGACGATGTTTCGCCGTGAGCTTGGAAATTCGAATGTCTCCGAATCGAACTCTGGAAACAGTGTTAATTGATTCGACGTATTCCGGCTAGCACTCTGAAACGAAAACGCAGGGTACATCGGGAATTTCTGAAAAGTCGTAATACAAATACACAACGTGAAAAAGAACATGTACGCGTACGCTCGAAACGCAGAGTTAAATTTTCCGATTCATTTGGAAAATCGGCACGTAACAGAACGTAGGTGATAATAAATCTGTGACAATACAGTTGTGATAAATTTCTACAAGATAAACACAATATAATAAGGTAATCAGAAATTATTTATAATATTGTAATATATATGATATATATATATATATATTATATAATATATAATATAAAATAAATATTATAATATAATATAATATAATATAAATTATAATATTAAATATTAATAATATCATAATATAATATAATATAATATAAATTATAATATTAAATATTAATAATATCATAATATAATATAATATAAATATTATATAATATTAAATATTAATAATATTATAATATAATATAAATAGTATATAGTATTATAATTATAATATAATATTATATATAATGTTTATAATCAGAAATTATTTATAAGTGATTATCAGAAATCATTTGTATCGCGGTACGAAAATCGGTTAAAGAATAAATAATAAAGCGACCGCGGAAACGCAATCTAGTTTAACGCGCAGCATTGTTCGTGCACAAAATAGCAAAGTGACAAAATATCTTTGATTGAACGAAACGAACGTCAAACAGTGTGGAATTTCCTCCGGCCGGATGATCGTCTGTCCCCGACGAGTCTCTCGTGTGGCGTTCGAATTTCGAAACGAGCGGAAACCGCGAAAACGCGTTCACGCTCTCCGCGGAAAACGGATCGCACGGTCGAAGGAGGTTAATGAACTGCGGGAACGTTGCGTGCCAGTGGCCTGCCCGGCAAGATAACGCTAATAAGACGCGGAATAGCGGCAGCTGAATTATCACTGGGAATAATGGAAGCTCCTTTCGCGGAAACGCGTCGACAGGATCGGGTTTCAGCCCCCTTATCACTCGGAAATCGAACACGAAACGGGCTTCGAACAAACAGGCTACTCGAATCCGTGCGTCGAATATATTATAGACCGACGTGCGCGGGCGCGCGCGCGTGCAACTCTGTGTAACTGTGTATAACGTTTTCTTCGGAACAATGGCTGGTGACAATGCAGCGATAAAGAAGTTTCTTTTTATTTTATTCTCGCTTGCGAATGTTCTATTCTCTACTTCCAAGACAAGCTTGAACTGAATGAGGTGTCAGACTACGCGATGAAGTTAGTTTTAACACACACACAGGCATATAGTGTGCACATATATATTCCATCTATTGGAAAAATGAACGTGGTTACTTTATATATATATGTGTGTGTGTTATATATATATATATATATACGTCCATCTATTGAAAAAATGAACGTAGTTACTTTTTGGCCAATCCAACAGAGCAAAACCAACAACTTTCAACAAAACGACGTTCAACTGAATCTCATCTCTCGAAATCCTTAGTAACATCATCCCCTTTCGCTGAGAATCTGAAAATCATTCAAGAGACACAACGCCTCCACCTGCCGCACAACCCCCCCACTATCTCCCAATCTGTTGTCGCAAATTTTCTCTTCGACGGTGCACGCTGCAGCGGAAGAGTTGTTGATGGCATCGAGCACCCGCTCCCGCCCCCCGCCGCTCCGTGCATACGCGCGTTCGACGCCGCGAGGTAAGCGTGAAGTTTGCGGGCAAACGGGCGTTTAATGGCCGTGTCGTCGTTTCGTTTCGGCAATATGCAAAAGTTTGCGTCCCGGGGCAGACTTCGTCGTTGAGTGTCGTTTAGCCGGTGCTGCAACGGCGGAGGCCACGTGCAAGTGGAAGCCAGCACCGCGCGCTCCGCGCTCGCTCTAATCCCCTTAGTTGGGGGCGAAGGGGGAGGGACAAAATTTTGAGGGTTAATCACGTTACCGGTGATATATCGCCGGTTGTTTTCGGCGACGGCGAAGCCTCTGAAAGGATTGAAGCCCGGCAAAAATGAGCACTAGCTAGCCCGCACTAGCCTCCGAAACTGGCCTCTCCTGCCCATTCTCGCCGACGCCGCGACGCCTTTTTCCTTCAGCGCCGCTTAACTCTCGCGTCCGTTCGCGCAATTACGGGCTGAATTGTTTTCCTCTCTGTCTCTCTTTCTCTCTGTCTGACTCGTAAGTGGATTATTTCAATCTTCAGATAATAATAACTGGCGTTTTTATCAATTCCCTTGCGCTGGCAACGCAATTTGCGGACCATAACGAGTGACCGAGCCGTATACAATGATTCGTCGCTTTCATTTTTCTTTCCGAACTCGTCAAGCGATTGAGAAGTAAGCCTGGGTTACATTTAAATGTACACGAAACTGACGAAAACTGTTGCAATTCGGGGACAGATAATTGTCGAGCGCTAAAGACGTTAATAACTGTATACGTATCGGTGTTGTTATTGAATGATTTACACAACTCTCCAATGACGATGACGATATTTCTCAACAATTTTCACGAATCCGACGATTTTACTTCATCGTCGATTTTGAACTGCGACCGATCGCTCGAACGAAGGATCCGCCATACGAGTTTACGTATGTACAATACATCGAAGATCACTCGGATCGGTGAAATTTCGTTGTGAAATCAGACGAGGAGCAGGCACTGTCGTTACCCGTTGACAGTGGCAAATCTGATCTGCCGCTGACAATAGAGAGATCGTGTGGGAGGGAGGTGAACCTGGCAAGGTTCCTAATACGTGTGATATTGATGTTCCTGGATCTCGACTACGGCCGCCAGACTCTCTCGCCCTCCTTATCTCGATTGGAACGCGGAGGTCGCCGGTGTCTTGCATGTTATCGGGGGCCGGCGTTGGTGGGAAAATCAAACGGGATTCGAATACCGTTTGGCGGAGGATTGTTGTGCCGCGGGCAAATTGGCCGTTCGCACGGCTAATTGCAACTAGCCGGCAACAATGAGGCAACGTGACGGCCGCATGGCATTACGTCAATGGCCGATGGCTCTTAATTATGACCCGCGACCACTTCCATTCGATCTGCTTCCGAGCAAATTGCGAACAGGAGGGGGCCCTATCGATTATATTCCCCTCTGTTCTTCCTGTCCTCCCAGCGATCGCGATCTCTGTCTCGCAACGTCGTTCTTCTATCTTTCTCTTCGAAGTTTCTGATCGAACTCTGTAAATTCTGGAATTTGGGGGGGGAGGGGGGATTCTGGAATATCTTTTCTCGAGGATTTTGTCTTGAGGAACAGATTGATTTGTTGAAGCCACATATCACACGTATAGTTTGTGGTTGCGGATGTTCATTGTGAATGATATTTCGCGAAAATATACGGGGTGTAGGTTAAAATGTGTAAATGTTGTTTATAACGTATCTATTTCTTTAGTCTCTTCAAATTCATACCAGAATATTCCGGATGTAAATCACGTAGGATAATTGTACAATTAGACAACAGTAGATTTATACAATTATGTTTCTGTCTAAACAGAAATTGGCATTAAGTTTGACGATATATACCCGTCTATATCTTTAAACTAATCGATAATTATGCAAAGACGCATTACTGACAGATTAAATAGATTGAACGAAAAGCCCGTTGAATATATTAAGTAAAAAAATCCGATAGTAACAGTTGAACATTGCGCTTTGTATAGTTTTATACAACATTTGGTATTACGTGTACACCGCGCGATTTTGCATTTTAAAATCCCTTATAAATACATCCGCCTTTACACGAAGGTATACCGAGGAGGTATTATACGGAGGTATTTCAGTCGATAGTGGCTTAGGAGATCCACCATCCTTAATCCACGGTGGCTTTTAGTGATCCTGTTCCACTGGATTGTCCACGTTTTCCTTAGCGGGTTCCGGTGTTAGCCCATACACCGGTTCGCTCACGAAAGCTTACCTCGTGGCTCCAGGTGATCTGATTCGTCCACGTTTGCCTATCCTTTGGTTCCCGATGTTAACCATACACTGGATCGTCCGATCCTTCACTAGAATCCTAGCTTATCCGTAAACCTAGGACGCGTGCTTGACCCTAGTCCTTTGCTCCCGCAGCCGTAACAATTATTTGGGGTTGAATCTTGGGGTTCGTATCTCGAGAGGAGTTCTTTTTAAGATCCCCGTTTTATTGGGTTTTATTGGGACGCTCGTGAGGTAAGCCTTCAAGAATTATTATCTTTCTCGATATATGTACATACGGTCTATCGTTTACTGTCTCTCGTGCAAGAGTATATTTGCAAATTTGTAAATGCGGAATTTCAATTTTATTTTAATATATATTAATACTTAATATTTAATATGTATATTAAAAAAAAAATATATATATATATATAGTCGACAGATTATTATACATTGTACAAATGTAATATTTACATTTATTTAGTCTTGTAAGAAAATTATATTGCACAAATAAATATAAACAATAGAGCGACTTCAACACTTTGAGTATTTAGTATACACATATGTATAATATACACTATTTGCAAGATTTAAATATTTAATATTTATATAAAGAAAGGATTTTTAACACTTTATTTATTTATTTATTTATTAGTTAACGTTCTGTACGATCTTTGGATCTTATTTTGCAGCCAGAATCGAATCCAATGACAAAAGCATCTACTCGATTCGAAATTACAGTCGATTCGCTGGCAGAAATTTCCGGGGAACAATTTTACAGATGGAGAGAAATCTGAAGAAAATGCAAACTACATCGTCTTTCCATATTTTACATGTCTCTCCTCTCTTTTTCATATTTTCACGTACTTTCCGTATTTCCGCTCGTTTTTCCACAACCTTTCTTCGTTACGCTTCAAATAAACATCTCTTCCGTTTCTTTTGCATATTCATGTTTCCGTGTTCTTCGCCTGTCTCCGCTCATATTCTACAACCCTTCCGTCACATTTCAGAGAAACATTAACCCACCCCTTTTTCTCCAAAGCGTTCTGCAAGAATTCTTTCAATTCGCCAGCTGGTCGGGAGAGAATGGCCAGCCCTTTCGCGAGGCCATACGTCATCATACGGACGATCGAGAAATAATAGATCGCCGAAGAGGGTGGTAGAAACGGAAACGGGGTGGAGAGAAGAGACATCGAGTCGAAATTTTCAGTAGACTCCGACATCCGGTGGAAGGACCTTGCTCCTTTCTCTTTCCGGTCATGCATTTCAGAAACCGTAAACGCGTGTCGACCCCACGTCGTGTTCCTCGGGGAATTGCCACGGGATTGTAATCGAACCGATATCCTATCCGGTGCCCCCCCTCCCCCCCCCCTCCTTCCCGCTTTAATCGACTGCCATAGATTGTTTCTGCTTGCTGAGATCGGTTTTCCTAATTCGCCGAGGCAAGGGGACCGCGATTGTCGTCGAGAGACGAACAGGGTGGCGAGGGAGCTGGATGCTTCGAGGTTAGCTTCGAGTCGAAACGTCTGCTTGGTTTTTCCAACTACGTTCTTCTTCTGTTGCCTGAGAGGGTCGTTCGCTTCCGTTGAGGGATTTCATTGTTATGGATGGCCGATTATTATTTCTCAGTGTGTGGACGAGAGACGAGTTGTTTTTAGCAATACGATTCAACGGAATGAATTATAGTTGTTGCGTTTAATTTAAAAATACAATTTATAATATATTTGAGTTAAAAGGGTATGACGATGATTTCTTCGTATTTCAAGTACGATACTAAAGTATTAAAACCTAATAGTTTTTGAAAAACATTATATTGTAACTTATATATTTATAGTACATTTTTAGTAAATACTAAAAATAGTTATACTATTTTATATATATATATATATATATATATATATATATATATATATTTATATAGTATATAGTATATTTGTAGTATATTACGTTGTATAAGTTATATTATATACATTACTTATTTATGTACATTAATATTAATATTAATATACGTTACTTACTTATGTAAACATAATTAACTATGTTACATTATATCGGTCGTGTTTTATTTTATTCTTAATGCTTGTTCTGGAGCAGAATCAGAATCTCACCGTTTGCAAAAATTACTATTATGCTATTTATCGCGTTTATTTCCCTAGAACAATGCATCCTCACTCTTCCAATAATTAGCAAACCTCAGAAATCCGCGAAAATGGTGCGTCTAACAATCCTACGGCGAGTGGTGGTAGAGATTTCTCAAGTTTCAGTCGTTCTACATTTTCATACCTCGCGTTCTCGATATTCTCCTTAAATCGGGGGGAAAAACGGTCGGGGACAACGGCGGGAAAACTGTCTGGAAGAAACAAGAATGAGAGATCCCGGAAGAAGACGACAAGGGGGTGACAGGGGGTGGAAGGCGACAGAAGGGAAACGCAGTCGTTATCGATGCGTTCCCCTGAACGTTTTGCATGGCGGCGAGTCGAGCCGAATCCACGGGGCTGGATCGAATCCAGTGTAAACTCTGTTCGCCGCTCTCTCGATCCGGATTGAATGTCAATTCGATCAGCATGCAATTCTGTCGAGGACTCGGCGGGTTTTGTGCCGGGGCGCGCGTTGATCAGATCGGCAGAATGGACGTCGAAGGTAGCAAGGGGGATTCTTCTGGAAATCGTTCGACGCTGTTTCTCGTCGTGATTAAAGGTCGACGTGCGCAACGTCGACGTCGATCGATCGATTCTAATCTCCCGCCATTCTGATTTTTTTTCTTCTTTTTTTTTTTTTTTTTTTTGCTTCTTTCTTTTTTCCTCATTCGATCAACCGTGCTCGCTCGCGTTTGATCGGACACGGGTCCGATCGCGCGATACGGGACGGTCATTGCGGCCGTTTCACGCGATTTCTTCTATCTGGATTGTGATAAACGAGTGAACGTGGTAGAATCTTTCTCGAAGACTAAGATTTGTTTCGATGACATGTGCTGCGCCGCTGTTTTGTCGAAAGGTTAATATCTAGTAGAGGGGCATATGGCGAATTACGAAGAACGTTAATTCTCTAAAGAGAGAAGTTGCAAGATGTTATCTTCTCGTTCTGTCGCTTAAAATTTCAAATTTCGACTTGTCGTTGTTAAATTATATGTATGTACGTGCAATTATATTTTTAAATTACACGGTATTACGTGGTACTAATTTCGTATCAAGACAAGACTGCTGTAGATAAATGAAATTAACATAATGAAACTAAACCGATGTAATGAAGTGATGCCAATGAAAATTGTATCCATTTTATTAAAAAATGAGACTGTACGTATAAAAGACACGTTTTATTGTAGTTACGTGTATGTGGATTCACCAATATTTCATAAAAGGTGCAACGTAAAATAATAACAATAAATAAACCGGCGTATGAAACAAAGCAATTAATTGAAATTACCCATTAAAAACAGTCGTGTAAAATGTCATGTTTCCTCGTACGTGACACGCTCGAAAAGTAAATGATCCTGACTATCCGTTTCAAATGTTATTCGAGACAATACGTCATTTGTTATCCGGCGCGCGCGCGGAACAATCGGCAGCCTTTTTCGCAATCGGGCCCGCTGCAAAACAGAACATTGTTACCCAAATGCCTTTTAACAATTCGCAACGCTGCAACATTACAACGTTCAACGGGCATTAAACAGTTCTTCATTGTTCCATTTGATTTTTAATCAAATAGAAGCTCAACGCGCGAGTGTCGAATGCTATCGGAAGATAACAATAATGAAAAAGGATAAATGAAAATTAAAAAAAAAAAAAAAAAAAAGGAAAAAAGAAAAATAAAAAAAAAAAAAAAAAAAAAAGGAAAAGAGGAAGAAATACTCGCACACGCACGCATCGTTTTGCGTGTGCTAATTATATTTACCGATTCGTTAATCGAGGGAAAAATGAGGAAAAAGAAGAGACCGAATTCTTTCTCCATATTTTTCACTGGCTTTTTCGTTCGACGCTACGCGACCAGTTTCATTCGTTTCCTTTATTCGACTAACCCTTTCGCGAGTTCCTGTTTCCACAGGGTTCCTGCTGGCTCGCGTGCCATTCGAACGCCTCCACTTTCACCTTCGTGACGATGCACAAAGGCGAACGGTTAGGCACCGACAGTTGCTATCGTCGCCACGTCGGGCTTGTCATTTGCAATATAATTATACACGTATTTGTATAATTTAGCAGTGAAAAAATTTGAGAGTTTGGAAAAAACGAAACGCGTGGAGAAAATTTCACAGAGAGAAACCTAGCTTGATGAGTTACAATCAATTTGGCATATTTAGTAAAAACTAAAGCGAATTTCACGAGCAGGAGAAAGGAAAGAACATTTTAACACGGTTAAAACACGTGACAAAGATTTAGTTTTGTAATTTTGTTGAGCGTTTAATTTGCATTAGAGTTATCGTGTATATTGAAATTGGGAAAGAAATTTCTCAGGAAACTTGAATTTTGACTTACGATCTGAACAATACACAGAAATTGAGGCAGAGATCTTCAACTCTCGTGCATTTATCGTCAGCAAGAGAATTAATTGAACGACGGTATATATTATTATTATTATATTAATAATTATAAATATTATTAATATAAAACGCAGTATTATTACAATATTATAGAATACAGTTACACTGCAGTAAATTAACATTAAACATTAACGTTACTATTATTAATACCATACTATATCACAGTTTGGTTAATATTACTTTGTGCACGACAGTTGTTAACCCATTTTCATGCAACAGTTATTGACAGTGATTTTCAACCCCTATGTATTTACGGTGTAACATAGTATACATCCGTTGTATCGCGATTCAGCTTCACCATTAAACAGACGTTGTAAATTCGGCTCGAGCCGAGTTTATTGCCTCGTGGTTCGATTGATGTATGTAAAGTAAATGTGCAATACAATGTGCAATGCTTGTACCTATCGCCGAAAGCGATACTCCAGAAATCGGCGTGGAAAGTCCACGGTGAACGATTACAAACGTCGTTGAAGTGAATCCTCCACCGATGGCTCTACATTGCTATAATGTATACCGCCGTTCTCGAGACACATAGGACACGATACTTCACCGTGGAAACGATGTTTTAAGACAGCTAGACGTCGGTGATTTATCGCGTCCCGGTTTCCAAGGCTTTCCATTCTGCAAGGTGAATGCAACGTCGCTCATCGATTATCGTCCGCGTTGCTCTCGTTGTCACTCCGGTGCTTCATTCGGTCAACAATGATTCGTGCGCGTAATTTGCCTGTTATTGATCATCCATTTGTCACGTCGCGTTGTTTCGCCACCCTTCGTTATCGTTCCTTTCTTTCTCTCTTTTTTTTTTTTTTTTTTTTTTTTTTTGTTTCATACTTTTCATCGCATTGATATTTGGGCACTTGAATATTGTCACAATTTTGTAAAAGATGATAAACTTTGGTAAATTGGGTAGTGTACCCTTCTCAGTTTTGGCTATTTGGCTAGTTTTCCTTGAGCTGACAGGTTTTCCTTTCATCCCTGAAACAAAAAAAGAATCAGAAGTCAGAAAAATTACTTTTTACACGTTTTGTTTAGAAGAAAGCGTAATTAAAAAAATTATGAGCCAACAGGTGATAGTTAAAATTAATGACCATGTGACATACGATTCTAACAATCCTACAGAATGTTAAAAATACTCGATTGACGATTGCAATTCTCGTTTTGTTAAATAATATTCGCAATAGAGATAGCGTGGATTTCGTTGTTTCTTCGACTAAAATATTTGGAAATTCGCAAGGGACAAAAATTTCGTGGTCCGCGATATTACACTAGCGTTCGCTGTATCGCGCGTACAGCAGTAATCTGTATGTTCATCAATTTAATTTTGTTTGACTGACGAGTAGAAAATGTATGCACAATGAGATTTCGGTTCGGGGATATTACGCTGGGGTGGATGACGCTAGATTGCCGCAGAAATTGTCCATAGATGACCTTAATAAGTTTTTGATTCCCGCGTGCGAATTCATCGTTTCGACGGGCGAGGCAATTTGATTTGGTGTTGCGATCGGTTTCAAATTAAAAGAGGAGATTAAAACCAAACGTGACGCTGCGAGTTCGATATTCGTACCCTCTAGACGCGCGATTCAAATGCATGATTTATTAAGCAAAACGAGGATGCAGTACAAAAGGAAATAAGCGCGTACGAAATTTCATTGGGCTACCAAATATCCGTAAATTTGTGCAGATGTTTACTATTTTATAATATGTAATACATAGACAATATGAGTTATACATAGTAATATGAGATACACAGAGTTTATAATTAATAGCATCTATTTTTTTGATTTACACTGTTAAATATTAAACATGAAATATTTGTAAATCAATAATGTATTATAATTAAAAATTTTTAAATTTAAATCGTAAAATTAATAGTATTCGTAGTGTTATATATATATATATATATAATACAATATCTTATTAATTTATCTTAACTACAATAAATTAATTTTATTATTAAACTTACACCATTGAAAAAGAATAAGAAATGATCATCGTTACAGTCAAAATCTGAATTTATCAACCTAAATATATTTATATCATTTAAAAAGTAATATTCAATCATTAAAACTCGTAACGATTTTTATAATTTAAATAAAAAAAGAAACAAAAATGTAAAAGTAATCTTTTATCTTGGTAAAGAATTGTAATTGTAAATAATCTTATAATCTTCTGTCAATAAATTCTTTTTTTTATAATTTTAAATTTGCTGTAAAATTCTACTGTTGTAAAAATTTTACTGTTGCACGAAACGACAATGTCTTCGTCATTTACTGATAATAGTAGGAAATCAATCTCTCTCATAGCATTTCCTGTAGTTCTCTTGTTTTCTCTTCGCTTCTACATGCATCAGAACTTCTACTACTGTTCTTCCAGTTCGACAATACCATTTCGAAAAGACTGTCCAACCAAACTAAACAAGTAATCGTTTCGCAAGTTCAAAATCTCCCAATTTACTCATTTACGTTTCCTGCGTGCGACACCATATTCCATCATTTGAACGTCTAAAGTTGTATAGTTACGCGGGACAACCTCATGCTTGAAATTGCTTCAATCACCATTAACAATAACAAATGTTCCTTCACCTAACTCTAAAATTATCCAATTCTCGCGCAATATTTCGTGCAACGTCATACCTTATTAGCTTTGTCTCTGAACTTCCGCTGTTACGCGAAACAACACTATTAATATGAACAACGGCGTAAAATCTGATTCAGATTTCTGGTTTCTTCGGTCGAGATTTTTTTTTTTCTTTTCTTGGCGAAATAAAATTAAGTTTGTTTTTCCTGTTGAATTATTTTAATGGAAATCGAGTGTCTAATTTGTTTATGCGATGTCACTCTGTCAAAGATGAAATCAGTATCAATCAAGTGCAACGAAATCTTTCGAAAGCTCGAGCCAAGCTTCCAAATTTAAATTTCTTAACGTGCAAACGTTAACTCGCCAACTGAATAAACCGAAGTAACGCATGATTTCGCAAGGTTCGAGAATCGGAACTCTCAAATTTCAATACTTTAAATCGAAGATAATTGAGCAAGCAAGCAAAACACAAACGTATTAGCTTAACCTCTTTAATAAAAGAAAAAAAAAAAAAAGAAAAAGAATCCCTCGAAACGCTGTCTTCGAGTTCCATCTTAACACCGTAACAACCGAAACCTTTTCCCCCACCTTTTGCCAAGAAATACGATAAATATTCGACCGATGGAAAATTTCCCTAGCCAATTGCACCGTAACCCGTTCACGATCCATCTGGAAAACATTCATCGGGGCCCTGGCACGCCGGAGGGCAATTCGAAACGCGTTTCCTCGTCGGTGTTCCCAGCCGGAGCTGTCTCTCCGTCGTCGGATCGTTGCCGCTGCCAGGTCGATTCTCACTAGATGGATCATGATCGAGTCTGGCCGATTGAGGGATCAGATGGGCCAGAGACCTGAGCGAGCGAGCGAGGGGGGAGGGGGAGGGGGAGGGGGTTAATCAGTGCAATCATGAGATTAGCGTGGCAGTGGAG
The DNA here is from genome assembly GCF_011392965.1 of Frieseomelitta varia. Lineage (NCBI taxonomy): Eukaryota > Metazoa > Arthropoda > Insecta > Hymenoptera > Apidae > Frieseomelitta > Frieseomelitta varia. Next base: position 36,245 of record NW_025109550.1, read on the forward strand.
AGCAAAGGCAGCAGGCACGTAGCGTTTCGCAGGAGTGGAGGCGCGAGGGGACGAGAGGGGAGACACGTGAGGGTGGCTGGGCGGAGGGGGAGGGTGGCGCAGTTCGTATATCGATTCGATATCCCGAGACCTCAAGAGATTCGCTTTGATGCATAATCACTTTGGTCTCACGTATCGGTTCGTCCGAAGGAGATTGAAATATTAGTTATGAGAAGCTAATTTCTCTCTCTCTCTTTCTCTCTCTCCTTTTTCCTCCGTTTCTTCAGCTTTTCATGCTTCATTCAGGAGGTGGAGGGGAATTTCGTGTGATTGGAATGATTGACCGATTTGTTAGGCGATATTGGCCTCAATTGCGGGGAAATTGGAAGCGAGTTGTCCGATATGGGCGAGTTTAGGGGGTTTTGAATAATGCGATCGTTTAGCAATCAACCCTCGAATTGTATCGCCGGGTTATATATAGACGACTGTGGCAATTTGCTTTTTGATACTTTTTATTCCTTTTGCCAGGGCCTTGCGCATTTAATTTCGTTTCGTATTCTCTCTGACGTAGAGACGAAATTTAACATTAAAATCCAATTCTAAAGTTGAGCGGCACGAAAATTGCCGAATCGTCATGGCTCCCTCGGTACCAAAGTGATAACAATCGCCCGTTGAATTTCAACGTCGATTTGTTTTAAACTCTTGCTTATTATTAAACTGCGAATTTTTATGAACCTTTGAGAAATTAAAAGCTACAAGATTATTTAGAAATCGTAGCAATACGAAAGTAAGCAACAACACTCGTAAGTTACATAAAATACTAAAAAATACTAAAAACACTCGAGCAAACGTTACAGCGTCTGCTTGCCTATTCGCTTTTCTAGCTCGAATTTGCAATATTTCTTTTTCTAAAGGAAAAGTTAAAAAAAAAAAAAAAAAAGAAAAGAATCCCAACTTTCCGCTGCAAAACATGCTGCTGATTTTCTATTTTCAATGATCCGACTGATATTTTCACGTGGGGGAGGGAGGGCAATTACGTGACAAAACGCAGGGCTGCGATGTATCGCGATCGACGACAAGCGAGTGGTTTCAACGTCACTAACCAGACGACAGGAACTATTACCAACGCCTCGGGACAGAAACCTTATCCGGACGGTCCTTATCGTGTTTAGTAATTCGCCTAATCGCTTCGGCCAGCAGCTTCGAGGCATTAAGGTCTTCCGAGGAAATCGTCCCGAAATAAGCAGCCTTATGGACTCCGGATTTTCCACCACCGCGAGCCTGTCGTTATGGACAACTCATTACGAACCGATGCAAATTCATGAACTCCATTACGGTTCCCTGTATCTTGCGGTGGGAACGCTAACTGCCGTTTATCGACCGTGTTATTCGATACTGGAGAAACGACGAATTTTAGACAAATCGTTGCCCCTCGATACAGTAAAGGTATCGCGTTCAACTCTCTGATTAAAATCAAGCTGGCTGATGGCAGATGGCACAGAAATAGTTTATCGATACCTTGTATACATATCGTAAGGAAACTACGTGTTATTTTCAATATCCCGAATTTAAAGTGTCAGAACTTTGGGATCGTTTCCTTTTTCATGATTTCCTCCAAACATGGGACACGAGCAATTCTTTAAAGGAATCTTTTTCCTTCGTTAGTGTCTCGATGTTTTAACGTTTGAATTCGGGACACTCCGTATATATATATATATATATATATGAAACACATATAATATTTATTACTCGTTGATTCACTCTCTATCTATTCGCTCTTGCTTTTCGTCTTTCATGCTTCGCGTCTGGGGATCTTCCTGATCACCACTGTTTCTCGTCACCATGCTCGCTCTCAATTATTCTCGCATACATCTCTCTCATTCGTTCTTTCTTCTGCCATGATATATATCACAACACTCAGATCACAATTATATGCACATTCGCCACACTTATCTTTCCATACGAACATTATGTATATTCACTCCACAATGTATAACTATCTATGGTATTACCACATATATATATTTAGTAATATATTATAAATATAATGGTACTATATATTACTAAATATAAATATATATTATTATATTTATAATATATAGTATTTAGTTATATTTAGTAATATATATATATTTGTAAATATAACGAATATTAAACGACTCCTAGTCCAATTTCACTTCCATTTTAACGAATCTAAAATCGCATTCGACATTCGACGAGCCAGCAACAAGATCAAACGGGAAGCCAGCAAATCATAAAACCAAGTATTGCGCGTATCGAGAGACGAGGTGAAGTCTACGTGAAATTTGAAGGAATTTGCGTGCGAAAAGCGCGTTTCCACGGTCGGACGACGCGTTAAAAGGTGCACCGGTGGAAAATGGCCGAAAGAGAAGCGAACAGAGAGAATTAATTCCGGCCTACGGCTGTCCCTGGTCTACCGCAGACGTTCTGCCCGTGGTCCGTGAATTTTTCATGCGTCCTTTCGTAGTCACGTAATGAAGGATGAAAGTTACAGCGCGGCCAAGTATGTAGGAAGATAAGGGAATGTAATTTTAAAAGCGGCGCCAACCGAATCGCGTCGTTTAATGGCCGGTCTCGCTGGCCACGCCTCGCGAATTACACGAAAAAAAATGACTTCCCGAGTGATGAAACACCGATGCGTTTTTTATTCGTCATTTATAATCGGGGCTTAATCGTGGCTGATTAACGCTTGAGCGTTTGGTTAGTATTACAGTACAACTTTACAATCGATAATGATCATTAAGCGCGGTAAATTGAATTAAAAAAAAAAATAAGCTCAAAGAAAATAACATATTGCAATATGTTACATAGTGCAATAAATATATAAAATGTGAACGTTCTCTCATTCGATGTACGCTCCTCGTTCAATATTAAACTTCTAGATTTTTGGTGATGTTGAGGATCAATTTTCCATTAAATTGTTCGAACGGAATTCTATTTTAACAAACATACTTGCGTCAAGTATCTTGTAATTTTCAAACACGAGAAGGTTTACAAAAAAGGATACCACGAATATCGATAATCTACTAAATATTACATACTCAATTATACATTATCCTATAATTATATGATATCATCTTACAATAATTTATTTCGAAGTATTTCAAACCAATTCTCATCTGTATACCTAACTTCTACACTAAATTTCCATCTTCCAAGATAAGATCCTTAGAAAACTGTTTTATGCTCTTAATTGTGCTCGTTGCATAATTCTGCGAAAATTTTCCCGAAAACCACAATGTACATTAATCATGTAACCATCACCGTAAACAACTCAAAACCAACCCACATCTCTGCATTTAACTTCCACCTTTCAAGATGAAAACCGTTCTACCTCCTTGGTCGCTTGTATAATCTTCAGAAAAGCAACAAAACGTATATACATCATGTAACCATCGCACAAACAACTCGAAACCAATCTCTACGTTCAACAACCACAGCAAACTATCAATCTTTTACGACGAGATCCTTCGAAAATTATCCCACGTTCTTAATCGTTGTATAATTGCCTGCGAAAAATCAAAGCGAACGCTCATCGTGTATAACCACCGCGTAAACAACTCGAAACCAACCCCCGGCCTCTTCGCCTAACCTCGATAAAACATCGGGCGAACTTCTTTGCGAGGACAAAGTCGCTGGAGAATCCTTTCGGAACACTTTCGTAACAGATAGCCCGCGGAACGGAAGGAAGTGGCGCCGGTGGATTCGCTGGAAGCGCGGTTAATTCATCGACGTCGCGCATCTTCGTTCTTGCGGCCACGTAGCGTTCGGTGGCCCCGTTGTATCGATTACGGCATATCCGATTCCCCTCGTTCTTTTTGCGCGGTGCTGTCGTCCGCCCTCGGCCTCCAGTCTACCAAGTCGTCTGCCTCAGCTTTGTTCGAACGGTAAAACACTAACGTCGACGTAAATGCGAGAGACAGCGTTTTCAGTTTCCATCGTATCGGGGCAACGCGGCGGAGAGAAAGGGCGGAAAGGAGGAGATGGAGAAGCCATCGTTACGCGATTGCGGTACCACGGTATTCACGAGCCTCCTCCCCGAGCTACTGTCGTCGAGTTTCGAAGAAGAAAAGATCCGCTCGTGACGCGGGATAATTAGCTCAGGTATAAATGTCGTCAGTCTCGCGTCCATTCTTTTCGACGCGCACCATCTTTCGGCTCGCGTTTCCAGGCGTATTCTCCTCGAGCTTTTGTTTTGCTTCCATTCGAAACGTTACGTTCGTACGACGCATATTGCAGTGTCATCGCTTGAAATTCGAGATTAATTTCCAGATGACGTTCCGAGTCTTATATATATATATTTTTTGTATCAAATGTTTTCAAACAGGTAAATCAGTGTTCATTTTATTCCAATGTTGCACTGTTCTTGCCAATAATAATTTTCCACCTTATCTCGCCGGATCGTTCTAAAGAACTGACGTGCAAAGTGAATGAAAACGAAGAGTTGAGATGTTAAGCTCAAAATACTCTAAAAAGAACAAAAAAAAAAAAAGACCACGACACCGCGAGTTCTACACAAATCGAGACGCGAGTCCCATCCTTCGACCAAGTCAATTAAATGCTCGAGCAGCCCGATTCCTAAGAACCACCCCTCGAGCCACGGATCTTCGACACGTCTCCACCCTTGCGAGGCCATTAGCGGCTGCGGAGACGCGGCACAATATCCCGGAAGTATCAATTGTGCCCCTGCTCTCAGAAGAGATTCCCCGGAAAGTCGAAGTATTCGTCTCACACCCCCCGCGACACTTTCTGCCACTGTGCTGCTCTCTCCCTCTATTTATCTCTATCTTTCTATCTCTTTCTCTCTCTCTATCTCGTGTCTCATCGTTTACCTCGAGTTTCGACGAAGTCCACGTTTCATATCTGTATAACTGGCGGTTGGGTATTTCGACGAAAGCCAACCAACAGCCATCAACTGCAACAACAACAACAACAACAACAACAACAAACCACCACCGGCGAGTAATAGGAGAAAAGGGGTGGCGTGGTGATACGCGAATGAGAATGCAGCGATGGTAGTTTCTCTCGTCGACGTCGACGACGCCGCGTAATGGTCACGACTGTCACGGGCGGCGTCGTTTTCACGGCGAAACGGCGCGTCGTCGTTCCTCTCGCCGTGTCACCGGCACCCAACGCCCGCGGATTTTCACCGCGGAGGTTACAAAACGACCGCCGCGCGCGGAGAGACGACGACGTTATCCGTGGAAATATAGTAGAAAGATCCGGCGCAGGGGCGGGGGCGAGAGAGAAAATTGAAAAGTGGAGAATGGCGGGTTTTGAACGCGTTGCGGAGCGAAAACGTGTATTAACCCTTTGATCCGTTTGAGTGCGTCGTGTTTCTTTTCTTTTTTTTTTTTTTTCTTTTTTCTTTTTCTCAGAATCAACGATGTGAAATTAAAATTATGCGACGCTATGTGATATCCAGTTGCAAAGTTCAAGGGTGTTTGGCGTATGATAACTAAATAAAATAAAATATAGTAAAAATAAAAAATTTGCATGATAATTCATTGTTAATTATAATATACTTTAGGTGAATTCGCTCTGCGTTGGACGATTGGAATGTAAAAGTGCTCGTCATTTCATTTTAATTACACGGACGCACGTTTTCAATGCAAAATTCTCTGTTGTTAAAGAGCTAAAGAATTGAGGATCCGTATTTTTAATATCCATAGATATCTAAGTTCAGTTGTAGATGGCTATGAAAATTTAAGACTCTCTATACCAAATACACGGAACATAAATTCTCTGTACTAATGAAATTGAATGAAACTAAAGATTGAGAAATTAAATAATTTAACTCTAAGTTACTAACTCGAGACGCGGGTCACTTGAGAATGAACCAACGATGTCACTTGAGAATTAATGCACGTGCATACATGGCACGTGAACCGTATATTAAGAAACTGAAAATTTAGTAATTTATCTTTTATCTTTTTTGCTTGAAGAATCGCAGAATCGCATTTTTAGTAAATTACTCCTAACAAAACACATATCAAAATAGTCCACTGACCAATGATCAAAATATCAAACTGATACGCAAAAATATAGTGATGACTCGCAAAGCCATCGAACGTTGTCTGATATCGACGCTAAGTCGATTAATAAAGTCCAGTTATTTTTGTTTAAATATATACTACGCAAAAACACACAGAAATGCAAGGACTATCCTTGGAAAGAAAAGAAAAAGTGAAAGGAAGAAAACACACGAGCAGTCGCGCGATTAAAAATCACGTTTACGCAGAGGGACGTTCGGTCCTCTAAAATAGAGAAAATTGGGGAAAATTGAAAAGGAAGAAAGTAGGGAACGCCGGATACGACGTTAAAGATAGCTGAAGACGAGACTGATTGATAGAACGAAGAAACAGCGAAGATTTGCAACGGTGGGAAAGCGTGGCAGCGAGACGCGCGTCGGTTGATTGATCGAGAGGAAGACGTAGAAATGAAGGGGAAGACTCTCCGCAGGATGTGGTTCGTAAGATGGGGGAGGTTGCGAGAGAAGAAAAAGGAAAAGAAGAAAACAATGTGAAAGCGAGAGAACGAGAGCGTGGAATTGGAAGTCGATGAAGATGAGGATTGAAGGCGTGTTGATCTTGTGACTGGATAGGGGGGAGTGACGAGAGAAATTGGTATGGGATAAGTTATAGAACGATGGAGAAACACGCGGCGAAGAGTGATGATTATGGGTGCTAATGGATAAATAGCAAATGGGTAAATTAATCGATTCTCTTGTATGAATGCGTGAACCGTGGATCTTTCAAACAGCAAGTTACAAATCACTTTCCTTGACGTGGCATTACATTTGAAGTTAAAAAAGAGCCGAGAAGGGAGAAATTTATATTACGATTTCTCTGAAGTGATTGAGCACGCAAAGTGAATGACTTAATAACATTCGACTTTTGTAAATTGTACAGATTTTTGTAAATTCTGTATTGCAATGAGTGTATATTCTGATTAGTCGATAAAATAAATAATTCTTTGATAACATAAATATACAAGTTGTTAATTTTTATCAATTACAAGCCAGTTGATCTTTCTATTCGACAGAGATCTGTTTCTAACAGAAGCTTCTGGCTCGTCGATACATCTCTCTTTTTCTTACCATTTCGAACTGTTATTCAAAATTACCCAAATTCCGTGCCGGACAGTCAGCGCAAAACGTCACGCCTGCCAAAACAGCCGAGAACAAGAGAAACGAGAGAAGAGAGAAAAATGGAAAAAAGGGAAGAGAAAGAAAGAAAGAAAGAAAGAAAGAAAAAAAGAGAATCTCCGCCGAAGGGAACAATACGAAATAAGCGAAGAAGAGAGCAGCAGGCTCGGCAATATTCCGCGGAGGGGATCCTTCGTTGCGCAAAAAACACCGTCCGAAAACATCGCTTTAAAACGCTTCACGAAAACCGCGATCAAACGGACCGGTAGTAGATAGCCGGGAAAAGGGGGAGAGAGAAAGAGAAAGAGAGAGAGAGAGAGAAAGAAAGAAAAAAGAAAAAAAAACGAAAAAAAAAAGAATGATTCGCACAGAGAGAGCGAGGCGGCTGTATTAAAAAGCACAAAAAACTCTAGCATCCAACCGGATAGATAGAGTTCGAGGGGCACAGAGAGATAGAAACTGCGCGTATGTACGTGCATGTGCGTGTGTGCGCAAGAGAGAGAGAGAGAGAACGTACGTACGCGAACTTCCAGATTGGAAAGGAAAGGCGCGTTGAGCGCGGGCGAGTTGGAAAACAGCAGGAAACATTCTCGCGAAAACCATCCTCCGTCTTTCCACATCCACCGGCTGGTGTGCACTCTGTCCAACGGCCTGTTCCGTGCCATTGGCTGCGTGCAAAGTGATTAAAAACATGGGAACGGGGGCGATTCTCTCTCTGTCTTTCTCCCTTTCTCTCTCAACGTGGCCCACCGTCAACGTCGCTCTCAGTTTTCCTCGTCCATGGCCGGGCTCTATCGGCCTTCCTGTCCGCCAACCCCCTGTTTTCGGCCTCGGCCATGCCGGCCACCGCAAATGCCCGGAGGGATTTGCCGCTCCTCGAGTATTTTATCTGCTCTCGGGGACAGAAACCGGGCAAAAACCGGGCGATGCTGCGCTCTGGGTGACGTTGTTGCACAACGGTAGAAAATTCGAGTTGCTCTGAATATATTTCTCAGCGATTCGATTTTTTCCACCCCCCCAGAAGATTCGTGCTTCTCCGAGAAAGCAATTATTCCTGACAATTATATCTGGCGACCGACGTCGAACAACATCGAGCGTGATTGACAAAATGAACAAGCTGCGAAGAGCGGACGAACTCGCGAATGGCGCTTGCTTGTGAAATTTGTTATTAATTTATGTACGTCTCCGGAAATTTCTTTGCGAGGGATTTATGTGTCCAGATAGAAGGAAGAAGGAAACTTTTATTGTTTCACGATTCCTGCTAGAGGAACAAATTATTTGCATTATTTTGTTATATATATATATATATATATATATATATATATATATATATTTAAACAAATTTACAATTATATATATTTATTAAAATATTGTAAATTTGTTTGTAAATATTTAATTACCAATTGATTTAAAATACTTGTTGGATTATTCCTGAACGAATATTACACTCTACAATTCTTCAAGACAATAATTACATAAATTTAAGGAAAGAAAGCAGTCTGCATCTGCAGTCCTCGCGAAATTGCAAACATTGAAAAATTCCAAATTTCAAATCTCAACATAAACGATATGATTCTACGATATTTCTAATCTCAATCAAAAAATCAAAACTTTTCACCACTGTGCGTTGGTGGCTAGTTATTGCGGGAAACGCGCAACGAGGTTTTGGATATTTAGATTCTTCGTGAACGAGGGTGGAAAGATTTTTCTCTCCGTTCTCCGTCACGTACTCGGCGAATTTTTCCGACCACGATCTTCCACACGTCGAATTCTCCTCGATTTAATGTTTTAATACGTTCGGCCAGTGGCTGCTCCTGGCCACATCGGACCTAGTGATTTATTCGTATTTATGGCCGGCCCGGTTAATCCTACGAATAGATGGATGAACACCGGCTTTCCGAACGATGGATAACGTCGCGCGGCTCCAGGATAATTATTTCCGATGGAAATTCCCCTGTTACGGAGCTGAGTCTTTTTAGTTGGACGTCGGGGGGGTTGGTTTTTTTCTTCCCTTTTCCCGGCTCTCTCCTTCTCACTTCTTTCTTCTCTTCTTTCTTTCTTTTTCATGGACGTTTTCGGTCCAATTTTAGAAACAGGAGATATGGCCAGTCACAGAGGTTCGTATGTCTGGGCGAATTTTAAACATTCAGAATAAAAGAAAAGAGTTTTTGTGGATCTTGATTAATTTGTTGGTTAAAATCCGACCGTCTGTCAGATGTTCGTGTACATAACACTGTAACATAAAATTTAAAAATTACATAATATAATTATACAATACAGTATAATAATAAATAGTTTTATGATCACAATTAACGGTACTATTATTATATCGATATATTCTATTCACGTGTGTTGCATACTAATTTCTTTATCAAATACACGTTTGCAATAAATATCTTGCACATTTGATATGCACTGTCAAATCGAATTTCACCAATATAACTCTAAATTTTGCCACTATGAGTCTAACACTCGAATTACAGTAACTAAATAATCAAATAATTGGAATTGAATTTAATAATTTATTATAAATTAACGGATAAATTCTGTAATAGATACAATAACGTGCAAGTATATACTTTATGTACTTCCGTGATTGAATATAATTAAATATTTTTAAAAAAAAATATATATATATATATAGATTCTGTTTTGAGAATAAATGAATTGAATATTGATGAACATTCGGACAAGTTTTGTGTAAACTTCACGATAGTAATAATTTTCGTCGTGACTGATAATGATGATGTGATTTAATTGTTCAACAGTTGTTCGCATTTCGTTGGAATTTATCATTCGTAATGGCACAGTTCCTAGTTCACGTCATTTCATTGTGAAGGACGTGGTAGCAGCATATATTCCTTTTTAATTTATTTGGTCAGGTGGTAGTATCGATTTTCCTCCTACGCAGCCGGATCGTTTATAAACGCACCACTCTACTGTTATCCCCGTGCATCGTTAGTAATAAATAAATAAATCGTTCCATAAATTCAGCCGTAATATCTTTTATCCATAAATAAACTTCGCCAGTAAATTCACCAGTAAATAGAATTTATGATTCAATCTTTAATCCACGAACCGACCAACTTAACCTAAAGCGTGCCATCGAATGATTTATTAAACAGAGGCTGGCCGGACGGTTGTTACAGCCGAAATTAAAATATACAGCTGCCTGTGTACGTAACGTCACTATAGTCGTGCTTCTCTGCTTAACTAGAATTTGATAAGAACAGAGCGTTGATGAGAAAGTTCCCACAAAAGAATACCAGAATTATAAATTCATTCGTGCCGAATTTCACTGAAATCGGCGATAACTCATTATGTTCCCTTGTTAGCAGAAAGAACAAATCATTCCCTATCAAAAATCCGACGTCTCTCTCTCTCTCTCTCTCTCTCTCTCTCTCTCTCTCTCTCTCTCTCTCTCTCTCTTGTCTCAGCCACGTTTCCGCAACTCCTCTCCTTGCGGAAGCCCGAAAAGTCACGAGCGAGCGACGACAGTGACGGACGAACAGGAGGAGGATCGGTTCGACCGCGTGAAAAGTTGGAGCTTCCGGTCTCGCTCTCGGGGATCTATTCGGCGCGTATCGGCGAACCGTGCCGCGCTGATTGCCCAGGGGGATACGCGATGCCGCGGATGGGTAAAACGCGGTTGAAAAAGTTTCCCCGGGCGTGTGCAACAGCGGCGTGTAACGCGCAGCGTTTCAAACGGCAGTCGTCCGCCATCGTTGCGCCCCGTGATTCTACCAACCGACCTGTTTCTTTTCTGTTTCGAACAGAAGCAGTCCCTCGTGGGCCCTCCGCGAGACTTTACGAGAAACACTTTGCCCCCCTCCCCTCCCCCCTCCCTCGATTCCTTCTTCTTCTTCTTCTTGTTTTTTTTTTTTTCTTTTTTCTTCGAAACAGCTTTTGCCTTCCTTTGATGGACTTCTTTTTATTTTTTCTCTCTTTCTCTCTCTCGAATCGTTTTGAATGATTGGTCGAACAATTGGCTGACGTAGCTTCGATCGAATGGCTGGCGAAGGATCGTTCAGGTTAGGAATTTCATAACTCTGACGTTAATAAAGTGAGAGGGATTGCGGAACGACGGGGGCGGTTTTAGAAGAATTCCTTTGTCGAATTTTCGGCTGTCTGACTAGACTGCGGATTTTTTACGCGTCACACGGGGGTGGGGGAACTTCAACATTCTACGATCAGAATTTCGTTTACTTGTGAGAGAATGTGTAATATGGATATCCGAGTTTAAATCTAGGAAGATGATGACTGGAACGTTAATAACAAGCTGCTGGCTCAGAGCTTTCCCGAGTAAAAAGCACACACTCGCGAAGCTTAGAAAATTTAAATTTCCAACATCTTGCGTTTAAAAAAATATATTGCAACTTCGAACAATTGCACCACTGTTTTAAAATATTAATTATGATATAATTGTACGAAAAGAATATTTCTCTTTGCACCCCTCCAAAGCGAGATCATAGCACCCCTTTGTGGCTACGCTACGAGAGAACTCTCGTAATATGGATTACGTTGTGTCCAAAATAACGAGATATCCGTATACTTTCGAGCGATAGTGCACGGCTGTCTGTTGGAAAGGAAACGAGAGGAAAAGACGAATGGAAAGTTGAAGTCGGGAAACTGGTAAGGAGAAACTATCCCGGCATTTTAAAATCCCGCGAGGGTCTCTTCCTGTCTTCCCTTTTTCATGGTGATTGTGTAAGGCGATACCAGAAAGGACAGCCCGACAGCCGCGGTTTTCAAGATGGGATCCGGCTGAAAACGCGCGGAAAAGCACGTCTTATGACGTGGCAAATGTTAGTCTTCCCCTTATCCCTGTTATTTTGCAAACGATTCGAGTTTACTGACATTTTATCCATCCCCGATGGAAAGGCAGAAATATCGCTGTCACAATGGTACGCGAGAACGTAAATTTACGAATGCAACGGGAACTTAATAGCTCAACGTGAAAGTAAAACGAAGATAATAAAGGCGATGAAATATCAAACGAAAAGTAAGGAGCAAAGAGATGGGGAGAAAGTTTTTACAATTTTAGCGAGAACGCTAACACATTTATAGGAATGCGTTTTTACGAAAATTTAATGATTGATTCAGCGTAAAAGCAAAAGAACAAAAGAAAGGAAATGAACACGAGCGAGAAATAAAGAGTGGAAATAGAGAAAAAAATTTACATTTTGACGAATTTCCGTGTAATTGGGATTTTACGATTCAACGTGAAAATGCAATTGAAGATAATAAAAATAATAAGACCAAACAAAAGCGGAGAGCAGAAATGAAAAAAAACAAAAAAAAAAAAGAAATATTTTCAATCGAATGAACTCGAACGAATAGAGTTTCGTTGCTTGAATGTAAAAATAAAACTTGAATGGAGATTTGTTGCTTCGCAGAGTGTTTTGAATATTTTTCGTATCTGTGCGCTTTTTTATATATATATATATATATATATATATATATATATATCCTTTTGCACTACGTTTCGCTCGCAGCTTTGTTTAAAATTCAGAATGTCGCTTCATGAATTCACAATCAACCAAAAAATCGATTTAAAATTGACAAGAAATTGAAAAAGAAAAAAAAAAAAGAAAAAAAGTGAAAAGCAGCGGTATACCTCGTCCGTGTAAAATGATCAATGCAGAAACACCACGTACGCGGCAAACTACGAAAATTGAACAATAATTCAAGATGAAATGTCGCTTCGTAAGTCAATTTCGTAAACGAACAAAAGACACGGCAACGTAAAATAACGATGTAAGAAATAATACATCACGTGAAAAATCGAAAAGATAATATATCACTTTCCATTCAGAGATTAGATGCCGCTTTCGTAATAACCGAAACGCCCCCGAAAACAAAATCTCTCCAGCCACGTCCCATTTTATATCGTTTTATATCGTTAATAATCTCGAACCTGGTGGAAGCCTATATTTCTCGATAACGCTCGTTAAAATTCCAACGACTTAACGGGCAAGTTTCCACGGGAATCGAGTCAAGTTCCATAACTTGGCCGGTGATACGATAATTTCGAAAGGCATTAGGCGGCGCGTTGACGTGGCGCGTCCGCAAACTACCCTTTAAGGTAGCTGCTCGTCATCCAAACACGACGTGTCTCGTCCTCGTCTCCGATCGTTAAACAGAGCGATATGACGGTGATATCTGTCCTGACGTGGGGGAACTTGCGTGAAATGTGTCGTTACGCGCCGGAATACGACGTGTTTCTGGCATTCGCGTAATCGTCCGTTTTCGCCTTTCCACGATTGAGCAATACCGAGAGAAATTTTCATTCGACAGAGAGAGGTGAGATTTGGGGTTGCTTCGTGCTTCCGTTTGGTAAATTAGACCGCGGATTTTTGGGCATTTGTAGAAAAACTTCGAAGCGCAAAATTGCACACAATGTACATAATATAAAATAATAAAGATGTTTATATAAAATGTAAAAATAATGTAAAATAATACAAATGTATGTATAAATATAAAAATAATGTAGATAATATAAAATAATATATATATATATAAAGTATTTAAAAATAAATTAATCTATATTATCTGATACCTAAATTGATGTATGACATATTTAAAATATCGAGAATACTTAATTCTATGATTATATCCTGAAAAATATGAATTTCTATGAAAATTCGTAGTCTATTGATAACACAGGCCGAATTTCTTGGGCACACTTTCTATGCATATGAGCGTTAAGTAGAATTTAGTACGAATTAGACAAAGTGCAATGTATAGATATGACAGTGTTCAAACGAAATCACGTGCGATTTAATGTATTATTAAATGTGACTTAATGTATTATACTACTCATTGGAAAAGCTTGGAATTTTAAATTAGAAGAGGAAACAATAAAATACTCTAACGTGTGAATAACAATTTTCATAGGTAATTAATTTTGTTACACGTGCGAAACATATATAATCTGCACGTAGTGGTTTTAAAGAAATTCGATGTATCGGTTTTATTTTGGAAGATTTAAAATTGTAAACACCATAACATATAAAGAATATAAATTACGTACCGTGTATTCACGGCAATATGTATTTCCAATTCTTTTCGTTTAAAAATGAAAATTTCTAACAAAAATTTAAATTTGCATTAAACGAGTAACGTAAGACTTTAATATAATAAAATTTTAATATAATATAAATATACAAATTAAATATACAAGTAGCTCGACTAATTAATAATTCGACAGTATTGTTGAAGATTGTTCCTTTAAAATTGATAATTTACTTATAAATTCGCTCGTTATATCGTTACCTATTTTGTGCAAAGTTATTACATTGAATTACGCGGAAGCAGATGAATGTTGAAAGATAAAAGATGTCTCGGGAAGATGTCGTAGCATTCCTCCGCCTGATACTCTAAAAGGAGCATTATCTTTCCCCCAAAAATCTGTCATACATCTTTCCAGAAAACCGTGCGACGCGCTGGAACGCGGACTCGAATAGATCACCGCGCGTTAACTTGAGTATTTTAAGCACGCGCGCAGATAACCCTATCGCAAGCACGACCCGCCATTTAAACGGCCCCGGGGAAAAGCATTCGGCCCTTTCCGTTCCAAATTATTATTGCGCCGAATATCTTCTCTCCCGTGACTGGCTAACAAATGCCCGACGATATTCGAAACTTTTAAGGAGAGTTTCCCTTTTTTACTATCTCCTCGTAGAAAATCGATCGAGCTCGGCTCCATAATTTTCTAATTTCCTTTAATAATTTTAATAAAGTATAATTAATTAATATCAAAATATGGTAATACACTTTGTCAAGTATAATTAATTTTCCATGGATTAATTTATGTTTCAATTGTAATTTTCAATCGTATAAACACATATTTCGTCCGAGATAAAAGAAGCAAATCGATATTTGAAGAATTTCTAACAGTAAAATCGATCGAAAGATCTATTAAAAAGCAGAAACTGCAAAGTTTGGGAAATCCCTAAGTGTATCGTTCGATCGAGCATCGCAAATTGTAAGTTTTACTTGAGAATAGGAATCATGTGTTAAATATATGCTACATTTTATTTATACTTTTCAAAGGGTGAAACACATTGTAAAATTAAAAAAAATATATGTAGATCAACCGATCAAGGACTACAGAAGATCTACAGATTACGTCACATCCAACTGTGGTTTGTTTCGATTACAATATTTATAAAAGAACTGAATGATTATTGAATCGACATGATGATTTATAAAAAGATAGAAAAATGATGGATACGTCTACCATAAAACCAGAAGTATCTCTCACGTTTGACATTCCATTTAAAAATCGAAATTTGAAATAAAAATTTAGAAAGTAGAGCAGCGGTACTTTTACTTTTAGAATTCGCAACGGGGCGAAAAATAAAGAAACAAAAAAAAAAAAAAATCCCGATAAAAAATAAATCGGAATAAACGTCCCCCATATTTTTCGGCATTCATCCTTGTTAAAATCTCTCTCTGTAAAAAAAAAAAAAACAGAGAAAGATCCTTTGTTAAACGAAAAAAAAAACCACGTGGAATGTCACCGTGATATAAACAACGTGGATAATAGCCGTTCACTTTGTTCAAGAGTAAAGTGAAAGAGAAGTGTCGAGCCAAGTTTGGCGAAGCGAATCGAAGGGTTGATCGCGAGGAATTTCGAGAGGGTCTGCAATATCTTTGTTATCGGGGCCGCTCTGATGGCACCGTAAAGTAACGCAAGGCGTAATAAGTCTGGGCCAGATTAAAAGCGATAAATGCCGTTCGGCTTGGTACTGCGATAATGGCTGGCCTGGCTATAAAAATCGGGATCGTTCCGAGAAATCGGACGAGTTGCGAGGATTGCCGCGTGAAAACACAGCTGTAACCGCGACGCCGGGCCATTCTCTAATTCCGCGAGCGATTATTCTCTGAAACGATCTTATTCTATGTTTCACCTCATTGCTGCGCGCAATCCTCCGTTTCACGCGATTTCATTTTTCACCGCGTCTCGTGCTGCTTTCCAACATTGGACCAGGCTTGGGCATAATAGAAGAATTGAAAACAACAGTTCTGTAGCGACGTATCGTTAATTCGGTTAATTGTTATTGTTGTTGTTATTAGAGAAACCGTGGAGTATTTATTATAGTAAACGAGCTTGCAACGATTGAATCTCTTAAGATTCGTAAATTTGTGAAATATTTATAAAAAATGAAATAAAAGTATAAATTTAAAAATCGACACGTGTGTAATATAATACATCCGATATACATATACAAAATTTAAATGATATAATATTATACTAATGAATACTATAATAAATTTATAGTATGATAATAATACGTTCATTTGTATTTTTTTACAGTTCACAAGTATTTTTTTTATGATTCTAAAGAAATTGTTTCTAAATTATTTGAATTAATTCATTTTTACTCAAAGAAATTAACATAAGATTCAGGAAGTATTTAAGAAAGTGATTGAGTAAAAATTTGTTCGAAATAAAAGATAAAATGAAATACTCGAAAGAAAAATTATTTTCACGTTCAGGTAAAATTTACTCGCAGTTTACTTCAAGTAACAATTAAATTTTCGTAATGTATTATTTAAATGATGCCCAGAGCGTATTACCAAAGAGAATATCGCGCGTTGTTCGATCGGAAGGAGAATATGGAATTTTACGCGGGCCGTGATAAAAGATACGAGAATCGTTCGCCATAAAACGAAGGTGAGAAACGACGAAATGGTTATTGTAACTGAGATTCGTCGTTTTATGGGTTGTACGGGAGATCGTCGAAGGTTTACCCAGTGACGATAGTTGACCCCGTCAACGCACGCCCGGTATCATTTCTAAAAGCAAAGACGTAAAGACGGTGGAACGATTTAAATTTCACAGTTTAAAATTTATCAGCTTGAAAACTCGTTTGCACGATTTTTAAAAGAAATTATTACACCAAGATGTATTACTTTGAGACAAAGTAATAAATAATACCGCGATGAACATTTCGTTTCCCTCTAATTGTCACAGGTACAAAAAGTAACAGATGTATTATTATTATTATTGTTGCTAGTATTGTATCATCGTCTGAGAAACAGCATTCAGTGTAATCATATTAGGTGTACAAATTAATTCGCGGCCCTCGCGAATAATAATTGATCGTAACTTTATTTCGAGTTCGAGTCTCCTTCGAAACTGCCGGGCGTTTCAAATAAAGTAATTAATAAATGTCGTCAACTACGTAACTTCGTAGAAGAGATGAAACATGATAAACTGCTCGACAAATAATATATATCGAATGTGAGATATTAGAATTAGCCATTCAAATCGAATTACATATAAATAAAAATGTATAACGAGTATATACGCTACACGAGTTATATATTTTATTTGATACAAACGTTGCACACGTTTCAACAATTGAAACAATTGAAATGTAATACAGACTCGAAACGAAGAGGTCGATGACGTGCTTAAAAGCTGAAACGCCATCGCCGCAGTTAGAAATTGAAAATCAATTGGAAAATCAAACAGAGGTGACAAAGGAGGGCCTGGTGGGGTCTCGTTAGATAAATTTTAAGATGGAATTTAAGCGAGAACGAGGTTACCTCGCGGAATATTATTTAAAGACGTCGTTAAGTAGCGCACGGAATCAGAGAGAAAGAGAGAGACGTATTCACCAGGGGACCGGACGCGTTGTTACGTAGTAATAGCGATTCCATTTACCACGCTTTATACTCGGTCCCTACTTTGCAGCGCTCCTTCTCTCTCCCTCTTTCTTCCCTGCACCCCGTTCGCGCCCCTTCTAGCCTCTTTTATCGAACAGTTGTTTTCATTGCAAAGCTCGGCACGATCCATTAAACGTCGTTACCTACGTCAACAACGGAGCCATTAGGTTTTGTTCATCGAACGGTGACCAACTTCGCCGGCGAGATCGATCGATCCTGCGACGGCCTTCTAACTTGTTTAGGCAAAAACTGCATCCCCGCTTGTCCGGGCAAACTGGAAACGCATTTTATTATTGCTTTACGAGCAACCAAGTGCGCAGACCCTCGCGCAGAAATCTTGAAACGGGTGTACTACATTGTCGAGTGCGATAAATATAAATTGCAAATAACGCACGCGATATACATACAATATAAATTATACGATATGAAAGTATAAATTGTACGCGCGGAATTCTCGATAAACAAGAAACGAGGGGGGGGGGGGAGATGCAGATTGAAAGCAAAGGAAACCACGACGAAGTAATAAGAAATTCGAAGTGAAAGGTATAAATCGCCGACACTTTCTTCTCGGCTCGAATGAAATTCCTAATAAACGAGAAGGCAAGGATCGAAGAAAACACAAAAGGGAAGACGGGATGATGGGGGAGAGGCTAGACGGTGAATAGCAAATATCCGCAACAAATCAGTTCCGTGCAATCGAACAGTCGAACATCGAGTCTCGCGGATCCAGCGAACTCTTTTATGTCTCGTGGCCGGGCAACTGGCGCGTGAATCGTCGCGCTGCGCGAGCGTAAATCTCGTAACCTTTGCGGCGAACTTTCGCCCCGCGAGTAACAAAAAGAGTCACGGCTGGCTCGGTCATTTATTCGGATTGCAATCGCTGGATGCACTCTCGCGAAAGCAGATGAAAAGGTTAAAAAAAAAGAAAAAAAGAAAAGAAAAAAAGGAAAAAGTGGGACGAAGCTTTTCGAGAAACGAACGAGGGGGTGTGCGCGTGTTTGTGTGTGTGTGTGTGTGTGTGTGTGTGTGAGAGATTCTCGGGGGTTGAGGGTGGGAAGAGAAGTCGGATGGAAGACGAGGAAACTTCGAGTCTCTTCACAAAGGCCGGGAGGGCATCCTGCGACTCCCTTCCCTCCCTCCTCCCCATCCTCGTTCTCGCACGCGCCTTCAATTCTTCTTGAAATCTTGACACGTGACTGGAAGCGGATTTTTCTGAAAACACGGGCTCGCGTAGGTAGTAGGTACCTTTGAACGCCCGGCCCATTACTTACATAGGCGTCGTGAATCTCTTTGTTTCGCCGTACGAATGGGGCGCCGTGTAATTAACAGAGAGGCCTGTGAACGTAAGATTGTAATTCGGGGGGGGGGGGGGGATCGATGCAGACCGCTTTTTGTCCCGCGAGAATGTTTGGTAATTTTTTACCGGTGAGGGTGAGGAGGATTTTTCAGGGAGTGAGATTATGGTCCCGGAGGCGGTGTTTTGGACGTAAAGAGGGTGAGATTCTTTTCCTAATGGCCTCTGTAATGTCGCATAACGCTGGGGTTAATGTGATATTCGAAGAATACGAAGATACAGTATAATATTCATGTATCTTCCTTTTCTATTTTTATCTATTTATCGTATAAAATTTATCCATCTATCTAGCTATCTATTCTTATTATATAAAATAAAATCTATATACTTTTATTATAGAGAGATTATGTCTCATAATTTTCTACTTTTAATCTATCTTTATTATATAATAAAATAAAATCTATATACTTTTACCATAGGGAGATCATATCTTGTAATTGCTTTTTACACCTAATTGTGATTTTGAATCTCACACTTCCTGCAAACTAATCGTAACTACAATATAATACCCAGAAGACTGAATTAATTAACATACAATGCGCCCCCCCCCCCCCCCCCCCGTCGTACAACTGTTCTTCATTTTCGCCGATCATCTATTGACATTGATATATTAAAACTCATCCGCGCAACAAATGAACGACTCCGTCACAAATCACAACACCCCCTAAACCAAAACCTTCGTGCCCCTCTCTACCCCGTGTCTCGTCAACTGTGGACGATGCTCAAAAATTAAAGACACTCTGATCGGCGCGGCGAAATTAATCCACATCGAATTGCCGGGCGTATTTGCCGTGGCTGCCTGATCGATGTAATTAATCCAGGGTAATTAACGATAAAGCCACGGCCGGGGGAAAGGGAATGCGAGGCTGCGTATTCCCGGGCACGCACCTGGGTGCGTGATCCTGCGTGCCAGAGGTTTTAATCATCGAGAACCAGCGCCGCTTGGTGCGTCGTTTCGCGAAAGAGGGAGAGACGAGGAAAAGACGGCGAAGAGAGGACAGAACCGCCATTTTCGTAATTACGAGCGCCGGATATTAATCAAAAGTCGAGGTGCGCTCGCGTGCGAGTCATCGATACGAATCGAGTTGATTGACCACGTTGATAGACCTCGTTTTCTATCGCTCGAGGAAACCGATTGTTAACTCCTTCGACGCGTTGAACGCTTATGTTTTCCATTCTGTAACACTGCTACGACGAGCAGGTCTACAATCTTTTCGTCAGCAAGAGTTTATTTAATTAACTGACTAAAATTCGGTTCAAATGCAATACATGTTGTAACTTGTCCACTACTATACTATATTTCTTTTCCTTTGCTTGTCCGTGGCAAAATATAACGCGGTGCACACAGTCGGCCGCAAAAGTTCAACGCATGTTTTAAAGAAACGTGAGGATTTTTAAATGTTATTCAAAGTTGTACACACTTGAAAAAAAAGAGAGGAAAATGATTTGTTATATGCGTTTGTTGGAAAATATAAATATATTGAAATAGAAAATCATTAGGGTATAGACACGTACGATTTTTCTTCAATTTATTTTCAACGTTGTGATACTATACTAGTGTCATTAGTTGACGAATTTAAATTTGATTGAAAGCGTAACCCAAATTCTCCAAGCATCTCAAACATTTCAAAAAAACAGCTGCTTTGAATTTCGCGAATTAGTAGAATTAACAATAGTCGAGGAAAGAAGGAAAGAAATGGAGAATTTCAGTGATTCTTGTGTGATAATGAATGAACGAAGATGATTAAAATTGCACACGTGTCGCCGAGAGATGAACGAACTTGCGCAATAGAACTCACGATTCCTTCACCTCGATACTCGATACCGTTTATACACTCATAAAGAATACTCAAGTATGACATAATAATGTCTTTTAAATATACTTTCCCTTACACTTATGACACTTGGTGAATTCTCCCATACGCTATTTCAATTGCTTCGTTCATGAAACTCTAAAAATATCAACCCCTTCCCCATAAGAGACGGGGAAAAGATGATCGATCGCGATCGCACGATGCTCGTGACAAAAGCGATCGACAAATTACCTGGATAACGACGCAGTTCCGTCGGCCATTTATATTCTGCCAGCCGTAGTGTCTACCGCCTCCTCTTGATTTCCTCTTCGTTCGCTCGATGCGAGTCCGAAGATCGACTGAACGACGCGGGGTGTATTTCTTTTCCTTTGCTTGTCCGTGGCAAAGTATAACGAGGTACACAGTCGGCCGCAAAAGTCCACGCACGTTTTAAAGAAACGTAAGGATCTTTAAATGTTATTCAAAGTTGTACAGATTTGAAGAAAAGAGAGTAAAATGATTTGTTATATGCGTTTGTTGAAAAAAAAAAATACAAATATATTGAAATACAAAATCAGTAGGATATAGACACGTACGATTTTTCTTCAATTTATTTTCAACGTTGTGACGTAATAATTATATTTGTAATATATTATATTATAATAATATAAATTAATAAATATAATATTATTTATTATATATTTATTAATAATAATATATTTGTAAAATATTGGAAACATTATTTCGTGCTTCGTCGTTGGATATTTTACAACGGAATTCAATTCAACTTCCATTTGTTTTTTTGTAATACATCACTTCAGTGAGAGTCTGCATCCCCTAAAAGTGTCTCTATCCTACCAGTCACATCAACTTCAAAACTAAATTGAAGAAAGCTTCTAAAATATCTTGACGAAATGTTATATCAACAATATATTGTACGATATAATTATGTTAACTATAATCATAACAATTATATTGTACGATAGTATTACATAATCATAACTAACAAGTTGATCAAGATCCACAAAGTCGAAAAATTTTTCAAAAACCTCGCTCCTACAAACGCACATACGTGGAATTCTGCGGCTGACTGTACCTGTCTCTTATTGATACAGAAAACTCGTCCCCGTTTCTCCGCGCGGCCACATGGATCATTTCGGAGGGGGGTTGTTGCACAGGGTGAGAAGGGGGCGGTTTCGTTGCGTCGATTTATCGTTTAATAAAAGGTGATACATGGCCCACGAGGCGGCCGTTTTTATTTCCCGCGACCGACCGCAAGCCACCACACCCTTTAATCTTCGACGCTCTTGTCGTTCGGGGCCTCGTTAAATTGGAATTTCCTCGATTCCGCCCCCTGTTGTTCAATTGAAGGCCGGGGCGTACCGTGATTCAGATTGTCTCTGATCTACTTCGTATCAAATTGCTATCGAGTGTTCGTCGGTGTGATTCCCAGGTATCGTTAAGAAATCCCGACGCCTCGTTCGTACGTTCGAGATCGTCTCACGTATACGCCTGACGGTATACGAATTGATTTCAAATTTGAACGATACGTGCCTTGTCGTGATAATATCGACGATTATATAAGTGACCAGTCGTTTCTTGAAAAGGACAATAAATCAGGAACAATCCACGCGGCTTGCGACTCGAATTTGCAACGAAACCTGAAAAGGAAACCAGAATATTAGATGATGTCGATATTTATCAACTTGAATACCGCGTAAGAGAAAGAGAATCTTGGTTGGATCAAAGTCGATTCCCCAGAATGCTCTTTCCGTTTCTCCGGAGAGAGATAGCATCTACACGCTGGCCGTCGCAGGGGTCGCGATAAGGGTGAGTTCGGCCACGAAGCACCGGAGAAACACCTCTCGACAATACGAGCGACAGCTCGACACATTCGAGCCTGTGTCTTGGCGACAGGTGACGGACAAACCGAGAGAGCGTTCGGTACCAGCCATGCACCGTTCAAACCAACGGACTAATGAACGGAGAAGGCTCCGGGTGAATAGCAAAGCGGGAATCGACGTTTCGGCTGCCGGTTACGTGCTGCCGGCGACTGACGCGTTGGCCGCGGAAGGAAAAGAGAGAACAACGCTGAGCAACGGAGAACGACGTGAATAGAGGATCGAGGTGGAGCGAGAGGGTGGTCGAGAGAGGGTGGCAGATACGGAAGAAGAGGGTGGCATAGAGAGAGAGAGAGAGAGAGAGAGAGCGAAGGGAATTACTATGGCCGATGTCGGACAGTGCGAGACATAGGCGGGAAGAAGAACCCCTAAAGAGACGCAAAGGCAGACCGAAGCGGCGGAGAAACAAGGGGGGAGAAAGAGGTGAAGCTCTTTGACAAGTCAAACATGCGCTAACGCCCTCGTAAGATAGTCACTTTCAACATGGCGGACGAGCACACGGACCCTTTTCTGACCCTCGCCAAAGGAGAACAGCCTCCGGGGGGATAGTCGTCGAGGCAAACGAAATATTTGATTCCTCTCTCTTTCTCCCTTTTTTTTTTCCTCCCCCTACCACACTCCCTCTCGTTCGTTCCTCCTTTCTTTCCTCTTATTCCAGTTTTCTTTTTTTCTTTCTTTCTTTTTTTTTTTTTTNTTTTTAAATGTCGGCTCTGTGTCTTTCCGGGGCGCGCAGCTCGATTTTCGTTTAATTGGCTTCTTTTGGAGAGGCGAGTGCGTCGAGTACACACGGCCTAGACACTCCGCTGCCGGACGACGGGTGAATACCAGGCGACGAACCACCGCGAGGCGATTTTTGATGAGACTTTGACGACGGAGAACGGGATCGGGAGCTGTTTGACTAGCTGCTGATCATGGCCACCGTGGAAAACACGCTTCGTTGATACTCGTGCAAGGCGTGGTAGTAGATGGGGTGTTTGTGATAGGTGCGCCCCGCAAGGGAGTCGAGGTTGTTAAGCGGATGAGAATTTTGAACGACGGTGTCGTTGCTTTGCGATGTAGTTGGATGATATTGTAATTAGAGAATTCACGTAATTGCAGATGTACATAACGAAACAGTAACACGTAATTGCAGATGTACATAAAATGAAACATTACGGTATTTGAATACGTATCGCGGGAAATTTTTGCACGCAGATTGTACGCTATAGGAAGAATTATACGTGTCGCGCAAAATGTTTCTGATATGATATCTATCGTGGTTCACCGTTTTTAAAGTATTTAACATAAAGAAATGTAAAGACCAGGAACGCAGAATGTTGGTAATCCTTGATTTTAGAAATTACCAAGTTCAAGTTACCAGTTCAAGAGGGATATTACATTAGAAATTTAATAGATCCCATATATAAAAAGTATTCTCTTCATACGACACTATAGAGCCGCCATTTCTACATTCTTTCTGTTCTTCTGAAAGCATTCTCTTCGCGTCACGTTCTCTTTGCAAGAATCTTTGTTAACAGTATCTTCTAACTATCTCTGCTCCTAGAAAACGAATTTCGTGGGGATAAAAAGGAGGGAGAAATTTACGAAATTGACAAATTCGCGAACGTTGTTTTCCGCGACGGGGCTCAGAAAGAAGAACAATACTGTCCGAATACTGCCCGACGACTCGACGGCGCGCACCGTCGTTTAATTGGATTTGCAAAGGATTATTAAAAGGCTTATCCTTCGTCGACGGTCTGTTGTTGACTTGTCGCCGTGCTATTCTCTGCTCGTGGAGACGTTTGTAATGCAAAACAAAGCTAAGCTGTATTCCGCCTGACGAAGTCGTACACGATTGTAATAAAACGGCTAATGAAACGTGTTGAGGAGAGGCATTGCTGCCTGTTCTTGTACTACCACCCCTGGCGAAAAGTTCTCCACCAAACGCAAGTTATTTGGAAACATTGAAATATTTTGTAACATTTAAACAATCGATGGAACAGATTCGTTTGAAAAGTAGATGGAAAACTAGAATTGACTTCAGCTGGTCGATTCCCTTGCACGAAGAATATTCAATGTTTTTAAATACATTCAAATACTTGCGTATTTGATCGGCAAAGGTGTTATTACGTCAATTACATGTTCACTGGGAATTTCATTTTTATTAAATATCCGCGTTTAATTTCAAGAAACGGGATGTGCATTGTTAAACGAATTGAAAAAAGGTATTTATACATTGTAAAGCTGGACAAAGACATTACCCGTTTCAAAGAATAAGCAAACTTAAATTGATGAAAATTAATTGGCAAAGTTCCCTCGTTACAAGTAACAAAAAAATTTCCTCTCTCGTTTCTTTTTTTCTTTTCTTCTCACGCCAGTCACAAGAAAAGTTCCCGAATATTCCGCGATAACGCGATCGTAATTCCCTTCTAAGATACATAAAATTCCCCGGGAAAAATATTTAACGAGAAACTCCCCTTTCTATATACGTTCTGAATTTTTTACTCGGGCGTAATCAGTGCGAAGCAAAATATGCGCCGGCATTTTTCTTCACGTATGTATTAATTTCTCCTCGTTCTTCTTTCTTTCTTTTTTTTTTTTTCTTTTTTTTTTTTTTTTTTTTTTTTTTTTTTTTTTTCTTTTTTTTTTGGTATTTATGGNTCAGGCTACGGTTTTTTCTTTTTTTTTTTTTTTTTTTTCGAAAGAGAACGATGATTAGGCAATGCTTCAAAAGCGTCGAAACGCTTCTCGCCCTCGAAACATGAAAATATTAATCTTTTCCAGTCTCCTCTCGCAAAATTTTACTCGAGTATTCTTCCCCGGCTACCCCGGTTTCAAGACGAAAATTCAGAATATTTAGCAAAGTAATGAATATTCATCTATTATTAATAGACCGCGGGTTTTTGTGCACTTTATGGGAAATTTAAGGATTCAAAAATGCATAGAATGTGAATAAAATATGAAAGCCAGCATAGCCGGCAGCACATGGCTACCACGCGTTTAATAAATAATATAAGCCTCTATCCAGCTTCGATTTTTTTTTTTTTTTTTTTTTAATTACAAAGTACGAACTCGCGTATAAAATATCCGCAATCCAATCATCAATGTCCACGTACTTGTGAACGTATGGTACACGAACGTATATACGCGTTTCGTCACGCGATTCAACCGTTTGCTCTCGCAGGGCTACAAAGTGTACTACACGACGGATCCGAATCAACAAATGGCCTCTTGGCAGTACCAGATGGTGGACAATAGCCAGCTAACCACCATCTCGGATTTAACACCGCACTCGATATACACGATTCGAGTGCAAGCGCTGACGAGCGTCGGTCCCGGCCCATTGAGCACACCTGTTCAGATAAAGACGCAACAAGGGGTACCGAGTCAACCGGAAATGTTGACCGCGGTAGATATCGGCGAGACGAAAGTCACACTCCAGTGGAATAAACCCACTCATAGCGCGGAGAATATCCTCAGCTATGAGTTGTACTGGAACGATACTTACGCGCAGGTGGGTGATTTGTTGCGGCCGCGTTCTCTGAATACGATCGAGAGAAGGCAGAAACCTAAAATAAGAATTTGCTTTTTGATCCCTTGGTAATCATTGACAAACTGGTCGATAATTCCGTGATAAAATTTTTCTTCGCGTCGAGCAGCGGTTCCCGATCTCTGGGGAGCGGTATAAACGCGAAAATAATATTGCCAGTGGTGGAAAACACACAAAAAAAAATAAAAAATAAAAATTGAAAAAAGTTACGGAGTTTTGAGTTACAAAGAGAGACTCGTGTGAATGTTTTCGAGATTACGTGGGTGTTTATGAGAGAAGGGAGTACATTCATAAACGAAAGGCCTGATCGAGGCGCACGGGAGAGAGAAAAAAAAAAGCAAGATTGGGAACCGCTAGCGTAGAGTCACTACTAAAATATAAAACTCGAATCTTTCCTGCGAACCGTCCCGGAAACGCGATGAATTTCAGGAGAAACATCACCGGAGGATACCAGTGACGGAGAACTACACGCTGACAGGACTCTATCCGAACACGCTGTACTACGTTTGGCTAGCCGCGCGGAGCCAGAGGGGCGAGGGGGCTACGACGATACCGCATCCGGTTCGCACGAAACAGTACGGTAAGCAAACAGTCAAAGAACCCGAGAGAAAAAAAAGAAGCGGCAAGATAGGAGTGACAATTCATGCAGCGAGGAGTGCCGAAGAAAGATGGATTCGCGATTGTTCGACGGTACATATGTATCATATATGTAGTATGCGTGATCGGGGAATAAGCGTGATGATAACGCGATAGCGCGATGTTCAGCTCGTTCGAAACGGCGCGGTACGCGTCGATGCAATCGCGGATCATCCTGGCACGACAGGTAGGAGGTGCTGTAGCGCTAGACGCTCCCGCAAAGTAGCGTAAGCTATTAATTTATTCATTTCGCGACACCTTCAGTTCAAGGATGATGCAAATGATACGTTACATTCGTAGCCGTGGATTTCATTGAACAAGACAAGAAGGGAGGGACGGGACGTTATAAAAGAAAAAATATCGACATAAGAAAAAGAAAGACGGAAGATAGAGAGTATCGTTGGAAAAAAAAGAAAAGAAAAGAAAAACCGTGAAGTGTGGGAGAGTGAGAATGATTGCATGCGTTGCAAATATAAGACAGCCGTTTTTGGATGCCACTTTATATATATATCTATCTATATATATACGTACATATCATACATATAAATTGCACTAAGCACTGCATTGACTATATGTGTGCATTTTGGGCACCTCTTTTCATTCTTGATAACGTATGGTTTTTTAACGTCCGTTCTTCAGTTTTCTTTTTTTTTTTTTTTTTTTTCATTTTTTTTTTTCCTTTAGGTTACATGTAACACGATAACGTTACGATAACGTTATTGAAAATTAAAGCTGCCGGTCTAGCTGGCCAATTTACGTTTAACCGGAGGAACGTGCGCGAAACGCGGACCATTATACTCTCGCGGCAATAAAACGAACTCTCAACGTAAAATACGAAATATCTCGCGTACCGTTTCCTTTTTTCCTTTTTCCTTTTACGATCTCGCGTTAATGATTTTACAACTGGAGTAACGAGGAGCATTGATTCGCTGCACAGGTTCTAAAATATCCAGGAGGAACGTGTATTTTATTATGGGAGGAAAATAACTTTTGCAAAAATCTTTTCCCTTTTAATTCTAGGGAAAAAGTAACGTCTTACATCGCATCTGGACTTTTCGTACTTTTGGTTGAAAGATATTTTTTCTTTCTCGTCTATTAGTATGGCTGTACATGTTTTACAGTGACATACGTTATTGAATTATTGTTAAATTGTCATTGATAATTAGTGATAAATTCGTATTTGTTTTCACATACTCTGTTCAAAAAAATTTTTCTTTCTAATTTACTTCCTTTTGAGTTAATTATTTTGAACGTTTCCTTTCGAATTAATTTCTTTTTTTTTTTCAATTTTATTTAATTTCTAGAACTTGGAATTTTTGTTATTTATTAAATCTCAAAATGCATCTGTTTGCTCCCCATTATTATTTTCTGTCAGTGTTATTTTCTATTTCCATCGTTAATCAATCGCGATCCATGGTAATTTCAAAGGTTGACTTACGTAGCATTTTTATTGGGAAGCAGATGAGATGCAAAATTGTTCAGAATAAAAATAAAGAATAAAAAAAAAAAGACTGTAGTATAGATTGAAGTATAATATAGGGCAAATGATAGACACAATAGAGAAGAGATAAATATAAGATATGACAGAGAGGATGCGACCATAGGGCAAAGAATTAATAAACAGCTGATCAATAGAATAAAAAAATAACGAAAATGAGAGCGTAAAATCTTTCCCCCGGCAAACCGAATACTGTGGCGATGATATTTATTACTGTATGTAATAACGCAAAAGAAAGAGGTGATAATTAAAACCTATATAGCTTTTTCAATTACAGATAAGTGCAAAAGAAAGAGGTGATAAGTAAAACCTATATAGCTTTTTCAATTACAGATCAGTGCACAAGTACTTAATGTTAAACAGCCATTGCAACAAAAAGCATCGCGAGTAATTATCGAATGTATGTGTAACGACGGAACCAAGCCGTGGTCGCAGGTCATGAAAAACACACATCTACGAGTGAAATGTACAAAGAGCAGTTCGCCATTAAATTTCAACTTCCATTTCGTATGCACTTTGACCTAATAACAAAATCCAATCAGAAGGGCAATCGAAAAATGAAGAAGGAAAATGATCAAAAAAACAACGTGTGAAACGCACAGAGAGCTGTTCGAACATGTTTCAAGCATCTGCCGACAAGATTTCACCCTCGTTTCGTGCAAATGTCCAACAATGAAGAAAGAAAACGAGAAGAAAACAATTCTAGGTCCGCGCGCGTGCGGACCTAAAAATAATCGGAGCCCGTGACCCGCGCGTAATACGTATCAATGTCGCGAATAAAACAAGCAAGTAGCCCAATAATTTCACCGCAAATAACCGGCTGGACTCGTCGAGTCCGCTCGCAGTCGATCGGGTCGAGCTCGTCGCGCGACGAGGAGACGACAGGCATCATCGACGTTCGCCGATCGATGCCCACGATCGATCGATCCGTCTCATCTCTCACCTCGACGAACGAGGAACAACCGAGCGTAGGATCGCGAGCGTGGTGGGTGCAATTTGCGACGGGGAGGAGGAGGAGGAGGAGGTGGTGGAGGAGGGGTGGAAGGGGGAGAGTTACGACGATCGCGCGACGCGAACCCGGGCGGAAGTTCGGGCCGGGGAGTTATTAGGCGGAACGGAAAGAGGGCTCGGTAGCTCGCGACGAAATGTCAAGCTCTCTCGGCGCAATTACGCTCGATTCATTAAGCCGCGGCTTGGTTCATTGCTTCGAAGTTTCGCGGCGAAACGGTGCGCGGCCGCTAATGACGTCCTTATTCCCTTCCCCGGCCCCTCTTTCCAACCGACGACCGGTCCTCGGCGGCTCGGGGTGCTCTCCCCCTCTCCTCCGCCCTCCCTTGCCCCCCCCCCTCCGCCCCGGGTCCCAAGGAAACGATCTTACCTCTTTCATCCGCTTCTTCTCCTCGACCTCTCCTCAAACAATGGCGATGCAATTTTTACGAGGGGACTTCCGGCAGGCCGGGGGTCTGTCGAAGCCATTGAGCGCGCGAAAGAGAGGGAGAAGGGA
This sequence comes from Frieseomelitta varia, assembly GCF_011392965.1. Taxonomy (NCBI): domain Eukaryota; kingdom Metazoa; phylum Arthropoda; class Insecta; order Hymenoptera; family Apidae; genus Frieseomelitta; species Frieseomelitta varia. Next base: position 66,287 of record NW_025109550.1, read on the forward strand.
GTAAGTAGAAGAGGAAGCAAGCCGAGTCGTCTGCCGCGAGACGACTGGGTGTACGAGCGGTTAAAGAGAGGAGGAGGAGGAGTAGGTGGAGGATGGTGGTGGCCAGGGGGAGTACTTTGATCGTTTAGAAAAATTGCAGTTTGCCAAACAAAACCCGCTTTTCAGGGGTGGCCGCGGCAGCGGTGGGATGGGCGAGACGGGCCTGCAAGACGTGAAGTGGAAAACCGGCGAAAAGTTCGTTAATTACAGGAGTTTTCGACGGTGGACGGTAGCTCGTGAGGTCGATATTCTTCTTTCTGCCGCCTACTACCGACTACTGCCTCTTCCCGTGAACCCTCCTTCTGAATCTCGGTGTGTTTCACTCCCGGCTCTCGCTACCGACATCCCACCCCGTCGAACCTTTACCCGCCGCCCTTTTCCTTTTTCGTTGCCTCTTTCTCCCTCTGGCACTCTTCTTCGCTGGTTTCCGGTTGAGAGAAAGAAAGAGAGAGAGAGGGGGGGGGGGGCAACGGGTACCCCGTACTCGTAACTCGACTAACGACTCGAAATCTCTTTAAGCGGCGGGGCCCTCGTGGCTTTTGCGACGGGCCTGCCACGTTAACTCGAGCTTTAAGCCGGATTACTTGGGCTTAAAGCGTTCGCTGCCGAGCTGACGAGCCGGCTCTCGTTCAGGTCCGCGCAAACACCGAATGCCTGAGTGGCTTTTTCACCGGACCCCGACCGGGGCAGCCTCTCCCACTCTTAACCGCCGATGAGGCTCGCTCCCGAGTCTTTCGTCTCTCTTTCACTCTCGCTCGTGATCTTCGTTTCTCGGCGAATGTTCTTCGACGGTATTATGTAGTTTCTGCGAGATTGCGGGCGACTGGAGGTTGAATTACGCGAGGCAAGAAAGACTGGGCGATGGGCAGAATCGGTGGATTTTTGAAATTGTTCGGTCGGGTTGTTCCGTGAAATCGGAGAATTTTCTGCGCCTCAGTCAATGTTATTAAATTCTGGTTTCCGAGTATAAAGGAAATTCCGAGGATTCTTTGAAATTGTACCCTCCGTCGGAATTTTACAACTTCGATGATATTCAAATGAATCGAAGTTAATGAGGCAATGTTGTGGCCCTTCGATAGATTTAATTACTCAACGTTGCGCGTAACGCAGTGTGTAAGTTGAAAACATTGCGCGTCATGACTGTTCTCATTTTGCTCTTTCTTCTTTTGAGCAATTTGCATAAATAGGTAATTTACGGATAAAGGAAAGTACGAATTCAGTTAACGACACACCGCGACGATAATCGCAAGTACAAGATTCAAAAACCTAAAAAAAAATGTATCAGATATTTCAAGACACACTTGGAATTTCACAGTTCAATTCAGTCCTGGATGAAATATAAAATGCAATAAATGAAGCATAAATAGATTCGTAGATTCAGACGAATTCTTCAATTTTACTGTGTTACAAAGTATCTGTCCATGCACATGATACGCGAGATCTCCAAAACTTAAAAGAATTTTACTTTTAAACCAACTTGTTTGCTCGTGTATCTAAATAATGAAGCAAGGACGCCTAAGAGGCGGCAACTTGTCTCAGTCGTAGACAAAGGAGGAAAAGGTCCGGGGACTCGATGAATCCAGATAGATTCTTCGAGACGTCTCGACTTCACGGTTCACTGCTCGTAGTTGCAACAATGTTGCAAGTGCCGCGTATCTAGAGAAAAGTGGACGACTAATAATTGGCCGTTTCCTGTCAGGTCTTCTCCGTAACCGGTGCATCCGGTCAACGAACGGGACGACTTTTACCCACGAGTGATGCGAAACGAAAATTGCACGTTTCTCCGCTGTCAGAGCTGTCTCTACAGCTCTGTCTTTCCTTTCCTCTCTCTCTCTCTCTCTCTCTCTCTCTCTCTTTCTTTCTATTTTCTCCTCGCTCTTCGGTTTCACGTTGATTCCAGCGATCGTCGAGCGCTGATTCTAAGAAGACAGCCGCCCGCGATCCTTCATTTCTCCGTTCGGCGCGTTCGTTGCCCGAAGACGGTGTAATTTGTCAGGCAGCACGCCGAATCTAATGGCTCGGCCACGCCACCGAGACGAACGACCAGGCGATCACGGGGCAAACAATTACGATTACGCGATCGTTCTGCTCGTCTGATTGATGAACCATGACCGGTGATTCTTTCCAACCAGCGAAAGGCCGCTTCTTGTCCTCTTGTGTTGGCAGTAACGGAACGTTTACTCGTAACACGGAGAATCCACGTTGGGATTTTCTAGGTGACTGGTTGATTGGTCTTTTCTTTCCTTTTTCTCTTGCTATTCTTACTGTTCTTGCTGCTCTTGCTGCTCTCTGTTTCTGGATATTTCTCTGACAAACGTGGCGATTTTTGTTTAGGAATGGAATTCTGTTGATTGCTGATTCCGAATTGTTTTATTGTATTATTATTACGATTGTGTAGATTGTTATTGTAGCACAGACTACAGTAAAATAATACAATATTTTATGTTATTCGATAAAATAATACAACATTATCTGTCAAAATAGCACAAGGGAGAGAATATGAGAATTTCAAAGAGAATATGAGAAAGAAAAACATCAATTTTTGGATGTCAGTGTCATTTCAAAATCACGTTCCTCACATGTGTATCTGCACTGTCTTTTTACCAGCTACACGATGTGATAAAAAAACACAGTTGTATGGGGGAAAAAAAAAAAAAAAGAAAGACATCAAAGATTTTGAAAACTCCGAAAAAAAAATATTAACCTTCCGATGCGATTCACGTGGAAAGTACTTTTCGCGTCAGCACAATTCCAAAGGATATTTAGTTGGCCTCATTTGCAATTAAATGGACTGCCCTGGACAATCGTTGACGGTTTTCATTGGCCCAATTTTCGCGCCGCTCCCGCACAATGGATAGCGATCTAAGTTTCACGAAACAGCTGTGCCCGGTCGTGTCACGAGGATAGCTTCACCGATTCGGCCGCGTATTTATAATCTCCGTAGGAAATTATACGCTGCCCTCGTCGCTGAAGACGGAAACCCCATGTATATATACCGTTAACGCGCAACGGAAGCGTTCGAGAAACGGTCTCCCGGGAATACACGCCATCCAGGCAACGTAATTTCCTCCAGGTACACGATTGTCGCGGTCACTCGTTAATCTTCGATGAAATTTCCTCGTATATTCCTTTCTTTTCATACATTTTACGACGTAGCATAGATGTACGGGGGAAAAAAAAAATACGTTTGAGCTGAGAAGGAGGCCAGTGTTAATTATATTGAAAAATTTAAGGACTATATTTCTCACATTTAAAGAAAAACAAAAAAAAAGGAGGATAATTAAACGTGTTTGAAACGGAAATTTATGGTAGTAATTATTGACACCAAGCGCGTAATAAAAAGTGAATTTATAACACGCTATCAAAATTGTAATATCATGGTGTGTATTGTAATTTATTACAATGTTGTAATTTGTATTATCAACATGGATTAATTACATTGTAATGTGAACCATGATAATGTCATGAATATTTAAATTTCTAATTCAGATTTCTTTGCGAAGAAAAAGTATTTGTTAAACGAGTCTCTTTTCTTTTATGGCCTCGATTGGTGTTTTTGAAATAAGCTTTCAGCGCAAGCGAACTGAAATGCTCGATTTCCTTTTCATCTGTTTTAGTTGTATCTAAAATTTTAATAATATTTCCAAATACTACAAAATTCCTTTGAATTTTCTCTGTATCGAACTCTTTGCACACAGTAAATTCGCAAGATCGAAAAAAAAAAAATCATTTGACAGAACTTGGTTGAATAATTCTCAAGCAAGCGAAGCAAATAAATGATAAAAGAAATAATAAATGATACTATCGAGGTGCAATAGAAATAAATAAATAATACAATCGAAGAACGATCCTCGATCATTGTCAAAAAAAAAAGAAAAATTTTCCCAGAAACCATTTTACTAGCCTAATCGAGAAATAAATTCGAACCTTCTGTCTAAGAACAAATAAATAATGTAGTTCAATTTACTACCTGTATCGTTGGAGATTCTTTTTCCAAATTGAATAGAGTACCGAAAGATGTACGATACGATCCAGGAGAAATACAAATGAGTAAACGATGCGGTTCAAGGACATTTCACATTCACCATCGTAAAATCTTTCGCGGAGAAAGCACGTTTCCAATTCAAATCAAGCGCCGAAAAATAAAACGAGACGATTCGAGAGTAATTCACGTGTATCGTCAAGGAACCAACGTTTCCAATTCAGATGAAGTAAGGAAAATATAAATGCGATTGTTCGAAAGTAATTCACGTTTTCAAAGAATAAATGAGACGATAGAAGAGGAGTTCCAAGTGAACGAAGGGAGATTCTTAAGAAACGAACTTCCTTCTAATAGCTCTCGCGATTAATGGTAATGCCAGAAATTAAGCGATACAGTTTAAGAAATAGCGCAACCGTGTGAATACATGATCAAAGAGCTTATTCAACTTATTCATGAAAATCGTGACACGTCGTGTAAAGAGTTGCTTTCACTGAAACAAATTATATCCTCGTGCAGGAACATCGTATTTCTCGTTAGATTCAGGTTCATTATTTCCCTTCGATTTCCTTTCAAATTTTCTTAATGCAACTGTATTGAGCAATTAGTGCCGAACCATTCTTTCTATAAGATATACAAAAAATTTCGACATTCGGACAAAGATATTTCCTCGTTCCACTAATACAAGATCGCACAAACCTAATTCTGCCATTACCACACAGGATTCTCCATTATCTTCTCAATCACATCCAAAAAAAGGAATTTCAAACGCGGAAGTCACCCTTTCGTACCTAATCGCTTTCCTCAAAAGGGCTCGCCGCCTCGTCCGTTTCGTATATTTAAACAACAGAGGCGCACCAGACGGAGGAAGAGAAGGTAGAAATATTATTTGTCAACACTCGCGCATTTATACCCGGTGCCGGTAGACATTGCCGGTAAATTATGGCACGGTGAGCGAGAAACAATTGACCACGTTGCTCGCCCCCTTCCCTCCCCCTTCGAACGCCAAGGTGGACGAAATATATTTTGCCAGGTGAACGCCGGTGGTGGTTCGCCGTGGACCAAGCGAGGGAACAACTATTGACCAGTCACGGAGTTGCCATAACTAGCGGTAATGGTTGGCTCGTTTCGGCTCTCCCGTTAGCTCCTCCGTTGCCTCTCCTTTCTCTCTCTCTCTCTCTCTCTCTCTCTCTCTCTCCTGTCTCTCGTCTTGCGCCCGCGCTTGTTTATCTCACCCCTCGTTCGTCGTCTCCCGGTTCAGGCTCGTCGTTGCCGCGTCTAACCGTCACGTCTCGTCAACGATAGGCCTGCTCTGGAACGAGTGCCATCGGCCACTTCGGGGATTAAGAAGCGACATCGAGACCAGGGATTCTCTCTCCGTGTCTGGTCATCTGGAACATATCGTCGAAGATGTCTTTCGGAAGGAAAATCCGAGTCGGTTGGTTTCTGAGACTGTTTGGTATTTCCTGATAGATCCACTGAACTGCGTTACAGAGCATAGGTTTCTTCCTATGCACATTCGTTTCTTTTATATTTCTTTCGTGTAGATTTCACGCTTTCAGCCAGCGGATGAATTATAATTGAAGCAAAAAGCAAAGTGAGAAATCTGTCACCTCTGCCAAACATCGTCAACTTTGCGTATTTTATATCGTGTATACGCGTCGCCGCCGATAAAAATCCGCGGTATCTATTCGTAAATAATCGCGGAAACAAACGGATATAAAATCCATCATCCTGACAGATTTGGAAATTGCAGCGTTACTCGTTCGAGTGATTAATCTGCAGGCTCGCGATACGTAGCATCCGACGCAGCCACCGAACGAATTTAGCCCCGGCGTAGTGATGAAATTTGATGTAAAAGTCACCTCCGCGCGGGTCGCGGGAACACAGAGATACTTATCACCGCGCTCGGAGAACCCGAGGCGATTCAATTTTCCACGGTCGAAACTCGGCTATAGTTGGTCGCGGGCTCACGCTCGCAATTACTCGCCCCCCCCCCTCCCCTCCTTCCCCACCTCACTCTCTCACCCTCTCACTCTCACATCCCCGTTCAATCGTTTTATTCCCAAACGCATGCATCTTCGTAAACGTCTGACGTCCACCCCTTTAACACCCGGGGAACAAAGGCGGCACGAAGTTGCCCGATAAAGAATCACGCGGGAGAGAAAAAGACGAAAGAGAGAGAGAAAGAGAGAGAAAAGAAGGGACGAAAGAGAAAGAACGAAACAGCGGCACGGGGAAATTAATAATCCAGGCGAGTAACGCTTTCGAGATATTCCGCGCTTCAAACCGGAACACCCGGCAGCGAGGGGGGGGGGGGGGGGGGACGAAAGGGAAAGAAAAGAACGGAAACCGGAAATTATAGTTACGGCTGACGTTTTAAACGAAACGGCCGAGGCTTGAAAGTTAGGCACCTTTCTTCCATCTTTTCTCTCTCTCTCTCTCTTCGTTTTTCTTTCTTTTTCTTTTTTTCCTCCCCTCTTTTCCTTTTCGTGTCTCCAGGCACACGACTCTGTCGCCCTGCGCGCTCTCACGGGTCTCTGACTTTTGAGTCAGCTCGAATAAACCGAGGATTAATTACCACAATCCCGGGGAACATTATCGTTATCTACGGTCACCCACCCCCGCGGGCCTTGCGCGCCTCCTATCTTCGCGATAAATAGTATAACGCCGTGCACACGCAACAGGGCCACGTCACAGTGTTTATTATCATCTGATAGCGGGTTGATTAATCACGTGAGCGGAGGAAAGAACGAGCGGAACGAACGAGCAAGAAAGAAACGAAGAAGAGAAAGACGTCGACGATCCCCTCCGTCGGGTCCTTTTGTTGTCGATTATTTGTCAATAATGTTATCGAATTGACAAATGGCAGCCCGATGTACAGGGGCGAAATAGTAACATCGTGTGGCACTACTGACTGCGAGACAGTTCCTTAAGAAGGAAGCGTGATTTCTTTCCTTCTTTCTTTCTTTCTTCTTTTTTTTTTTTTTTTTTCATTTTAGACTTAACAAACTTAACGAAATTTTAGGACCAGTGACCTTTCGTCACATACCCGAATATAAATTAATATAAATTAAAGTAACACAATGGAAACAAATATGTATAACTATGTTACGCAATAATGTACCTACGTAATTATGATTCTGCTTCGAAAATCCAAAAATATGCAATCCTACATTTAAATTTAAACAAATTAATTATCTATTATTTGAGTCGTTAGTTTGTTCTTAACTACCGACAAAACTCGAGGATGGAAGTTAGCACTGTCTAACTCATGACCTGAGGAATTTCATTGACAATGTCAAATTCAATCGTGCAAGAGGAGACGCGAAAGAAGCATCCGGCGACGCGTGTGTACAGGCGCGCCCGTCGTGTTTCATCGACTACACACACAGAGACCGTGGTGTGTTTTGTTCTTTGTCCCCGTATTTCCACCTCCTCCACCCCCTGCACCCTCCCGTCTCTCGCCCGTTCTTTTTTCAGTTCGAAACGCGCCGCTGGAAACACGAATTTCTATCCTCGAGCGCAGGGTCTCGAGCTGTCGGTGTCGACGGAAGCGTCGAATGTTTCGGGCATTTTTTGCACGACGGTTCACCCCTTTCGGCCCGGTAAGAGCGAGGGAAAGGGTTGAGAGATCGACGCTGGCACACCGGCGAATCGGCGGGGTCGGGGACCAAGCGGGGGTGCACACGGTGCTGGTTTTAATGAACTCTTTCACCCGCCACTCGTGCCACCCTTAAACCGCCGCTTTCACCGGAGGTTCTCAAGCGACGCGCGGCCACTCGCGCCGCGATCGATACGCGTGCACGTGCGTTTTCGCGCACTGCCTCTCCCTCCCCCCTCTTTTTTCTGTCTGAAAAAAAAAAGAAAAGAGAAAAAAGAGAACGAAATCGTCGTCATCTTGGCCCACCTTGGCGCAACAAATTCGTACAAATCCAAAAATCAACACAAGCGACGAAAACTCTGAAGAATTGCACGCTGAACACACTTGAGGGCGAGGCTGAGAAGATTAAATCGTCGATGATGTTTTTGTAGAATCGAACGTGAACGAATTTTGATTAACAGGAGAGACAAAGGGGGAGAAGACGTTAGTTGAATTGTAAGACAAGATTGTGAATTTTTCTGAAAGTTTTAGTCTTACCATTAATTTGTTAATACCTTCAAATAGTAGCCTTGGGTTATAAATGATTGTAGTAATTTATATTAGACTATCGGATGATGGATCATTTTGACACAGCTTGGAATTTTACGAATTTGGAAGAGGAAATTTAAGAATTCTGTAACTTTCACTTCTAAGTATAATTAATTATAATCTCAAAACATTAATATCGCAAATAAAACATTTTATAGGTATTAGCAAAATCAGCATTTCTTTTGAAATCCTAACACGTTCCAAACTTCTGATCGAGAGCGTATAAAATACACCTTCAAATTCTCGTCGTTTTTCTGTATGTTTATATAAAAAAAAATTAATGTTCTACTCGAGCAGTTCTGTTTTATAAACTCCCTTATAACTTCATCCGATGAGGAATTTAATAAATCTTCAAGAAACGTTCATAAAACACTGGAAGATTGATACGAAAGATATTAAAAACCTACTAACACCGTCTTTCTATTTTTAAAAAAATACGACACCACCGTTTGATACGGGACAGGCTTAGGCGTTATTTGAATGAAATACTTGATAAATGATTACTTGAGTAATATATCATCTTATTTGACTTAACTTACGTTGAGAAATAATCAACACGCGAATAATTTTTCTCTGAATTATTTCATTGTTTGATTTGCCAAATGGAGTAATCTTTCATCTTATTTTGTAGTCTGTATTTGTTTTTGCAAATAATTTCCGATCCTACTGTGTAAACCGGCGACGCTCAGAATTATTTGTTATTTTATTTCAGTGAATAAACTGAAAGAAAAGATCGATTTGTTTGATTTTGACACAAAATAAAATTACTTCTCGTCTGCTGTTTCTCAAACAAATTGGTGAAAGTGATTCATTATTTCAGATTTTTATTTCTTATCTTTACTGTAAATGAAATTTGCTTAATTTCAATGTTTCAAAAAGGGCTTCATTCAAATAATATACTTCAGGAATAATCAATTCAATAGTAGATCATCTATCTCTCATTAAATTTATTTAAAATAACTATGCATTGGTGAAAATTATTATTTATTATTATTTATTTCAACCTTTTATTTTATTTTGCATTTGCTCTTGGACGATGCCAGTTGAGTGACTATTTGAAAAATAAATTATTTCGTTGCTTACAATTTTATCTAAATTGAAGGTGTCTGTCTCTATCAGGAAACTAATTTTCTTTCCACCGTTTCTACCTCTATTCTGGTACATTTATCTATGCAAAAAGCTCTTATCTCTTATCCTGTCCACTATCATCCGAAGCTATCATCTCGACATAATTTTTTGTTTCAAGCAAGACATCGAAATTTACTTCGCTTGATAATTCTTATCTCGAAATAAATTTATTTCTTCCATCACCGTGTGTTCGAAGTGATCGTTCGCCCTTCTCTGTTTCTTATTCTTATTTCAAAGTACGTAAAGGGTGCCCAATTCTGCTTTCTACGTTATTTCTCAAATAAAAATAAATCGTCGTCGTTATCTTTTTTTCTTTTTTTTTTTCTTCATTTCATTCCAAACAAAATTATGTATCCGAGTCTGGAAGGGATTGAAGGACTACGGCTGAGCACCACTGTCACCTGGACAGGTTGGCGATGTCGAGAGGGCGAGAGAGGGTGAGAGAGCCGTGGTGAGGGGCAGAGCTGGCTCCGGTCGGTGTGACGAGAATAGAGGCATGTTATTGATTATGGAAAAATACCCTTGGCTCAGGGGCGGAAAGAGAGGGTCGCAGGGGTGGCCGGCACCCCCTCATCTTCGAAGCATGGTTCCCAGCCGGTGTCATGGCTACTGTACACCGTGTATTCTCTCTGTCTGCCATCCCCTTTGTCGTGTTCTTCGCTCGCCGCAACACAGCCCTCTCTCCCCCTCCCCTCCCGCCACCCCCCGCCCTTCTCTCTTCGCTATACCGACGCCTAATCACCCCTTCTGCTGCGTGCTAGGGTTGTCTGACAGTATGACGTCATAATAACGATATGTCCTTGTCGGCTGTTACCCTCTTCGGAGGATAGTCGATAAACCAGATCGGCGAACTCGCTTATCGCTAAAGGGTACACATCGTTTTCCTATCGCATACCGGGAGGGGGGAGGGGGGAGGGGGAGGGCGAAAGTCGATTTTACGACCAGCTGCGACGCGACGTCGGCGCCCCTTCCAGAATTTCGACGGGGGCGGCAGCCCTTTGGTTGAATCTCGAGGACTTTTGGCGAACGATGTTTCGGAAATTTCGGGAAAAGTAATCGAATGCGAACCGATACGAGGAAGCTAAGATACACAGAAAACTTGTATTGTAGGGGATGATAAAATTTTAGGAAGTAGAAATATCTCGGATACGACGAAGAGCACGAGCTTTTGTTCGTATGTTTTGTGAAGTGTGTGAAGTCTCTGTTATATGTGAAATATTTTTCTGATTTCAGAATTGGAAATCATGTGTAAAGTACAATTTCTAAGCAACGTATCAAAATATCCCCTTGCAAAGAATGATTCTTCTTTCTTTTCTTTTCTTTTTTGTACAGTTGAACCATTTTGAGTATCTTCTCTGCAAACATTCTCCAATCTCGTTTAAAAATTCACTCGAATTTTCATCATCATCTCCGCAATCTTTTTAAATTCCTCAAATATAAATTCACAAATCGAAATCCACTGGAATCTCGGGCAATTTTTAATGTTATCTCTGAAAACGTCCCCTCATCCCTTAAATAGAAATTCACTTGAATTTTGAATCACTTTTGTCGTCGTCTCTTTGTCTATTTATCCTTTAATCCTTTGGAGCCTCTTCGTACATGTACGTTCTTAAAGACTGAAACTTTACTTTCAATCAAACTTGTTATTAATTGCCAAAAAAAATTTATAGAAATTGCAGAACCTCGCCTCCAAAGAAACGTAGAGTAGATCCCTGAAATCTAAATTCATTGAGAAAGAATCTCCACTCTTTCGATATCTCGGTCGTCCAATAAAACCCTATTCAAAACAACCATTAAAAAATCGCCGCACCGGCGAGCACATTCACGGGACTTCTTGATCCGGCTGTTCTATCATAATCGCGTTAAAAGGCCTCTTCGTTAGGGAGACAAGCGGCAGCGCGGCAGGTAATATTCTTAGGCCGCGTTATTTTCTTAAGCCGAGCGACTGCCTTCGCTGAAGCGGGAGTGATTACTCTCGCAGCTCGCCTCTTAAATAAAAACCACTTGCTTAGCGCCGTTAAACCATCCCCTTGATGTCTAACCAGCCACTTGATGTCTAACAAATTCCAAGGGAAAAAACAGAATTAAAAATAAAAGTAGAAAAAAAATCGAACGAGGGGGAGAGATCGCGTCCGAGGAATCGAACGTTGCGACGCAAAAGGAAGAAAAAGAAGAAAAATAAGAACGAGACTTGATTTTATAGGGAGAGAGAAGAGAGAATTGAAATTGTTAAAAATATCAGCTCGATCGTTTTGTTCAGTAGAAATTCACATATTTTCAACGTCTTATTATTATTTATAACGCGATGTACAACGTATAGGATTTATAAGGTGTACATTCTTCTGAATATATACGAAATTTACATGTTTATGTTAATTTTGTCTACTAGTAACCGTCGTTGATTTTCTATTAAATCGAGATTCATGGTTACGCTAAAATATTAGATGTCAATTTCGAGCTTAAAACGTAGAGTTTGCTGAATCCAACGTGATAGTCTATTACTATGTATACTGACATAATCCATTAGTATTGTTCATTGTAAAGCATGTACATAGATTATGTATCGAACGAAGTCTTTCGTAAAAATCAATACGTATTCTCGAGCAGCTACATCAGTGATACAAGTAACCCACCAGTTCGTGTGAAAAATTCAGATTGAAAGATACAAGTACAACGAACAACAAAATTATCAACTAAAGACTGTAGTTGTAATAATTATATTACAAAATTGCTTAGAAATTTATATTACTAATTTCGGCTTTCCAGCTGTATTTTCCTTGTGTACAAACGTTCGACTGTCTCATTTTTGTATCCCAAATCCGGCGTTTCTTCCAACCACCCCTTTGAATTCGTCGAGTCCGACGGCCAGAACGAAGCAGTGGCGCTTAAACGACAACGTACGACAGTGGATGACTTATTAAATTCAACTAACCCCGACACGGAACGAATGTTCCTTGTCATCCGTGGAACAGTCGTCCTTAAAATAGAATTAAAAGCTTGCGTGCGGTGTTGTTTAATCGACTCTACATACACTCGCCTCGGTGTTCGTCGACCCTTTCGGGGTCGCTTGACAGTTTTGACGTCATAACCGTTGGCCAACCCCCGTGTCTCCTCGCCACCCCCCCCTCCCTTGCCCCTCCCCCTGTTACCGTGAACGGAGCCCCTGGAGCGCGAGCCGGTACGGTAGACACGCGTTTTTACCGGCTGAGAAAACATCCCTTAAGAGAGGGAGACGCGTTTAAAAATTTCTGCCTTGCTGCCCCCGACGGGCCATCGTGTAGACGACGATTGTTAACCGTAGACACGGTCGATGGGGATGGAAGCAGGTACCCGGTGATTATTCCTCCTTTCTCTCTTACTTTCGTTCCCCTTTTCTTGGGCGTACTGCTGTTTCGCGTGGGTGTCCATGTTTTTTTTAATTTTCGCATTTACACATTTTGCGTGTGCGTTCTTGCGAACGTAACTGCAGAAATGTAAGCCAAACAGAAATTCGTTTCATCTGCTATGACAATTTTTCTGCGCGATTTCATTCAATGTCGAAATGAATTGCACGGGAAAACTTGCAAAGGTAAAAAGAGACAGGTACTTCTTTTTAACGAAATTTAATAATTCGACTTTGTACGTGGAGAAAGTACTTCTATTGGAGAAACTAAGAAGAAAAAAAGTGAGAAGAAGAATTCGACCAAGTTACGTTTTTTTCAAGGTTTTACGACAAAGTCAAAAGTTCAACTGCTTCTTGTTTCCAAAAACACTTCTTTCGTACTTGAATCGAATGATCAAACTTCGCTAAAGAAATAGTTTTGCTTTTTATTTTTACAAGTTCTTCTGTATAATTTAGAGCACGCAGATAGGGACAAAATCACTAATACGAACAGTTATCCTATACGTTATAATAAATAACGATATTTTATATATATCTGAAGCTTTCAAATTTTCTATGAGAGCAAAAAATTCACGTTTAAATAATTATTTCTCTTCTTTTTTGGGTGGTTGGGATGGGGGGATTTCTTGTTTCGATTGAATGTATGTTTTATCCGTGGATATTGAAATCTTTTGTAATTTATAATTGTTTTCTTTCTTCCGGTTTCGATGGAATGCATGTTTTTGTGTGTTTTTCTGTGAGTGTTGAAATTTTCTGCAATTTATAATTATTTTCTTTCTACTGGCTTGAAATTGCGTTTTCGCGTGTTTTTCCATGCGTTGGTAGTGGAATTTTCTGTAATTTGTAATTATTTTCTTTTTCTTCGTTTTCTGCCTCGACGAAATGAATGTTTCTACATGACTTTCCATAGGTGTTGGTATTTTTTATACATACTATTAATCTTTCCCCTCCTAAGAAGATATTGCAAATTTAATTAACAATTCGTTTCATTTTTATCCTCATTCTTTCTCAAATCTCCAACTTTATAACCTTTTAAACTTTTCTAACTTTAATAGTGCCAATCAATTTCCGTAGAACTGTTTTGCAAGCATCTAATGAAATGACACTTAAAAAAGATGGTCACAGTCTAATCGCAAACGTAAATTTGCCTATTCCACGCAGGTTAAATTATGCATTACGTCGCCAGTATCGCAACGTGTTATATAATTTATTCGCCAATTGTCACTTAATTTTACAAAATCACGACGTTTTTTTCCGTTTCGCTCTTCGAGCCTCAACTCGCGATCAGTATATTCGAGGAGCCGAACTTCCAACCCCTCCCAAAATACAGCCCTACTCAGCGTCAAGAAACTTTCCGGAAAACTCGAAATCCACCGCTAGCGTCCCCTTCCTTCTTCTTCAACCCTATAATCCTAACCAAATCAGAATTCCAAGAAGACATCACATCTCGCCTCAGTTCGCCGGGAGTAATTTCTCAAATCGACGTCAGTCGAATCGCTGGCAAGCGGCGGCGCGCGATACCCGCCTCCGATCCTCTAGTTCCAATCAACGATCCAGAATTTATTAGCCGTCGTACAATGGCCGTGCAAATTGCCCGAGGTCCCATGGAACGCGCAATTTACGCTCGCGAAGGAGAGAGCGAGTCCACGGGACCCTGGCCGTCGTAATTATCGTTCGAGCGATGCCGAAAGGTAGAAAGAACGAGCGGACTGAACGCGTCACGACGTGACGTCGCATTGTGGAGTTATTCCAAATAAAATAGTAAAAACTATCATCTGACTGAAATACCTTCAGTTACTTCATTCCTTATTGTTTCATGCCCTTATTGTTAAAAATAGTATAATAAGTATGATTTTAAACCTGTATTATTAATTTCTCGATTCTTGAATCGCGCGTAAAAATCGGCAGTCTAATAATTAATAATGACAGAGTGTCTGTCTGTGGAAACCTTTCGGTTTCTTCAAATTTTAATAACAAAAATAATAATTAAATAAAATTGAATGAAATAATAATTAAATTAAAGTAAAAATAATAACTGAAAAAAAATTTTAATAATAAAAAAGAGAGAAAAAGGTATCTCGTGTCAAAATCTGCGTGGTAACATTAAAAATCGGAAAAACGTAAAGACGCCCCCGAACTGTCGTCACGATTAACCGTCCGCGCGCAATTTGTTCATCAGCAGTGACACACTGAGGTGAAAAGAGAGCCGCTCGTCGCGTTTGGGTGGGCGCGACACTCCACAATGCGTTGTCACAACGTCTCGTCCGTCGGTAGTTTCTTCTTTTTCTTTTTTTTTTTTTTTTTTCTCGCGTCGAGAATCCAAGTCCAATTTCGCCGGGGCGCTATCTTGATAAGATCCGGAGGAGCAGCCAAGACAAGCTGCTCCAATTTCCAGCTCATTATTATGCGCTGCAGCGGGTCGCGCGAAGAAGAGAGGAGCAAGCGGGGGCTGTGTTCGAGCCAGTTCCAAGCTGCCGCCGCCTGGACAGCCGCGCAAATCTGTTTCTGAAAGGGCTGAAACGACGCCTCTCTGGTATCCGATGTCTCTCCTAGCGAATTCCGCTACCGGCGGTCCGCTAATACGCGCGGCTTGTTCGCGCAAGCAACCGGAGAACCCCGAAGGAAACTCTAACTGCAGTAAGGTGAAGGAAACAGAGAGAGCGAGAGAGGGTGAAAGGGGAGGAGGTGGAGGAGGAAGAGGCGGCGAAGACGAGTCACCCCTTAATCTTCATTAAGCATCCCTTAACTGTTCGCGGCTCCCCGGGCGATAATTCTCCGGCGCTTCCCTTCGCGCGACAAATGGCCCCTTTTTCCCCGACTGCTGAAAAAAAAAAAAAGAAAAAGAAAGAAAGGAAGAAGGAAAAAAAAAATAGAAACGTTCGCCGGGTCACCGCCTTTGATCTCGTCGCATCGTAGTTGTGGACTAAACTGGTTGAAACTCATGAGGGGAGGGAAAGGGGTGGAATCGAGAAGACGGGAGAATTTTCGAGTTTAGGATCGTAGGTAAAGTATCAAGTGTTTCGAGGAAACCATCGGTGTTTGACGAATGAAGTATCTCAATGCAGAATTCTTTAACCCTTACCATCAGTCGTTGCAAACGTTTCTCTCGCAATACGCGGCGCGTGTATCATGCACTTTTGACAACTGTGCAGAGTCGCAGATAGTATTCGTTTTCAAGTCTTTCTAATTATTTCTGTTTCACCTATCACTTTCTGCACATACCTGTCACGCAATACCGTGCGCTGACAAATAATTCTCGGACAATTCTCGCTCGTGCGTTACGAAATTTTACGTACATATACGAAATATGCTTAACGAGGATTAATACGAAACGTTACCTGGTGAAATATTACTACCGGCGACAGTTATAACGTACTCTGGCCGAATTTTTTCTGCAATTTCAAGTTTCGTTGCCGACACACGTAGCTTAATATTTAAAATTAGAGAAAGAGTAAACGTGGGCGCTCTTTAAGAGAAGCGACTGCGAAACATGTCTGATGCTGAAATTTTAATGGTCTCTTTGAGTTCCTTCGGACCTAGCGCGTTCAATGTTCCTTTTTTTTTTTTTTTGTTTCTTCCATTCTACATACACTTCGTGATAAATTCATCTACGCGCCGAAATAGGTTACTTTGTGCACTCTTCTGCCTGGAAAATTTTCCTCCAAACAGAGAACTGCACGCATTTCTTTCTCGGAAAGATAAATCGTTGTTGCAAGAATTTAATTTGATTCCCCAAGATTTTTATCTTTGATACATTTTCGTATCTCGATGACGTTTCATCGTTTTGGAAATTTCGTTGCTTCAAACGCAGTTTTCTCTTTTTGAGAACTTTCACTTCGTCGAGAGTCTGTCGAAATTTCAAGCGAATGCTGGAATCATTTTGAAACAAAAGGCAACAAGGGAAACCAAAGTGAACTGTCTGCAACTAAAATAACATAATGATATAGTATAAAATGTAAAATATAATTTAACACGAGATTATTTAAACATTTATGTTTTCAAAAGCCGGTTTAAAAATTTATTTAAGGATAATTTCTTTCACATGCAATCAGTCGACTCAGATCACATACGTCTATTAAATTTGATATGTTTAAAACAGGAGAAAGAAGTGTCTCAAACGTTTTATCTCCGATTTTAATCGTAATAAGAACAAAAATATATTCTGTATATTTTAATGCAACTATAATAATTTTTTTATAGTAGTATATACTTATATTTTTCACCAAAAAAAAAAACATCGTAATTTTTGCACAATAAATCAGAGTCAATAGAATTTGAGACAACAAATGCATATAATTTTCGTAATTTGAAGAAAAAAATGCAACTGTCTCTCCGTTTAAGAAACAGGCACGTGGATTTCATCATGGATTCGAAGAAATTGAAATTTCCAGCGGAGGATTCGAATTCTTTAGGACGAAAACCAACAAGAAAAAAGAAAGAAGGAAAACAAGCAAAGCAAACCGTCGCATCGACGACTAAGGATCTCGTTTTCCACGATTTCCTTCGCACGTATCATAACGTTTACCTCCATTATCCGAACGCGACGGTCTTCTGAAAATCGGCGACGACAAAACCGGCGGGGCCCGCACCCTCCTCCTCCTCTACGCGAAACGGCGCGGCGTTATTGCATTTCCATTTCGCGCGTTCTTCTCCCTTTCAAAATAGCGGCCATTCGGCCGCAGCGACTCGCTGTTTGTCGCGGTTCTCCTCCAGATTGGATTCCCCCTTTTACAAATTACGCTTCCTCGGATCGACGAGAACAGAGATTCATGCTCGCGCGGACCCAAACGCTCGCTTTAAACGACAGAGCTGCCGTGCGAACACGGAAATCATTTCGCTCTCGCGTGTTACTTTCTTCGAGAAATTGGAAATTGGAAGTCTCTCGAAGGTTTTTTTAACCAAAGACCCCAGTAGCGTAGAAACGTAAGAAAACTAATTAAAGAAATTTAAGAGAAATTAAATATATATATATATATTTGAACGATTCTGAATTATTGCAATTCAAATGTGATTCTCTTTAATTTGATGTTAAGATGTACAGCTCGTGGATGGCGATAGAAAGAATAGTTGATGTTATAATAATTGTAATAATAGGTGGCTGAAGAACTCTGCATAGTTGAAATTTTTAGAACGACTGGGATGTGTGTTTTCGAAAACACATTGAAAAATTTTCTACAAAGATATTTATGTGAAACGAACATGGAATTTGAAAATGCAAAAGATGATCAAGCTTTTAACTAAACTGCACTTGGGTGTCCAATTATTTATACACAGTACGTACGAATTTATAAATGTTTAACTTTTGGAATTTTTTAAAAATCAATCAAAGCGCTTCGTTGACGTTTGAAACAAATACACTCGTGTTTTGTTTCATGTTGATTAAGAAGTAAGAATTTTCATGTCGTAAATAAATATTGGTACTTGCTCTTTTACTCTTGGTTTACGACCGAAAGAAACGTAGCTTTCTTTCATGTTCTGTTTCTATCGTACTGTTTCCTCACTTTATTTCACAATGTCCTTGTCCCTTATAAAATACTACATAAAACTTCAATTTCCACAACACTGAGAGAAGAGACTCAACTCACTTGTCAATCAAGGGGCTCAGATTATCCCGACTATTTAGCTGGTTCGTCCCAACAGAGGCTAGTCCTAATATTGTCCGATTATCGCGAGAGGATCATCTCTAATAAGACTTCATAATTCGCGACAGTAGCTCCGACGCGTATAGAAAATCCCACCTTTACCCATGGCGCATACACGCAACGTCCTTCTTTATTCGACCGAAACCTGAAAGTGTCTTCCAGCAACGAGCACTCAGACTGCATTCTACAGCTTCCCGTTTCGCTATTGTGTTTCCACGACGAGGAAAAAGATAGACAACGAAGAAGAGGAAGAGGAGGAGAGGAGAGAGACTGAGAAGAAAGGGATCTCCCGTTGGCCCCTGAGATGTCGGTAAACGATTCTCCAAGTCTCCTCCTCTCTTTGTTTCCCTCGTTCGTCTCTCGCGAATTTTCCTCCCCTCTCCGAGGGGATTTTCACGTTTGTCGTCGGTGTTGTTAGCGTCGCGCGATAGCTGCCACCCCGCGAGGATCAAGGCCAGTGGACGAGAGAACCGAAATGAGAGCCGAAAGAAACTATCCGGCGAACGTTTTCTTTTTCTCGATCGAGAAACTGATGGTCTCGAGGCCAAATACTACTTAAAACATCAGTACTTAGGCACGATTGCAGGAGATAATAAAAAAATAAAGTTCAGCAAAAGCAACAAACATACGATGTAACAGTATATATGAGTGCATCAATTGAAAATCATGCGACGTACAGGAAAAACAGAAACGCTCCATTGTATATTGTGCACGCGTTCGACGCTCGTACGAAATTCCCACCTCGAGGACGCACGTTCGGTCGAACAATGTGCTTCTCGTGGCTGCAAAAAAGCAGATAGGGGATGGATACGCGCGTCGTTTCGATGTCAGAGAGAGACGAAACGGACGAGAGACGCGCGAGCGAGATGGAAAGGGGTAAGGAGAAAAAATAGGGGCAACAAGAGGGAGCGGAGGAAGCTCCGAGACGCCGCGCCGAGCGTCGCGACGCCAGTTTCCAGCACGAGTAAAAAGCACCGGCTCTCTCCGCTTCTCTCGACTATCTTTCGTTTCCATTTTACGCCACTCCCCTCTTCTTCCTCTTTTTCGGCGCGCGTTCTTCTCCTCAACATTTGCCTATTTGTCTAGTCGATGGAGATAGGATAGATGGATAGATAGATAGATAGATAGATAGATAGACAGATAGATAGATAGATAGACAGATAGATAGATAGACAGATAGATAAATAGATAGATAGATAGATAGATAGATAGATAGAGAGAGAGAGAGAGAGAGAGAGAGAGATTGTTCTTTATTTCTTCTTCCCCCTTCCTATCACGAAGTTTCATCGTTTCTTCATCCCCTATTCTCGCGAAGAATCACTGGGGACACGTGGATACTATAATAGTGATGATCAAGTTGCGTTTTTATAAAATTTCGTGGGTCTAAATGCAGAAATTTTGCTTCATTTGTTTTGCATATGTGTGCAATAATGAAATTCGTTTAATACGAAAGTATTCAAGTGGTGTAAGTCTGGATAATAATAATATTCTGTAATAATATCAAAGAATATTACATATCTGATACGAGTTAACGAAAACATTACATACCATATTTGTTTCTGCATGAAACAGAATGAATGGTAAATCAAATAAAAGATTGGTCAGTTTCATATAAATTACTCGACTTGATTTATGCATCGCGATTCGTATATTGTAAGTACTATTTTTATATTGTATTTGACCAATGATCATGTGTATCACACAATTGTTTGAATTTTTTGATATTCATATAGTATGATTGAGAATCATGTTTTTTTTTTGTAAAAAAAAAAAAAAGAAACAATTGTTTGTTTTCTTTAAAAATAATTCTTTAATTTCAAACCAATTGTCAATCAGACTGCGAATTTTTATGTATTTGTATTACATCGCATTATAGATTATATCATTACAATTGAGAGTTGTAAAATTACACAAAATGCAATATCCAAACTATACAGCAACAATATTCAAAACGTCAAAAAAGTTCGAATTCGAGAAATGTCCAAAGTTACAAAATTAGACAAAACGAATCTCTATTTAAGTTTCTTCAATTACGTACAAATTTCCACGAAAGAAGAAACACATAATAATTCTAAAAAAAAAAAAAAAAGAAAAAAGAAAAAACATTAACAGATAATTTAGATTTCGAGTCTATTGATTCCACAAAGAACACGGCAATTCATACATTTTGATAAAACGTCACGTGCTACAATCGTTGCCACAAATCTGCCAAACTGTCGGAATATTTATGAGCAATACCATTTGTCCATCCATACGTACGTACGTACACACACACACACATATATATATATATATGCTCACGTTATATACACACGTATGAGAACGAAGAGAAAAGAAAAGAGACGTTTCTTTTATTCGTTACCTATCACGGCAGCGAATAAAAGAATAGTGGCATCGACGAACGGATCGTTACGTCCCGAGGAAAAAAGCGGTCTAATGGACGAAGCGGTTCCGATAATACGGACGACGAATTAATTCGCCTATCGTCGTGGTGGTCGTTCGCTCGGTTCATCCCACGTTTTATGTCGTCGTTACCATCACCTTCGATTCCTCTCCATTCTTCTGCTGCTAATACAGAGGTGGGTTTAAACCACTGTTCAAAAATCTTAGAACAAAGTATTCTGTTTTTTCTTCTTTTTTTTTTTAATTCAATTCTTGGTTTGTCTTAGATTATTAGTGACCACAGTTTATTTGGGACGATGAGTTTCTTTACATTTGATGATAAAATTCAATATCTTTTGGGAAGGATGGTAAATGAACTAAATGACACGAAACCGTCAAAATTTTCATGTTTCAATTTCAAAAGATTTTGTAGCACTACTCATTTCTAAGAAAATGGCGCAGAGACGAAAAAATTTTTCCGTACAAATTTCACCGTTCTCTGTTGCTCGCAAGAAACCAACATCGCTGTCTCCTCTTTCATTTTTGCATCATGCGTGAAAGCGTGTAAAATTTTGCAACGAAAGTTTCGCAAAATCGATTAAAGCTTCCTCAGCTTCAGGCTTTCTTTCCCCTCCCCTCTACATAATGTTAGATCCGTCGCTCTGCCGATGGAAATGGGAAACCCCGATTCGACTTAACGTCGAATCTTCGTCGACGAGTCTTGCGTCGAAGTTTACGGGGAAACTGTGTTAACTAATGGAATTCAGGCGAACAATGGACGATCGACCGTAACCGGACGCTGACGTTAAGTGCTCGCGAAGATCGTGCCGGTGCTCTACGGTTCTACGCGCCCTTTGAGAATTCTGCTGTGGATGCTCGAGAGCGGATGAATCTAGCCGGGGTTGTCTACTACGGGCTTCCTGTTGTGCGTACAATGAAATTGTCTTCTGCCCGGAGACTGCCGCGAATCCGCCGATGGTAGCTAGGTTAGCGTCCAAGTTTTTCGCCGAGTTAGGCGAGATAGTGTTTCTGCTGGCTCGTTGTTTGAGGATTGATCAACTCTCTGGTACGTTTGCAGATGAATCTCTTTATCACGAAAGTGTTTACGGTACAGTAGGATGGATAGTGATGTAAAAATTTAGAAATTTAAAATAATGTTGTGTCATATTGTGTCACTCTTTGATATCCCATTGCATTTGTAGACCTCCGTAAACACGCACGATCTAATACTGACGCGACAAATGCTCATTAAAGCGCCTTGACTCTTTCATTGAATGGTATAATAATTAATTTACCTACTCATGTTGTAACATATCGAACGAATATATCAAAAAGTACACGTTTATTATATGTTCCTCATTTAATATAAAATTGAACTAGACTAGATCAGATTTAGACTTTTGATTTTAAGTCTAGTCCTCTGCGAGACTTTTCCTTTTATACGATAAAATAATTATATAAACTTCAATGCCTATACTACCTAAAAGTTAAATTTATATTTAAATTTGTGTTTAAATGTCAAACTCTCTCTCTCTCTCTATATATATATATATATAGATATATATATATATATATATATATATATATATATATATATATATATATATATATATATATATATATACAGCACACCATTTATAATAGTATTTATAATAGTATATATAGCAAATAGTATTATATTTATAGCAAATAATCTGTTTCTCACGTGAGTAAATAAAATTCTAAAAATTCACGGGGAGTTCCTTTCCCTCGATACATTTCTTTCTTCCCGAGATTTAAATTCTCGCGGACATTCTCTTACATGACATCGCAACAAGTGACTATCCAGATATTCCTTCGACGTTCTCCCGTTAATTTTTCGTTACGCCGCGTTACGTTGAGAATTGATAAATTAACTTAATCCCGGTTAGCAGCGTAGAGGAGCGAATTCAATCATCCCGGAAGTGGAAAATTCGACGATATCGTGGCACACGATCAGCTCTCGAACTCGAATGGCACCGCGCTCGCTGTATAATTCCGATTGTCGGGAACGGGTTTAACGATGGTAACTGCATCGCCGCGGTGACGAGTCGGTTGATTGACGTAGTTTTCCTAAAACCGATTCGTAGCTGCGATTCATACAGGCACGTTCCCCGAGAATAATCATTAAAGTGCGCGGCAGCGGCGGCGGCGGCGGCGGCAACGGGCATATATAGAAATACGGGCGCATAACGCGAACGCGGTAACAGATGTAGTAATTCACCAGGTTATACACGTTCGCGTAGAGGCCGTTAAAGGGGAACTTGTGCAAACGAGCAGCAACTCGCGCCGGTTATATCGTGCCGGTTTCGTTTCCCTCCGCTATCGTCATATTTTTTTTCTTTCTCCTCTCTCACTCTCTTTTTTTCTTTTACATCTTATTCGTTCCTTTCGACGCTCATCCACCGGCTGGTTCTCTAGGCATCCTCCTTCCTTTATTTTCTTCTCCCAGTTTCTGCCATTATACCGGCGTGTAGTACAATTTGATTTATTCAACCTCTTTGCACGACGGTTAGATAGTGAAATATTTCTCCTCCTCTCCCAACTCGGTCTCGCGCTTCTCTCGAGGAACAACACACCGGAGAGAAAGCGAAGAATATTCGTCCGGTTTTGTTTTCGCTGCCATTCCGTTTCTCTCTCGTCTTTCTTTCCTTTTTTTTTTTTCTTTTTTCTTTTCTTTTTTTTTATCACGAGAGCATTGCCACGGCCGGCAATATTTCACAATTACGCGAGTTTATGGGCCACCATAAAGATACGCCGGGTGCGTGTCGGTCGCGTGATGGCTGACCTGACTGAATTTTTATTGCAGCCCCGCTATAAGTTGGACTTGTCCCCTCCGCCTCCTAGAGTACCACGCTTGCAACTTGCTTGACCAACGCGACACTCGTTGTCAAAGGAGAGGAGGTGCCAGAGCGTGTTCGCGCGTTTATTGCGTCGAGACACGTGTCAGCGAAACTGGCGAGAACGAGGTTGACGATAGGTTTTTCCAAACTCGCGAACGTAACAGCAGATGATTGACGTTCTTAGAGAGCGTCTCCAGCTCTGAGAGCTTCGCTCGGCTCTGTTACTCGGCGCTATAATAATATTTTACGCGTATAATAATATTTTCAGTGGTCGTTAAGTTTTTAGTACCAGGCGGTTAAAGTAAACGACGATTTACTGCTTTCGTTAGTGCCGGTAAAATTTCCGACGGGTCTATAGACACTTGAATACTAAAAGATGGCATTCGATTCGATACGGATCGATAGTGTACTCGAGACGCAACTTGTAGCTATCTTTGCTTTGTATCACAACAGCGAAGTTAACCGAGCGGAATAACGCGCAAAGCCGAGAAGCTCAACCGATCCAATCGATATTACAATTTCGTGTATACCCGAGTAAATGTTTCGTGTAGCAAATTAAGAATACATTTGTTTTTGAACGTCTGCTATTTATTCAATATAGTATATCGTAACTGATTTATCGTATATATTAATAATACTAAACGAGCAACATACGACAGATTACGGGTATATTTATCTTGGAATATATACACTTTTTAATGTATTTATCCACTATACTATATCGTATATCGTACACATTAATAATACTAAACGAACAGCATATAAAAAACAAATTAAGAATAGATTTGTCTTGAAACATATACTTTCTCATGCATTTACTTAAGATATATATATATTGTATCGTGTTATTAATCACTTGCGCTGGCAACTGGTTCGCGGACCATAACGAGTGACCGAATCGTGTACAATAATTCGTCGCTTTCTTTTCCTTTTGAACACGTCGATACAATATCACTGGGTAGAAATCATTAGGAAGTAATAAATTTATTATTTGTTTTGCCTGGGTTATACTTAAATATACTTGAAACTAACAAAATGTTGCAATTTGAGACAAAAAATTCTCGACATGCGTGAACAGTGCACGACAAATTAAGAGTACATTTATCTTGAAACGTATACTTTTTAATGTATTTATCCAATATACTGTATTGCAGCTCTCTTTGAGTATCCCGAGTGAACAGACCAATTATTTTATTTACAATAATCTGTTGCAACGCAGGCAAACACTGAAAAGGTTNCTCTCTCTATATATATATATATATATATATATATATATATATATATATATATATATATATATATATATATATATATATATGAATTCTCTCTCACCAACATCAGAATCATCCTTCGCGAAAATGATGTTAAACTCTCTCCGATGAATTTAACGTCTTGCCAGACGAGGGGAGGAGAGAGTGAGGTTTCGAGTAGAATTTCGAGTGGAATTCGAGCCCGCAGAGACCAGACTCTACTGACAATCAATAACGTTTACTGTTTTAACGTGTTTACGACTTCGTTGCGAAGTACGCCGGCCGTATTTGTCCAGCAACATGCCACGTTCCGTTCTTGGGAACATTCGCAGTTGCACACGGTGTTGGATATTGCGGTGTGTACGCGTCTAGTCCCGTGTGCACCAGCGGCAGCACGCTCAATTGACCTCGTTCTCGTTCGTACGTCGCGGCACGACTGGAACGCGACGCGCGAATATCCACCGATTGTGGCCCGTGGAAAAGACTGCACGTGTATATCACCGTTTGAATATCTAGTCCATCCACGCGGCTCGATGGCTCTTCTCTTGCTTTCGTTTAAAGATCGTTTACGTGGAGGTGCTTGCTTGCCGTATAAAGCCGGTATTATATCCACGAGATCGCCTGTTGGTGATTTAAATTCTGAACCAGAGAATCGAAATCAACAGGGTTTTTCCAGTTTAAAAAAAAGAAAAAAAGAAAATTCTGAAAAGTTCCAACTGATTTACTTTGTATAAAAAATAACTGTTTCTTGTGAAATTTCTAGTAGAGAGGACAGCGTTCCCGTGAACCAGAGATATTTTAGAAACTATAATAAAAGTTTCATGGAAACGAGTTATTTTAGAAGTTATTCTTATAATTTTGCCAAAAGTTTCAATTGCAAACGTTCCGACAGAAATTAAACGATGTGACAAATCTCCTGAAATTTAACTTTCTTATTATCTTTCTTCAGTCACTGTAAGTACGATAATAATGAAAGATAAAAATCTGCAGAAGAAAGAAATCCTCCGTTACGACGACGTGTCGACATTTATCACTCTGTTTCGATGAAGGCAATTTTTTTTTTCTTTTTTTTCTAAGAAAAAGAAAAAAGAAACATTTGCCAGTAAATATTCTATCGACAAGTAGGGCACGTTTCTGTCAGATATCGGCGTCGACTATGGAATCTGATGGGGAAAAAGCGCAGCAACGGCGCGTTTTCGACGCGTCGGTACGTCACGCTCTGCCGTTGATTTTCTTTCGCGATGTTCCTTTCGTGAGATTTTCCAACGCGTGTCCATTGTTGACCTAATAACGCGCTCGACTAGAACGTGACACGAGAATGTTGTTGCTACGAACACGGAATGTCAGTGATCTCAGTCTCGGGATGGAGGCGAGATCGCGTTGAGAGGACCTTGGTCCAATTTCCCTTTTGGTTTCCGTCGTGACTAATCAACCAACTGTTAAATGCGCGCTTTATTCTCGACGACGATCGACACTTTTGCATGCTACAAAGTAACGAGTAGTATCGAAAGAATGATTTAAAAAATATTTATTTTTTGTTGTCAGAATATTTTTACTCGCGTGATCAAATTAGTAATTATTCGCGTGCGTCTGATGGAACATTTTCTAAAGACACTTTGGCAGCGAGAATTATTTCATTCCCGTTCTGCAATTTAAGTTTAAATTCCTTCTAACAGCATTACAGAGTCGTTTAACGTTTACACGATTTGTCAAAATTCTTAATGAAAAGTTACTTTTATTCGCGCATAAATTACATACAGAAGAGAAGAAAAGAAAATGGCACGCTTTCGCACAAAAATTCAGAGTATCTGAGGACTTCAATGAGAGATTGATGATGAATGATGTGAACACCTGTTCCGCTTGCGATGTTAATATTTCGAAATACATATTGAGATTGTGATTAATCATATACTTGGAAATGAGACATTTCAGGAAAACGTACGAGAAAAATGTCTGTAAAATGATTAATCCACGAAAATGGCACCGCGACGCGAAGTCACCCATTCGAACACGCGATTTTAAACAACAGTGAAATTCGCCAGCAACGATATTCCTATCACGTAAATAATTAAGCAGCAAATTAAAAACAGAGAGAAAAAAAAAAGAACCACCGTCGTATGAATTGAACAAAACACCGGAACGAAAATTTACCGGCGTTTAAATCCATTCGCCGCCGATTGATAATTGAAAATTTCGACGCGGAACGGCGAGCTATTGCTAATTTATTCAAGCGGCCGATTTCACGCGGGAGGAAAGAAGCACGGGGGGAAAGAGAGCTGCGGGTGTAGGGGGAGGAGGAGGTTACATTAATTAGTTGATGTACACTAGCATAGAGGAGAGGGCCATTATTTGGAATCGATTTCGCGAGTACAATCGCGGCTGGCGATAATTAAAATTGCGGCATAGTAATTCGGATGATTAAGGGCCACGCGGCGCGCAATTATCGCCTAGCCGTGCCGAAAAGGAGATAAATAACCGTAGGCGACATAAATTTCCGCGGACGCGCGCCTGTCTGCCCTGTTACAGACGATAAATCCGCTGGAAGTCGTCACGTGGCCGCGGTAAGCTTTGCGTTTTACCGCTCTTGTTACTGCACGCTGCGCGCCGTCGATTAAAAAATCGATAGTAATTAGCGGACGGCGATGGATTTCGTGGAAATTCGTATTTTTGAGAATGCACGGCGAAGAGCACCACACGCGGTATTTCCCTCGTCGGTTGCTAGCATTTTTATTTCGATAAATGTCACATTTCGTAACCGTGTTGTTCGGTCCCCCCCTACATTATGAGATGTATACATGCTGCACACTTGGCCAGTTAAAAGTTGTTCCCTTTCTCGAACGTGTAAATTCTATTCAACTTATTACCATTTCGAACAATCGTATTACCGTTTATTTTCGGTCGTGACTCAATGGAAAGTTACGTTACTTCAACCCATTTTTCATTTCGTCCTATATTAACTTTAAAAATCACCGACAATGCATCGTATCCTCGTAATCCCAGCGCAAATCAATCAATATCGAAACAAAATACGGGGACAGAACGTAAAATGAATTTTTCTCTCTTTCTCTCTTTCTCTCTCTCTCTCTCTCTCTCTCTCTCTCTCTCTCTCTTTCTCTCTACCTACTCCACCACTCACATGCGGAATCGTAATCGTAAGAGCACAGTGCTCTCTCGCGACATTCTGGTAATTACGCCCGTAGATTCCGACCGCCGGATTTATTCGTCGTTTATCGCCCGGTCACCCGGTATATTAAACAGACGATCGCGCCGTATCTCACCGTGCTGACGTTTGCGCCGCTCGACGATGATCTCGTCGACGATAACTTGCGCAATCAAAATCCCGATTTCGCGCGTGTCATCCCCTTTTCTCGCGGACGAAAATCGTTTACGAGCGCCCGTCCATATCCGCGTTCTTCGCAATTTTTTTCTTTTTTTTTTTCCCCTCTCCAATCTTCCTTTCTCATCATTTTTCTTTTTCTCCCTGTTTTCCATCGGCCGGAAAACATGAACATTAACCGGAAACACGGGCGAAACACCGTTCATTATAGAGTTTTACGAGTGTCGCGAGTTATACGAGAAACGTTATTTCCCACGCGCGACGGGGAAATTCGGGCGCGGGTTAGATTCGTGGAAAATTGGGGATTCTGCGGGGGTTTTAGCTGGCTGAAATTATCGTTGCTGGCGATTTAAACGATAGTCGAGCAACTGTTATCTTGGAGGGTTTATCCGCGATGGATAAAGTGAGGACGATTAATGGGAACGATCGTGTTTTTAGTTTTGCGTTTATTCGACGGGAGGAGGACGTTGCTTAATTTTTAACTGACGGAGGAGGGATCTTCGACTTTGAAATTTGGAAAATGATGAAATTTCAGGGATATACAGAGCGCATGTGTAATACATTTCTTCGATTTTATGAGCAAACTGTAAAAGATGGAAGAAAAAATGTTTTAAAATTTACTTATTTTATCAAATTTACTTATAATTATCATGTAGTGGATTTATTAATTGTTGATAATTCTAGTATAAAAAAAAATAACTTTTGCCTCAAAATTTTAGAGAAACTGTCTTACAGTATAAAATTTGAGAAATAGAATTAACTATCAGTTTCTAACACATGGTGTGAATTTCAGAAAAAAAAAAAAAAAAACTGCGTTATACGTAATCATATGTGGTCTGTATACTTCTAAAATTTCATAGTTTTCCAAATATTCAAATTAGGGATCTTTCCTTGTGAGAGACAAACATTTTTAACACTTACAGAATTTTGAAAGTACTATATTTTTGATAAGTGTGTGAAAAATAAATGATCGATTCAGAGTCGCGTCTATATGTTTAAAATAATTCAAGCGTGCCTTAAACAAAAAGGAAATAAATCGTGATTTATTGACTCAAGAATCATAGAAGATTCTCTAATGGTTCTCTAGTAAGTAGAGATTTGTAATATTTATTACAGAAAATACTAATTTTATTAAAAATTCGACCATTTCGTTCGCAACAATCAAAAAAGTAATACAATAGAACCTCCTTTATATGAATTATTATTTTTGAAATATCTTACTACTTTGTATTTTGTTTTAAATTGAGTGTTTTGTATTTTAACATTCGTAGTATCTTAGATTGCCCAATAAGATTGTTTGCTAGTAAAATCATCGTATTAAGTAAAAAATCATCACATACTTAATAATAGATATTTTACTGTAGTAACACAATATAACGATTATGTATTGAAATAGAAGTTCGAACACGAGGAGGCTCTTTTGTAAAATTGTAACAATCCTTGATCGTGTTTCAATTTATAATTTAATTAACTGTACATTCGTCCAGACTCTTATTAAGCACAATCATTTCAATTGCGTAAAAACCGCGAAGGATAATAATAATAATAATCAACTGCTTTAGCAGTACGATAAAAAAAAATCTATTCACATCGATCATTTACTTTCCACCAATAACGAATAGAACATAATAGACCTATCAGAATGTAGAAATTAGCCTAATAATAAAAAGAACATACATAGTTGTATATAGTTGGTCATATCGTTTCTAACTGTATGACAATTCTTGTTTTCTTTTTTCTGTTTTCAGCTTTCTGTAAGTTGCGATTTATGTTAAGTTCTCACTCTCGTCACTTGAAAACTCACTCTCTCACGTTGAAGATCTTCAGCTGAAGATAGTGAACTTTGCTCTGAATCGATGGATCGTTCTTTCCGAGTTAAAAGCCTTCGCTAACTATCCGAAAGTCAAACTGAAAGTCCCTTCTTCTCTTATCGTTTTAACGAAATGTGCTCGCGAGCTTTCGATTAAAACTAATTTCGTAACTTTCGATAGAACAAAAAAAAAAAAAGATTGACTCGATTTTCTCTCTCTCTCTCTCTCTCTCTCTCTCTCCCTTTTTTCTTTTTCTAATTTTTCGTCTTCCACGCGACGTGATTCTTCCTGATAAAAAAAAAAAGAAAAAAAAAAAGAAAATGCCAAAACGTTGACGTTAGAACGCGATGCTAGTTCATTTAGAGTCTTTCGCGAGTATTATGTTTGTTATAATTATAGTCGTTATACTAGTATTGTAATTATTAGCATTATAATGCATCTAGTGAGAAAGAAGATGATTATAAGAAAATTGTTTGCGCAATCGCGATGGAATGAATTGAACTGATTTACGTATCATCGATGACACGTGAAAGACAAAGCGGCTGTGGGCTCTCGTTGTGAGGCTAGAAAACAATCATCGATGGACAAATAAGAAAAAAAAAAAAAAAAAACTTTACATTCTACTTGCAATTAGTTTTTAAAAGTCGTAAGTTCCAGTATTTTTTGTTTAATTCTTGGGACATCTTTAACTAAATCTTATTAATTTAATTGATGAGAAAAATTGTATTCTACTTTTATTTAATTTCTATATATAGTATTTCCGTACTGGTATTCTAGTGAGTCTATAAATTATGGTGTTGTAGCGTTTTTTGTTAATTTTTGACTTTTAACCGAAGATTTTCAATTAGCTTTCCGTTAACTTTTTTAAAGAATTTTATTTGGACGTTAGCGTTAATGAGAAACACTTTACATTCTACTTATTAATTTTCACAAATCTTAGACTGTAACACGTTTTGTTAAGTTTTTAGAGATTTTCGAATGTCAGTATTAACGAGAAAAAATTAGAGGAACACTTTACATTCTACGTACAATTAATTTCTACAAGTTTTGTTAATCAGTATTAATGAGAAAAATTAAAAAAAAAAAAACTTTACCTTTGTACTTTCTCGAAACTTTCTGTAAATCACAAGCTGTAGTATCGTTTGTTAAGTTTTTGAAGATTTTCAATTGAATTTATTTATTTATCAATAAGAAAATGTTTACATGCTACTATACTTTCAATTAATTTCTACAAATGTGTCAAACTGTATTTTTTTTAAATTTCTGAAAGATCTATAATTGAATGTTATTGATTCTAAATAAGGAATATACCTTGTGCGTTCAACATTGCAAAGAGATTTATAAAAAGGAGAATAAATTATTTTCTTCGTTTTTAACGAATTATTATCGTTCATTACCTAAACAGTATCTAATAGTGTTAATTGCTTCGATTTTCTACATCGATTGTTATATTTTTCCCATCCTTTTACTCTGTGTTACTGAATTTTATATTACCGAAATGAAAATAATTTTCCCGTAAAAGTTACCTCTTTCAAAAGTTGTATGCTATAAAATTACTTTGGAAATTATACATATACAAAGTTATTTTTCTAGGAAATAATTTTCATTTCGTTCAATATCACCCGCATCCAAAAAAAAAAAGAAACATTACCCCTTAAACGCACAATTTCGTTTGAAGTCACACGCTTAAAATCAACCACGATGCAGATTCGCAACCATATCCATAAGTTTCAAATAAATTCCCCCAAATTCGCACGATCATCACACGCTTGCCTAAACCTTCTCCAAACAACAACAGACAATAATGAAAAAAAAAAAAAAAAAAAACCAACAAATCGTTACAAACCGATCGAAAAGTGAGAAAGAGAAAACGATAACGGCATCGAGAACAAGAGGTGGGAGGAAAATACAGTAGAGAAATGTATCAAGAGCAAACCAGCCAGAGTTGGCCGGATGTTCTCTAAGAGAAGGACCACTCGTCGACTTATTCTCGCAAGGGAGGAGAACAGTGAGTGAGAGACGAAGAAGTTCAACAGAGACGAAGGAGACAGGTATGAGCAAAAGTGAAATGAAAGCAGAGAGAGTGAGGGAGAGAGAGATGCTGAATGGAAGAGAGAAATCCGCCACGGTTTGCCAGGTATATATACGCTTACGGCTGTCTCGCTGTCATTAATTAATCTCACGTGATAAATGTTAAGTCGTCTGCCAACTTGGAAGATGTTAACGCGGGCCGCGCGCTGGCCCAGCTGCGTGCCGCGATTGAATCAGCAACGAGCGAACGCTGAGACACCGGTGGCAGATGTTGCTGCATAAATTTCTGTTAATCCCCCGTGGCAACGACCGGAATCGTTTGTCCGATGGCGCACCCGCGAAAGATCGATCGCCATTGCACGTGGCTGCCTCGATCGATCCTACCCCCCTCTCGTTTGGAAATTTTTACGTTTTTACATTTTTCGTTCTTCAAGTTCCAGTCGTGTTGTAATATGCCGAAGCAGCGGCTCCCGATTTAGGGTTGAGTTTCGAGGGGTGAATCAGGATGTTGTATAGTATATATTTATAATATACATACAGACGTAGAGGCAGAAAGTGTGCTGCGTTGTTACACAATGCAAAAATTTAAATAAATTAGTTATAACGAAAGTTTAGTCAATACGCGATCAAATGAACTTTGCGGTTGAATCTAGTTACTTGAAGTTGAACAGCTGAGCTGTTATCGTACGAAATCACTAATAGAGGAGAGGAACAATGGAGACTCTTGTTACATGAACTTCGAATAAAATTTTTCTACAAAAGGAAAAAATTATTCTACTATTAATTCTATTGTTATTAAAGTACTATTGAATTTGAATTTAAGCAACAACTGCAAAATGAATTCTCTCTGAAAATTTCTTTTGAAATCGTCTTCTATATATTATTCTAGAATATCTGTTCTCTCTTTCAATTCATCTCTCTATTCCCTTAAAAAGAGAAAAATGTTAATTCAATTTATCTGGCGCAACAGCTCGTTATTATCGTAGTACACCAAGACTAAAGATAAAACAACACAGCGAGGATAATCCTTCCACCGATACTTTGGCAACTTCTAAACCAGCCAGGTACCAATATCCTGGCGTGTAGCAGGGATTTTCGTTAGGTCGGGAAGCAGGAGCGATCGTTGCAAGGAAATGGAATTTCACAGCCCTCCTGTGTCCCTGAAACTGTGCCGTCCTTCGGTCCTTGGGCAAAGCGGGGCTGGATATATACCGTCCGCTTAAAGGAGTTTGAAAACTCATTATCGCAAATCGGGACCGAATCGAAGGGAAAATCGAAGAAAACTGCACGAACGAAAGAAAGTAAAATCTTACGAGAAAGAGAAAGAGAAGGGAAAAAAAAGAAAGGGGATTTTTCCCTCGTAAATATCAGGATTTTTGCCTTTTTTTTTTTCTCCCTAACCTGTCCAGCGTTTACTATTCTCTCTTCTGAATTATGTACACTGTCGTTCATAAGTATTTGAATTCTACTTGTTATTTAATTGAAATACTAATATCATATTCGTACTTGAAAGATTATATATTAATAATATAATTTTCTTTACTATTATAGCGTTAAATTTTTAACGTTACGGTGGAACGGTTATGAACGGACGAGAAGCTTTCTACATTGATATTGTTTTATTTCTTGGTGCAACTGCAGACAAATTAAAAATTGAAACAAGTTTTATTTATAATTAAATTAAACAGAACCTCGTTTTATCCACGTAATATCATAGAATGTACTTTGTTTTAAATATCCTATATAATTTCCGTTATTATGCGCATTCTGTGGATCATTGTATCTTCAAATTTCCCAAAAATGTACAAACAATTCGCAGTCTAACAATTGATAATAAACGCATTATGATATCTGCATAAAAATTTCAGAACGTTTCGTCGTACGTTTCGAAGATTTCAAACTGGGATAAATAGAACTGTCGGAAAATAGAAATTGACCTTTTTATTCCCCGATTTTCACATTCTGGCCAAACTCGCAGAAACGGGGGTTGAACGATATTTCCCAAATTCTCGCAACGATCCGAAACCATGAGAAATGCCCGCAGACGATGACGTTGTGTACCGCGTTCCCGATGGGCTCTCGAGAACGAGAATCGCAAGGCCGAAGGCCGATGGAAATAAATTGAATCATGCGGAAAGTAGAATTACAAACACATCCGCGCCGGCGTGCCCTTAGTTCGCCCCGGTGTTCGTGTAGTAGTTGCGAAGGTTTCTTCCCGGGGCCGGTAAGGTTGGGAAGTACACTTGGGGGGGATGGGAAGGAGAAGAGATGAAGGAAGACGAGAACGAGAACGAGAGGCAGAGGGAAAGAGAGAACCGAGCGAGGGAAGGTGTGGGAAGGTCTTCCAACTTGGACATCCCGGGGTATTATCTATCTCGGAAGTTCCGTCCCCCAGGCTGCGGCTGGCTCCGTTGACGATGACGAAGTCGACGAGGACGGTCACGCTAATCGCAGCTGGCTGGAGATTGGCTTTTAGCACAGAGTTCGGGCCAACTTGTATCGCCAGGAAATCGCGTGCACCCCCGTTCAAATTTACGGGGCGATTCCTTCGTCCTATCCCTCTCTCTCTCTCTTTCTCGTCGCCTCCCCCGACCGTCTCTCGTTCCGTCGAGGATGGTATTTGCGGCCAGGGCGAAGCTCTACACACTGGTGGCCGATCACAGGTCCCTGGCTCTCGTGGTCTTCGCGGTGATTTAAATTGCTCTAGGCGAGGGCCAACCTTCTGCTTTTTAAAGCTTCTTTTTCGAGATTGTTCTCGAGAAGTTTGTCGGTTGATGAGGTTGCCTCGTCTGCTGTTTGTTGGCTGTTGAGTGGTTTCCGTCTTCCTACTTTTCCTTTCTCCTCCTTCTTTTCCCTTGTTGTCTCTCTTCTCTTTTTTTCGGAGGGACTGGCGACGTTAGCGGGGTTGGTTTTCGGTAGTTGAGATGCTCGCGGAATGATTAAGTGGTTTCGATGCGCTAGGGGTTAGCAGTGGTTTCTTTCCACCGTTCGAGCAAATGTTCTTCTTCGTGGTTGAAATTTTTGCTTGTTTGCTTGAATATTTATTTTGTTTGTAGCTCTCTTTTGTATGCGATTTGTATTATTAAGCTGTGCTCTCTCCTTTTTTGTCGGGAATTTTAAGGATCCTTACGACGAAAATGATCAGTTACGTTGCGCAAATTTTCAAAATAATATACGAATGTACAATGGAGTTGATAAATAAGACACTTGTCGACTATAATTCGCACCATTATATTTATATAAACACTTCGTTTTAATTCTATAATACCACGTAATTTTGAAATCAAGAAACAATAATGCAATGAGTGGATTAATAATTGCATAAAGTAAAGTTTTCACGGCATAGATAAACGTAACAACTTTCAGTGTTACGGAAAGTTTTCTAATTAGTCTTCTTCTTTCCGACTCCTCTGGCTCTTTCATAAGACGCAATACGCGCTAAGAGGAAAATTATTTAAGAGTATCCGTGGTTACTTTCGATTGTTCTTTTTTTTTTCTTTTTTTCCAAAAACGTGTTCCACCAAATTAAAGCGAGCACATTAAATTTCGATACAACAGCCCTCCAAAAATTTAATAGTTTAACTCTCGAATAACGTGCACGCAGCGAGAAATCGACACGCATTACGTACATACGCGGAACGGCTTTCATTCACGGTTTTGAATTCTCCGGAAAATTAATATCAAACATCGGTGCTGAAATTTCGCGGAAATTCGGACAAAACGAATCGCGCGTAACAGCGTTCGTAGCCAGACAGTTTGCGAAACAATCGTGTTCCGGACGAACATGAACGCAACGTAACTAAATTAATTGCGAACTTTCGTCGAAATTGCCTGTAACATGCGATGTATTCCTTAGGCAGGCTTTATCGCTGAACTTCAATCGGCCGGGGGGGGGGGGGGGTCCCTTTCTGCGGTTAGGTTTCCGGTTAATCATAACGTCGGATCGTGACAATTTTCGATGGAAATCTCTGCTTCGAAACTGCTCGCTCTCTCGCCCGCAGATGCAGATTTCTGGGCGAAATTTGAGGAGGGAAACACGTTTCGAATGCTATGTTCTATTTCTAAACTTCTACTTCACCGACTTTTCCCAATTTTCGCTTTTAATGCTCTGTGTTTTTTTTTTTTTTTTCTTTTCGAATGAAACGCAAATGAATTGCTTGATTTCGTATTTCTCGGAAGAACGTGTAGAATCATTCGAAACAAAACGAAAAGAAAGAGAGAACGTAACGAAATTGTCAAAATTAGAAAAAATTCATCAAACTAGTAATTTATCTTCTTTAAAGTATTCGACGTTGCCAGAGTTGTGCAAAATTAAAATTGGGTCAAGAAACCAATCCTCAAAACGAAGGAATAAATATATAAAGTAAAGTTTTCAAGATTAAATACAAAAGTGTTCTCTGCTAAAGAACAGTAGAGACATTTTGTAAATTTGTATCTTTGTTTTTTTAGTATAATATTTTTAGTATAATATTTTAGTATAATATTTATATTTTGAATATTTCCAATTACATTGAATTCGATACTTGCAAATCAACATAATCAATGAACAGCCCAACCTAAGCCTAACTATATTTTAATTTTATCAAGTATCCGGTAATTCATAGATAATGGCACATTATTATTTCAATAATATTTGAGACAAGTAAAGATCAATTAAGATAAATAAAACACGAATTAAAATATAAGTCCAGCATATTCCGGATAAAATATTATTTCAAAAATTTATCGTGATACGTACGAATGTACGATTTTTAAAGTTATACGCTCAATTTGATACAAGACAAATTGACGATTTAAAATCACATTTCTCTCAGTCCTGCTCGCGACGATTATTAGCAGTCAATCGATAAAATTGGCTGACAAGGCCAGCAGCTCGTGTCATCGCATCGTTCTCGCCTCGCTGTTGTTCACTTTACTTCGTGTTCGCATGTTCCTGCTTTTTCTTCCTTATTACGATCGTTTTTTTTTTTTCTTCTCTCGGTTCCTTTTTTTTTTTTTTTCTTCAGTTCGTGCAAATTGCGGCAATTTATACCTTACACGCGAATTTAAATTGTCTCGTGCGACTGGCGAGTATAATTTATGACAGGGTGCAAGAAAGCGTATTTGGAATTCTATGAGATTGACTGATAGGGCTGTTTAACTCTTTGACAAATTTTTAGAGCGACGAAAGTGCCGAGTCGCGCAGAAATTTCACTTGCAGTCGGATGACGTAAAATGTGCCCGAAACTGAAATACAGATCAACGACGTAGTCTTGATTTCAGATTTTCTTGCAATTGCTGAACTCTGTCCAAATAAAAATCACTATCCACATCCTTTCAAAAAGAAAATCCTTCGTATCGACTAGCGTTAAGTCAGAAATGACTTTGCTACTTTTAATTTCGACTCCGCCCTCGTCTTAATTCGTCATCAAAAAGTTTCTCGGGCAATCAAAAGTCTCGGCAAGTTTCGCTCAACTCGAAGTTACCCGCCTCCCCCGATTGGCAGAAATTTGTGTGTAAATTACTATTATTTTAGGAGTAGCTTGCACCGCGTGCCCGCGTCTAACAAGACTGAATCGTTAATCGAAAACGTTTACAATTTCGCAAATAATCCAGCCGGCGACGAAGGAGAGTTTCTTGGTCCGAGGAATATGTAAATGAGTGGCAACTTGTAGACATCCTTCCCAGCAGTCTCCCGAGGAAACATGCCAACTCGAGGAAATGTAGTTGAACCATATTCAAATTGACGCTCTGAGTCACACGGGGGTCTGGAGTATGTAAAATGGCATCTACCGTGTCTCGAACTCTCGCCGATTCGTCTAAAATTGCATCTCCCAGTGAAAAATATCGTACGCCAGTCCCGGAATGAATTTCTCTATTTCCCTCGGATCTCTTAACGAAAGTAAGAAATCTTCAATTTTGCGTCGCGATGCGAGGTCGAAACATACTTGAGAGTAGGTTACACGCAATCGAATGGAAAATTTACTCTGTTTACAGGTAAGTTTGATTGAAAGAATTTGCACATTTAATTATTTCTCTTTTTATTACCGTGCTGACTTGACAAAGAGGCAAGTAAAGTTGGAAAAGTGAGGGTTCGTGAAACGAGACAAAACTGTCAAGAGAAGTTTGGTAACTGGAAAATTAAAAACGGAAAAAAATCGCGTGGTTCTGGTAAGGGAGCAATCTATTATCCTAGTGAGATTGACAGTTTTAGAGATGAAAAGAAATCTAGATTTTTTTGTGTTATCGTGAATACACACACGTGAAATATAGTAAAACGATCAAATTAAAATTTGGTTTATATTGTGGTGGTGGGAAATTTTCAAAAAACTTTAGGCAGATAGATCGATTACGAGTGTTTCATTAACAACGTAATATTTCGTTTCCAATAAATTCCTCCACAATTCAGTCGTCGCAAAAACAAAAGAAAAAAAAAAAAAGGAAGAAAGACAAGGTCAGAGTTTTAA
Source organism: Frieseomelitta varia (assembly GCF_011392965.1). NCBI lineage: Eukaryota > Metazoa > Arthropoda > Insecta > Hymenoptera > Apidae > Frieseomelitta > Frieseomelitta varia. The sequence continues at coordinate 104,767 of NW_025109550.1, forward strand.
CGAGAGTGACGCCAGAAAAAAAAGGAGAAAAAAAATGCAAAGACGAGAGAAAGAAACGAAATATGAAGAGAATTTCATAAAGAGGGAGATAAGGGGAGGAACGGAAAGGGAAAGACGGGAAAACAGGAAGAGCATATGGGTTCGTGTGTCGAAGGAAGAACGGCGGCGTGGATCTTTGGAGCGGCGCCAATCTCCAGAATAACTCAGCGTCGCAAGCGTCACCAATATGGCGAACCGAGGACGATGGTGTGCGCGATACGTGTAGCGGTGGCACACGTGCTATCGGCGTAGACCGTGTGATTTAAATCGGTCCGTAGGGATGGGATTAAGTCCAATATGTATTTACGAATTCGAGTCAAGTTCGATGTCCAAGCTTCGTTTCATGAATCTCGAATATTCACTTGAAATTGAATATGTTTCAGCACGCTTGAAATGTATTTATTCAATATACTCGATGTGTACTCGTTTCACGTGATTAATGAGTGCACACATTAAATATGCGACATTACTCACTGCAGATAACAATATCAAATCATAATATGTCTGTCGTCGGGTTTCTCTTTTGGATCTCGAGAATTTTCCGTCAGAGCCAGTGATATTAGATTTAGTCTCGCCGAAAAATATTTTTAAAAGAAAAGCGAGCGTGCCAATATCTTTTCGATTCGCTGTATGTTCGTTGGATTATTACGCAGTCAAAACTTCGGTGTATTTATCTTTACGAGAGAAGAAGCTGGAGAAACGTTTCGAAGGCGAAGAATCTTGAATGGGCGAGGAAGACTAAGGGAAGGGTAATGAAAGTGGAGAAGTTGAAGTACAAAGGGTAAATGGTCGGGCGAAAAATCGGAACAAAGGAATAGGAGAACACGTGAAGGAAGCAAATTCAATCGCAAAGAGTGAAAGATCGAGAAATAGAAGAAATTCCGAAGAAGAGAGTAGGACCAAATCCCTCAAAAAGATAAGTGGAGCAGAAAGCTGGGGGGAATTTTATGGACGAAAAGTAGAGAATCTCGAAAGTGAAATGTCGAATAAGAAACTCAAAATTGTATTTCCCGTGATTCAATCGTAATTCCTGGTTGCTAGGTGGATCAAGACTCAATATTTAATAAAATATGGAAAATATTATAATAGTACAGTAATATTATAATATTATAATAGTACTTTTGTAAAAATATAAATTTTCGTAAATATCCGTAGTATAGTGATTGATTCATTCGTCCTTTTTTTTTTTAAGAGTTTATCAGATACTCTTGCTTTTATATGAGCTTAACGACTTATATATTTTTTTCATCCTATCATCAATTGCAAATGGGTTAGGTATTTTATTTAAACACGTTCTTCAAATTATTTTAATTTCATCATGAAAGAAGAGATACTTTCTTTCTACAGAAACAAACAATTCTCTTAGGTCTGTTTCTCTTCTTTAGATATTATCAATATTGTAATGGCATATATCAAACGATGTCACATTAACTTCACTTTATAAACTATGTCTATTTGCATTAATTCCACGTTATTTGCTGCAATCGACATAAACAACGTTTCTATAATATCCCTCGAGAGACGCATCGTTAAGAGGCGGGCGAACTTGTTACACAGTCCTGATATTTTTTAAGCTTCGAGTGCCGATTTTACGGGGACGAGTGGTTGGAACAAGAAGCGAGTCGAACCAGTCGAAAATAGGATTGAGCCAGCGGAACTTTCATCGACTGCAATGGAAGTTGAGCGTTCCACCAACCGTGGACCAACAAAGCGAGTAAGGTGATTAAAGGCCGGAGTGTAAGATGATTAGAGTTTTCCCAGAAAATTCCAAAGTTCCGCCGTATCTTCGTAAATGCGATCCGAGATCCGCGAATATCTGTGTAGCAGAAGCACCGTCTTTTGTTTTATTTCCCCGATCCCACGAAACACGAGAACTTATCCAACTTTTAATTCATTCCCTTCGACTTGCGCCGACAGCCCCCCCCCCTCTCTCTCTCTCTCTCTTTCACCGGAAGTTTTCCATTTATATATTAAATCGGCGCACGCGACGAGATGTCGTTTTTCCAGATGAAAGTTTAACAGCAGAGTAGCTCCTCTGTGACATCACGTATATTCACGTGATTTCATGAAGTCATTTTTCTCATTTCATTCCGATCAGTTTCACTCGTATTTTGAATTAACAAGAATTTACAGAAATATGGTAATATGGTAATATAGTGGATTAAAATGACAAAATAGCACGTTTCGTGAAGAACAATGGATAGAAATAAAAGAGACGAGTTTGATAATTGTTTAATACTTGGTATGCATTTAATAACGGCATCATTGATAAAAAAATTTTGTTTCCATCTTACCTTAGTAACCAACACCTCTCTGAATCGTTACACAGCTGCCTCCTATGGATCGATGACTCCGGAAGTTGCTGCTCCTTTTGTAAATCACGATGATAGCATTATAACTGGATGCCATCAGGTCCCTTTAAATTGAACTTCTTTTTATCGGTGTCGATATGATTCCTCGCCATTTCTTATTCACATAAATTGTTTCATGTTTCTTAGGAAATTGCAAACGGCACGGCTCATGCTCTTGCTTTAACCACGGTTTTTGTTGCAATTTTCGTCGTTTCAGATGTCCACGATTCTTTATAATACGTCGAACACTCTTATACTCCAGCTTTTTCTGTAATTTATCTCGCAATCGAAATCGAATTTGACGCTATACGTATTATAGAACGTTTAAACACGTCGCGATCGTCCGCAACTTTTTCTTCTTCCACAATTATCGAGATCTTTCAGTAAGTTCATCACTTTACGACTTCTGTCAACTGTTTTGTTAAGCTTTTTGTCACGAAATAATGTTGCTCGTTTCAACTTCAATATCGCGTGTATTTCAGCTGGATTTTAGCGTTCTCCAGCGACCCATTTTTACAAATATTAATACGCACTTAACCGTATTTCACACGAATGCTACGCTTCCGATAGCTCCCGTACGACTGAGGAGCGTAAATATTCGAACACGGTTCGATCCGGTCTGCCTATTTACATCTTCGTTTCTGTGTTTCTGAGAATTTCTGTGCCTCGGTAATAACATTCGACACAATACACGCGCCTAAGGCTTATCGACGACGTGATAATCTCTCCGCTTTGCAATATTTACATTTTCGTTTCTGTTTCTGTCTACGCATTTTCTCTACTTCGCGACACATGATATAAAACGATATTATAGGATGTATTTATTATTACAATACAACGTCTTTTCTGTTCCGAACGAGTGACACGGGTGAGAAAGGGTTAATATGAGGAATCCCGTGGCGCGCGGAATTCAACAAGACGATCATCGGCTTGTTTTTGCAACACACGAAGCGAAGAAATAATTTTAAATTCTCTTTGAAGTCAGCTGGAAATGTTTTGCAACGCCTGTAACACGTGATAAACATGTTTGTTCTAGTTTTTTACGGTCGAACGGAGAAACGTGTTTTGAATCGGAGTATCACATAATTCTCTGCGGTGAAGGGCGGTTAGCGAGCCGTGTTAAGCTTCTCCAACTTCCGGCTCTTGGATTTTTCTCTCCCGCGCCGGTCGAAGACCCGTTTCGAAAATTGATTAAACACAGATAGAGTAGAGTCTCCCACTGTTTTTTTTTTTATAAATATCTTGATACCCGAATGTTATATTGTTGCAACAGAATCTCTGCAACTAGCAGACATTTTATTTTGACGATACGCACAACGCTCGAATAGTATAGATCATGTTCAGCTTCGAATGTTTCGTTTCCCTTACTTGTCTAATTTTTGATGATAATAATGGATAAAATCGTGGCACTGTTTACATTAATACACGCGCACGTTGTATTTATTAGAAAAATATAAATGCACGTGTATCCTTTTGATTTACATATTTTCAAATTTGTCAGATAGATATCGGAGTAACGTCTCGTCTCTCAGCCAACCTCGTGCGCATCGTATCTCTCGGCCAAACTTCCCTTCCCCGACTTCGACGATATTTTGCATCGCGTTTGGCTACGTTTAATTTTTAATTAAACGAACCTCGACGCAGCCTCGACGAGAGAAACGAACGATCTCTCCCCGTTCGTCTGAAAGCGTCCTCGAGATTCCCCGACGCCCATTTATTTCCACCCTCCCCCGCCGTTCTTCGCTGTAGCTCCCGTTCACCAAATCCGCAATTCGGGGCTGATACGAAACGCAATTTGCCCGCGCCCGCTCGAACTGGATGGCAACGGCGTAACGTGGCGTTACTCTTTCTAAAAATGGGGGAATATACGACGAAATTGGGAAGCGTCGCGCGGTGAAACTCGTTGACGGTGCCGGTGACCTGGAAACCCCGGCGAGTTTCTACGCGAATTTTTCGGAAAAACGATCGGAAGATTCACCGGTGGCGCAAGTTTTCTCTCGATAGATGATGGCTCCGCCGTTTCTCGGGCGTTTATCTTTAACGCTCGAGAGAGAATCGCGGAAACTGCAAATGGATATTGGTAATTTCGCGAAATAATCCGGGGACTGTCCTTTTTTTTTTATTTGTTGTTCAATCGAACTGGAAGTTATTAATATTTAAGCGCGAGTGAGAAGTTGGCTCTCGTCTCAGATCCTCGACTTATTTTCGACTTGTGTATTGAGCGTTTAACTGTTAGAAAAATTCGTTTATCGTTGAAAGATTCTGCAAATTTTTGCGACGTCCTACCACGTTGGAAAAATATTTTCCAGTAACAAGTCGATTCGTCGTCGTTGTTAAAGGATTCACACGCGCAAAAATAAGTGAAAAATTTCGCGTAAAGCCTCATTTCTTAGAAAATCTAATTTTTCGTTTGTGTTTAAAGGATTAGCAATTCTGTCATAGATATACAAAAATTTCATTTCGAGTTTCTAAGAAAATCAAACTCGAAACTGTATCAAATTCGAAATGAGATTTTAAAACCTCACGAACCGTTCAGTGTAAGTAATTTTCCATTAAAAATGGTTTGTCTTATACAAACATACTTTTTCACATACGTGTTTAGACGGAAGAAATTTGAAGATGGATATAACGTGCAAAAATATATAAAATAATATCGAAAAGTGGAATATTTATTACATTTAGTAGAAGAAACAAATTTCTATTTAGGTTTCTTTAATTATGTCTCGAAAAGTTGGATTATATTGTTAAATTACTTCGTCTGAAGGTTTTGACAACAAAAAGCACAAGTTGCCATTGCCAGTTTGCACAAGTTGTTTTAACGAGGACTTAAACTAATTGGCTTTGAAGTCTTCCATATTGTAATGGCTAAACTATTCTGTCGAGCGAAGGTTTTGTTAACAAAAGGGCACGTTAATTAGCTCTGTGAACCCTTTGTTATTCTTACACAAATACATGTGGAGTAGTATCAAATTGAACAATTTCATTATGTTTCTGAAATAGATAGATATTTATCTGGTGTTGTCTAATATGTCGGAGAAACTAAAGAAAAATTAAAGGGCAACTGTGCAATGTTCATCATCGTTCTGTTATGATATTAGGATGTTCTAGTAATAACATTTATTGAAAATGCACCACCATTTATATAAACACGATTAGCATATAACTGAGAAAGACGTATATATTTTTTATTATTGTCGGTGAGATATTTAATTATTTAAGTAAATAATTATTGCTAAAAACTATAGTTATATTTGGTGTATATATTTATAAAACATATTATTATTGATAAATACATTTAATCACTGGTACAAATTCGGACAAATATAATTATCGACGAAATATACTTTCCAACACTGTACAAACATCATAGAATATTAAAATGCAGAATATTACGAAATTTATTCAAATTCATTTAAAAATTTCGTATCTCATTTCTTTTTCTGATGATTGTAAATAATAATTTTGGGCGATTTTAATATAGAACTATATGATTTCCTACGTCTGGATTGCAAAGAATTAATGAAATTTCGCGGATTACGAATAGATTCATTAAAGGAACGTGTACATCGCGCAAACGTGCCCCGATAGCGCCGATAATGATTTTCATATCATAACGATCGCTTTGCGTCACGGTATCACCGTTACGGTGTATCATTATTGATAAAATTTCGTGCGTAACTAGATTCGGCTGCATTTCACGCGTGTCTGCGGGATCTGTTACGTATTCAATTTCGAAAATTGAAAACCGAATAGAATTTCGTGGATATCGATAAATAAAGTCAATAAACTGAAAGGGATAGGAAACGAACCTTCCTATCGAATCGAATTGAATAAAGAATTGCCATTTCGTAATGAACAATGTAAATTGTCGAGAATGTAACTTCGAAATTAGTTTACTTTAACTCTCTCTCTCTGTCATCTATATCAAATAATTTATTGTTACTGAAATTTATTGAGACTGTATATTCAAGCTATTCGAATTTTTATTCTGCAGATAATATTAATTGTTGTATTTGATTGCCTAGTTTCTTCAGTCGTTAGCAAACAATTATTGGGTAGTGCAACATTCCAATTGAAAAATAATAATTTGGATAAAAGAGATTCTACTGTATTATTATATTATACGAACATTTCATTTTACATTTGTTTTCTTGTAATTTTCTTCTAATTGTTTTCTCGTGATATTACGTTCACTATCTTATTTTTGGATAAAAGAAAGTTAAATAATTTTTTTTGTCGATGTTAACAAACTATCGACGATTAAAGTATAAAAATTGCATCACAGAAATTAGAGAGTGAATAGAAAAGAACATTAAGAACAATTATTTATAATACAACGATAAAGAATCATTTTCACAGTTTTGTATCATCGTTAAAGGATAACAAGTAGCGTAGTTTATTTCTCTATTTTACGGAAAATGATTCATATCTGCAGAAACGTGCTATTGCGTGTAAAATTTCTCCGAAACTTATGAATTTTGAGGTGAATATTCACTTTAAATCGTCTCGTTAAATTATTATATTTATCTTTACTATCTTATTGAACGCAATTTTGCAAAATTATAGATTATCTCGTGTCGTTTTTCTGTTAAACTTTCTTCCGCCCGATCGAGGTTTACGAAATTCTTTATCTCGAACGTAGAAACCTCGAAACGCGAAGAGAAACACCCGAGACTCGTAACGACTGTAGAATTCGAAATGTATCCGGATCACCCGGCAAACAAAACAGCAGAAGAAATCACCCTCGAAATCCTGTTATCGCAACCTCTATTCCGCTTTATACTACACGATTCCCATATTCCACTAATCTGGACCCGTCGTATCCTGCCGGCCATCCTCTTATCTCGCCGAACCACCCTCGGTTCTCCATAAAATTTCCAAAATTGCTTCGACCAGCCTAGCCCTAGGATGATAAAAATTACGAAACTAAACTGAAAAAATTCGCATCGGGGGATTAATCGACGAGCAACCATTAACATATTGCAGATTTAGGGGTTTACGGGAGAGATTCGCTGCTTTTAACAAATTCGAAATGATTAATATTTAATATTTGATCGTTTAATATTTCTGTTTCACAATTAGTTAGATTAGATCAGCATTATTACTTCGTGCTGAGTTTCCAAGCAAAAAGTAAAATGAGATCGTCAACTGTTTGTGATTAGAATCACAGAAATTTAAAAGTTTAGTATTGAATAGTGGTGAACAACGTACATCAAATTAAAAATGCATTCATCCTTAAACATATGTCTGTTCAATTATATTTTATTTCGATTGAATCTCTAGCAAACTAACGTCAAAGTTTTACCAGTGAGCAAAAATGAATCCTGCATGCCTTATTTTTTTTTTTTTTTTGAGTTACAGATTATTAAAGAAAATGTTCAATAACAATCAAAATGAAGTAAGCCTAAAGCTTATCTTGATATACTACTGAAAAAGATTCAAAATGAATCTGAAACTATTGGAGAAATATTAGGCTATGGTATTGAATTGAGCATTGAAGAACAGTTTCTTCAATTTTCTATGAGTTGAAATACCAACGTATATCGGACATAGACATTTCTGAAATTTTTTTACCTATTTTAACGATTCAACAGAATATCGACGTGCATTTAAGAATCAGTTCCATCGTTTTGCCCCAGATTTCGCATCGTTCTCTTACATCTTTCGCAATAGCCAACGACGATGCATCGTTGTTTGATACCATGAAATTAATTCCAAAATATACATATAAAAAAGAAATATCGCCAGCCACTGGGAACGTTCTTTTCCCAAAAAAATTCCCGCCGATGTCGAGCGGATTTACGGTGAAGCGAGCTGCCGCAGGTAAGAACGAGAAAAACGCGAGGACCTCTTACGCGACGCTTAATTACTATAGCCGAGGGTGGCACGTGCGCCACGCGGAGGGGTTGGTTGGCTGAGCGCAGATGGGACGAAAGAGGGATAAAAGCGAAAGAACGCGGACCGGAAAGACCAGCGGAGAAAGAGGAAAGAGAGACGAGAAGGCCGGTCAGTGGAATTTGCATACAAACGAGTTTGGGATTTCATTCGGATCGCACGCGTGTGTTTGCACCATTATAAACATTTCGTTGCAACCCTCTCGATAGCGTTGGCGGAGGGAACGCCGTATCCAATGGGTGAAGGGGCGAGAGGAGGGAGAAGGGAATTGCATTCTGACGCGAGCTTCGAGAAGCGAGAGAGTCGAAGCTACCTCGAATGTCCCTGATAGCAACCTACGCGGGCATTAAGTCGCTGCCGCTTTCGTCTTGATCTCTTGCTTTGAATTAATTACTCGATCCTCGCGGAGCGTTTCGTCGCTCGTACGTTCCACTTGTCTGTAAATAAATCCGGTAAATAAATAATATTCGACGGTAGGTTCCCTCGAGGAAATCGGCGTTACACGAGGGAAGAGAATCCAGAGGAATGGCGAACGTTTGTTGTTCGGTTTCGAGGTAATTTTTCGCGCGTTTTTTTTTTTGAGAAATTATATTTATTACGGTAATACGGTAGAACTCCGACGTGTCTGAACTAACAGGAAGATGAGTTAGTGGAATTTTCGAATAACAAAATAATCACTTTTCTGATACTAAATGAATCTACGAATAATCCAAAAATAGAGATTAAGAGTAATTACCAGTTTGTTTCAATATATGAGTATGTTTTTTTTTTTTTTTTTTTTTTTTTTTTTTGCTACTGAATTACCTAATGTTTAATATATCCTGTAAAGTTATGTTTGCTTGGAATCGTCGAACTCCTCATTTACTGTTTCATTTCGAAAGAAAAATTTTATCTGCGACAGAGTTTCACCGTCCAACAAACACCGTCAAACAAACCACAGTCTTTCATATGCCGTCAATATTTTGTTTCCTTTAGTAAAATCTCGTATCTCATAATTTTCAGAAACTTCTTTTTGCAACCATGAAAAATATTTCGCAATAGTTAATATTGGAAGAATGGACATTCGACTTTAAACAAAAAGTGAGAAAACATTCAACAAAGGAAGCTTAAGAACAAAGTGCAATTTTAAATACTTTCAATGAGTTATTCTGAATTTAACAGAATTTATGTTTTAATAGAATTCAAGAATTGCATAAAACGAAAGGATTAAAAGCACTACATATTAAAATAGATAGAAAAAACTCCCTTTCTGATTCTCCACATTTTCCACGGTAAAAACATTCGTTTGATAAAACCATAAAATTTCCACAGAATTAATATTATACTGTACAAAATGTAATTCATCTTTGATCTTTTTTTTTTTAAATAATTTCAAAACTTTGCGACGAGGATTTGTATCAAAAGTATAATTAATTTCCAACTAAATAACGTCTTTGTGTGGTTTCCACGAAATAATTCCAGCATTTTATATTTAGAATGCAGAATATAAAATGTGCATTAAACAACGTCCAGCAAAAGCAGTGTAATATATTTGAAACAATAATTCCCCCGTTCAAAGGAAGAAATCTTTCCCTCTAGTAATATCAATTGAAATTCCTGCTTTCGGAGTTGGCAAAGTTTTCGACTCGTTTGTCTTATCCTGGCTTGAAATTGGAATACATTCGCTTTCGTTTGGCGGTGAATACAGTAAAACAGGAAGCGAATAAACTGTGGAAGCGTTAATGAAAATGGGTAAGTTTCGTTTACTATGTTGGGGCCGGGATGTGACGTTCATCACGGGAAACTTTGCCAGCACTGGAAATATATTATAGCGAAACTCCGGTGATTTTAATCGTACTTGACGTCCTTGCAAAAGTGAATTGAAATTGAAACTAAGGGAGAAAATGAAATAACCCATTATACGCGGAATAATTAAATTAATCTTTTTTCTTTTTTTTTTTTTTTTCATTCTCAGTATAACGTTTCGGATCGTAAATTTGTTAAAAAAAATAGAAACATTTTTAATCGCGTGATGATAGAAAATGTACAAAAAAACGGGATTCTCTGGTGAATTTAAAATCAAGCAGCGATGGAGTAGTGTTATTATCTGTTTAATATATAATGAACCGACTGCGTATGTTTGATGCGATTTTATGTTTTTATGAAGGTAATTCAGAAAATTGGAATCTTGATAAAGAGTTATTCTAACTATTAAATATTACAAGAAATATTTTGTGCATTTCGTAAATGGAAGTAATGGAGCAATTAAATATTTATTTTAGATGTAGAAGTATTTATTAATTCCATTGTGTGCGTAGTCCACGGTCTAATTATAAAAAAAAAAAAAACGAATCTGAAGAAAAGAGAAAGATAAAGGAATAAACAGGTAAAAGATCAAGGTTTTAAATCGGCGATACAGAACACATCTGATTTTGCCTACATAAAAGAAGCTCATTGTGATGCATAAGTTTGACAGAAAGATTGCCACGCCGGAAAAGAAAGCAGAATCTGCTCGATCTCTATTATTTTATAGGCTCCTCATAAAATTGTATAGTTAGTATGCATAAGATACAGGCATAGTCTCATTCGGCTTTATCCTGATAGTGCATTCTAATTCCCGCCCGGTATCTATAAATTTCTGGTCGATGCCTATGAAGAACATGTGACGTTCATAACAAGCGTGTCTGTGAGAAAAGTTGACAATTCTTTTCAGGAAATTATCAGTTTACTATAGCCATCGTTTAATTATCAAATTGCTACGATAATTTTTTTATGATCACGACAATTTTTCTATTATTACAGGCAATTATATCGCGAGTTACAATATTACAATATTCTAATTACATTGTAACAAAATATTTCACTATAAATAACTTTGACAGTTCTTGATTCAATTTACAATCATTTTCTACAAAAGAAGATTTATTAATTGAAAACTTATGAATTTTTGTTACAACCGCTACAAATTCCCTGCGAAAGTTATTATGAATAATTTCCACAACGTTCACAATTTTTAATTTAATCTGATTCTGTGAAAGAAATAATACGAGTGATTTTCGCACAGTTTCATTATTTTAAATAACCTTTACAGTTTTGTATTGGAATATCATCTCACATGATACTCATTTTACAAACCTATCAAATCTCGTAATCTCGAGTAAAATCAAAAGGATGGAAGAGAAATCGTCGAACGAAGGGATGAATAAGAATCGAGAAATGACAAAAGAGAGTTCCATGTAAATTGAGTCGCCGTTGAATCTGAGTGGATGACCACGATCGTGGTAACTGATCATTCGCGAATAATATAAAAGAGAGGACAGAAAACGAAAGAGTATTCAAATATTTCTCGACGATCAGGTTTATATTTATGGTGAATACTGTAAGGGTTGGAGTTAAATGTGTCATTAAGTTAACTCGAGTCCTCGACGTCACCTACGAATAGATACTTTTATGGGGCAATAACGTCGAGCCATCGCGAAACTTGATCGAGCCATCTAACGTAAGTATAGTTCGCGCTGTGCCTTGCTTCGTGGCGTCTCCTCTCGATTTTCTCCTTTCTTTTTTTCATTAAAAAGAAGAATTAAAGGGAAACTCTGGCGAATCATCTTCAGCCAATTAATTATTTTTCCTTGCTTTAAGTGTCAATTATTGACGTAACGACGTTATTTACACGTCACGTGGTATTCGCGAGCGTTAATTCTACGCGACGTACATACCATTATCCGGTGGGAATGACACCATAAAAATTAACGACACGTTGAGAAACGTTGTGCTCGCTCGCGCCAACGTTTCATCGTTTAGAAATTTACGAGCAGGTTATTAAGAGCTGGACGTGAAATAATAAAATGATAAAAATGCTCAAGAGCTTTTTTTCGCTTTTTTACGCCGGTCGATGGAGCAACGTGTTGAAACGTCGAATTGAAAGAACGTACAAAACTTTTAGATGATCATTCCATCGACGATCAATAAATTGATTTATTACAATTAAATTGCGAATACTTGTGCAGTCGTGGTAGAAGATAATTCTGTTGCTCGTTTCGACGAATATTGCACGATCCAACAGTTCACGATCCTTCTCATCGTTCCAGGTGATTTACCACCCAACGACGATGAAAGAACTAAGATCGAAGAAGCGATCGAGAAATTTATCGTGTATTTCGCTGTTCAGCAATTAAATTTGAGAAAACAACCGATTAATTTCGATAAAAGTCGATCCATAGAATCACGATTAATTTCACTTTAACGACATGTTCTCTATGCAATGTCTCGTTCCCGACTGTTCCGTTAAATCTGCGAAATTTCTTTTTTCCCTCCGTTTCCTGTCATTTCTCTTGTTCCCTCTTTTTCTTCTCGTTCGTTGTCTTGGAAAGAAATCTCTTTCCCCGGCCTCATTTTTCTTTTCCTCTCTTTCGTCGCTCATTGTTGGCGGGGAAAGAAAGAAATATTTCGCTGGAACTTTTTCTGCCGCTTTTCTCTTTTTTTTTCCCCCTCTTTCTCTCTGTTGCGATATTGTTTTCACGATCTTTATTTTCCTGGTAGATGCACTCGTTGCGAATGTTTAGTACATCAGAAATTCTACGTTAACGCTGTAATAATACTAAACCCGACAACGATTGAAATATAAAATAGAATACATTAAGTAAATATTTATAACGCGACAAAAAGAATGCAGACTGTAGAAAAGGGGGATGAAATACCGAAAAAAACGAAAAATAGCCACAGCATGATTTTCTCACAGATGTTTTATAAATCTATTGACAATCTTGAAGATTTTAATGAGTTTCGAAGATATATTGGTTTAAAAATAATTTAAATTCTATTCCATTGATCCAATGAATAATGATTTGAAATATATACAAGTATTTCAAACTTGGCTAATATAGTCATGACAATCGTATCTTGTTATAGTTAATGACAATTTCAAGATGAAAACAATTTTTTGCAAATGTTCGCGAGCAACTGTGTAGCTGCAGGAAAGCTTTAAAATCGCGAGTATTTCAAATTAAGTACAATCTTCGCAATTAAAATATTGCAATTTACATTCCGCGTTGCGATATAATATTACGTTAAGAAACTTAGAAACTCGAAGCAAACTTACAAAACATAAAAACTTAAAGAACACTACCCTTAAATAGCTAAAGAGCGCTGCTCTTCAATTCAAGAAAATTGATTCGTTGCGTCGTGCTACTTACGCAACAACGTGAAAGAAGTGAGTCTTTCTTTTTCTTCTCTCTTTCTCTTTTTTATCGCAACAGTTATCGCAACGCGAGTGCACTACAGCTCGAAAAAAACACCGTGCGCATGGATAGAAGAACTGCAGAGATTTGTAACACATTATCTATCCCCGATATCTATCGGCGTATGAAGTATATACACGTTCGTTCGTACGGATGGCATTTCTCTCGATACCTTCTGGCGAATCGCGCGGAGAGGAGAGGGGGAGAGAAGTAGAGAAAACTCACGCGGAATAAATGTCAGATGTAAACGTATCCAGCGTAGCTGGCGATCTCCCAAGCTATAAATTAGTCAAAATGGGAAGAGTTAATACGTGTTTGGACTGCCAGGCTGTATGTGTTATCTCTTCTATAAACCGTGGGAAGTGCTTTTTCCAATCGTTTGCGTTGATTTAAACCTCGCCTCGGGGGGGAAAATCAGATACGGGCGCGTGCACCGGTTTCACGAACCGGTGTCTGAAAAGTTTCGCGGGGGCAACCTGCTGTAAAAATTTCCTTGAAATCTATATATCGCGCGGCGCGGCCCGGTTGAGAAATTTCCCGCCATCGAGCACCTTCGTAACCGCTATTACTCATTTTCTGCGCTCTTGATTCCGCTCTCGTTGCCGCTCTCCTGCTCCGTGAGAGATCGTTCGAGGCGAATTTTTGACAAATAGTTTACACACGTCGTGTTCGATAAATCGCACGAATTACGGTGTAGTTACCGCGAATGCACGAAGATGAACTGTTGTTTCCAGCAGAGTGGAAACGGGCGAAAACGGCGGAGTTACGTACGTTTTTATTATCCTATTTGCGTCGCGACTTTTCTTACAAATTGTTAATAAACGAAAATATCTATTAACGCTAGAACAATATTCTATCTACGTGTAAATCATTATAATTCGAATGATAATCGAAGCAAGTACATTCATGCAGATTCTTGCAAATGGAAATTGGTATTAATTTTGACAAGAATAACCCATGTTTAAGCGGTCGTAGAAAACGATCCACGTTACAGATTTTTTCATTTGAATTTTGAATTCAACGATCTATCCATCCACACTGTGATCTTAAATCTTGAAGAAACAACGCTAAAATAATTTTGGCGAACGAAAACGAGGTCTCCAGGCCAGTTGGTTCGTCGTGTGCAGAGGGAAAGAACGAGACGACGCTAAGGCGGATCCCAGTGTACGCAGGGGTCATTGACACGCGACCGGAAGAAAAATGTTTCTCGTTGCACCGACGGCCAGCATTGACACAACGGTGTTTCCCTTTTGGCGAGGAGGCGCGCGTCGATGACCAACTCGTCGCTTGAAAATATTTTTAACGAACCCACGCCGCGGTCAAGGGATTATTTTCGGTCGCCGACACACTTTCTTCCCTCTCGGAGAGGAGAAACGAGGGAGAAGATGCCTTGACGAATAGAGGAGAGAGAGAGAGAGAGAGAGAGAGAGAGAAAGTACTCTCGCTTTTTCGCCATTATTCTCGGCACACTGCACGTTGCCCGCCTCCATTTCAGCATTTAGCAGCCGCGACTTGGCCAAACAAACGCTCGTTCATTGCGTCACGCCGTTAAGGTGCGCCTCCGCTTGTTTGCGGCTGCTTTTTCTTATAAACGCGAGTTAGCGTTTCTTATAAACGTGGTTAGCAATGCCACGACATTTTGAAACGGTGGTACACACTTTCGAAATTTTATTCGGCTGTTGCTATCTTTACTATCGTTACTTTTGGTTGAATCTTCTGGGCCATGATTCCAGGTCGGAACGGACATTTTAAGTTACGAATTAATCTGCGTAACAGTAATTAAAATTAGATTTGACACATGCCAGGAAGAATATCGGACGTGATTCACTATATACGGAAATATATACGAACATTCTAATAATTTAATTCAATTGAATTCATCTTTCGAATAACTGTACATTAAATTGAGTCTGATCGCAGATCTATCAATTTCTAATCACTCAGAACTACAAATCCACTCCAACAATAAGAAACGAAAGGTGGCTCAAATTCCAATAGTCCAATCATAAAGATCCAAAATCATCCCTACAGTTACTCAGAGAGACGTCGAATCTTCCAAATGAATGGACACCTCGTTCGAAAACGCGAGGGCGCGCTCGAGATGAAAATATCCGGCCGATTCATCTTCCCGAGCAGGTATCGGCGAAAGGCACTCGTTAATTTGCTCGCGAGACTGGTGTTTCTTGCGATTTCGAGAACGAGAATGTATCGTTTAAACCGCGTCGCGGCGACGAAGCAAAAAAGGGGCGGAAGGTTTCCGCGAGCGCCTTTTAGCCAAGCTGCGGATTGCGGCGACCGCTGGCAAAAAGCTCGCCGGGGAAAGCCGCAGCCGTAATGGCATTATCGCGGTCGTGTAAATCAGCAATTTATAAGTAGAGAAGCGCGGTCGAGTCTAAAAACCGGGGTGCCCCCCGTCTCTCGCGTACAATCGCGTGAAATGCCTCGACTTGTGGTAAATCGTCGGGTATCTACGAGGAATTTCTCGTTTTTCTTTTTTTCTTTTCTTTTTTTTTTTTTTTTTTCTTTTTGTCTGGCTTCTGATACGGATTGAATAGGGTGGTGGATCGTGGCAACCGACCGGTTTCATTCTCA
Organism: Frieseomelitta varia; assembly: GCF_011392965.1. NCBI lineage: Eukaryota > Metazoa > Arthropoda > Insecta > Hymenoptera > Apidae > Frieseomelitta > Frieseomelitta varia. The sequence continues at coordinate 120,860 of NW_025109550.1, forward strand.
ACCTCTTCAAGGATGAATTCATCCAGAAGAAGATCGTTATTTCTCTTGATTTCAGTTTTACTTACTTACTGTTAGTTGAACGTCACTCGTTAACTGAATTAATGAATGCCTGAGAAAACGGCGTACGTTTTATTAAAGACGATTCACGTTGTGGAACGTGAAACTGAAACTTTGCGACTTTCGAAGTCGTTTGAACGATTATAAATAATAGTGGATGCTTAATGTTGAGATGTTCTAGCATTTTTCCAGTTTATAAAACACACCGAACTATTTGAATTTTCTTGTGCTTTCATCTTCTATACAAATTTATTAGATTTTTTTTATTTTTTACATAAATTTATATAGCGAAGTAACAAGAAAAATGTTTGAAACTGACTAAAGTATTTCGAAAAATGTGTGTCACGAAGGAAATACTTTACACAAAACTGCTTTATTTTATTGTTTCTAAATGGTAGGTGAATTATTTTTCCTGAGAATGGATGTTTGGATCATGTTTACTGGGAGTGGACGTAATTATTAGAAATTAAAGTTTAATTATTATTAGAATTCCCAAAAATACGCCAAACTTCCGAAATTAATCGTTCCGGTAAGCGTTAATAACTTGGTGTAACCTTTCCATTTCCGCTTCGCGCTACGATATCTCCGGCTAGACCAGGTTGTTCCGGTTGTACATCCCAGGGCAACGACAAATTTTCCCGGTTGCCCTTAGGAAACTGACAAACTACTTCGCGAGTAAGATGATTGGTGGTTGGTGCGCGGATGCCTCTCTCCCGCGGGACCTAACGACCCGGACAGAACTAAGAGAAAGACAACAAGACACACACACACGCACGCACGCACGCACGAAGAGAGAGAGAGAGAGAGAGAGAACACGAGTGGAAAGCCACGTGTATAAGAACGTGGGGGCACGCCGGCAGCTTGTTTCGTCGACAAAACACTTCTTATTGGTAGCAGCAGGCATTGTGCTCGCGGCTATACGTTACGCTAAGGAGGCGAAACACAGCCAGCGAAAATATACTCTTATTTCGTTCGCAGCGCCGACTGGCGTGCCCGTAAAGCCTGCACCGGGTGATAAAATCTTTCTGATAATTTATACGAGCCACGGCCGGGACGACGTGGCCGGATGCGACAATGGATGTGTACGTACATGTATACATATACGCGAGGCCGTGGCATAGGCGCAGCCATCGTAAACGTTTTTCTACCCCCCTCCCCTTCTTCTTCTTCTTCTCTCCCTTTCTTCTCATTTCCTCTTCGCATCTTCCACCTCTCTTTTTGCCTTCTCCTCGGCCCCGTTTCATCCATGTTGTTTCTTCCACCTTGTGTTTTCCCGCCGTTCTGTTCTCTTTTTTTTTCGCCAGCCTTTTTCTCGTCGCGTTCTTCCCTTGTACGGGGCGCACAATGCGTTTCACTCGCGTACCCCCTCGATGGTGCTCGTTCTGATACCTCTTCTCTAATTTTTCCGCTCTGCCCCCATTCCTCTTTTCATTTTTCTTTTTTTTTTTTTTTTTTCTTCTCTTTTCCCCTTTTTCGGTTCTTCTTTGGTTTCCGTTCTTCCATTCTACGCCGTGTTTCTTGCGAGGACGCTTATCGAACTCGGCTGCTCGCGAAATGCTGTTACGCGATACAGCGACACCTCGGTCTTGCCACGTTTATGACGTGTAAACTTCGTCGCAATCCCTGTAATCCTTTCTACAAGAAGTACAACGGTGTTCAGGAGGCGACTGTTGCAGACTGAACTAACTGAGAACTAAGAACTGGCTTAATGCGTGATGTTCTGGGCGAGGGAGGGTAGTCTTTTGATCCTTGGTTTCTTGGAAGAGTACGGTATCTTGCTAACAGCGCGATGGTCAAATGTTTTGTGTGCAATAATTATACTAAGCTGATAATATTCTAAAAGATAGTTGCCTGTCCAAATACTTTTATCATCTCTGTAGAGTATGTTACGTTTGCAACAAGCACCTTGTAACTTCGAATATATTTCGAACAATTAACTCGTCTCACGTTGTTACACTCGCGTCTCGTAAGTAGATTGTGAATGTTACGGGTAAAATTTTATATTTTTACAAATTGACGAAATAAAATCTGAATAGAAGTTCGTTTCGTCGATTATACCGTGTACTATGTATTGTATGGATTTTTATATTTTTATGAGTTATATTTTCGTTAATCTTACTTTACCAAATCAGATCTTAACTTGGCCAGTGTTAAGATCTGGCGACTTTGCTCACCAGAGTAACTGCTCACTTTTGATTTCGTGCTCGATCGCAATTTATTAATCTCGGTAGCTATCAATCTCGACTACGGAATAAACTTTCTCTACAATTTCGCGAACACAGAGTTAAAGTTATAAAGCTCAAATAAAGATCGTGAGAAGACTGTATTTTTGCATTAAAAAAAAAAAAAAAAAAAAAAAAAAAAAAAAGAAAAAAAAAGATCTGCGGCTCGTTTCCATTATTTTATCCAACCCGTGTATCTTCGCCGAGCGTTGAAAAACTTCCACGAGTCACACAGTGTGCATCCACGTTCGCGTTTGCCACCAGGTCTCTTTCTCGTCTCGTACTCCGCCATTCTTGTCCCTTTCAATCTTGTCTTTTATTTTCTCTCCGACTCGCCTCTCTGTGTCCTCCTCTCTCCATTCGCCTACTCTTGCACATCGCGCCGAGCGTACACCGCTCGTACATACTCGGCGCGTTCGTACACGTTGCAGCAGACACGGCGCGTGGGCATCGACGATGTATGGCGGTTATATATTTCACGAACGTCGGTAGGGAACGACTCGGCGACGTTGAACAGTGACGTGTATCGCCTTAAGGGCCGTTTTCATCGTGACACTGATCGCCAAGTTCAATATCGACTATTTCCATGCGAGCGCACGAGATCGAGAATCGCCGTGGGCGCAATTACCGAGAGGGGCCTCTCTCTGCCTCCTCAACTTCCACCACGAGAACCCTCACGAGTTCACGGTGGAGTCTTCGTTACGCGGCACACACACATACACGCACAGTGTGTTCCTACAATATTAATACGTAATTATGCGCCGACTTAATCTCCATATTGTGAGGCTCGCGCGCTCGAGATGCTGTTAATTATGCCCTACAAGTAATTCGCGCGAGTACGTAGACGTCTTATGAAATATCCCGATGTGACGTCGTAAAGAGTACCGGTTTCATGCGGCCCGAGTTGTAAAGCGTTTCGCTGCTGCGGAAAATGAGCGCTGGTAATTAGGTTGTTGGCTAGGGCCTCCGGGAGAGAGTTACGTTTTTCTTCGTGGAGGGAATAGAGCCGTCGAGGGGCGTGAACGTTCGCTGAAAATGTTTCCGGCGATGCCGTAAGAGCGCTGCAAGTTCGCTGGTTCGAGTTCTTTTTTTTTTTTTTCTTTCTTTCTTTCTTTCAGCTGCAGGTATAAAATAAAACGAGAGGACGATTGTCGATCGTCTTGATCACCTTGGAAATTTTTCAATGGTCTCTCACTTCACGATTCAGCTGACTTCTGATCTTTGCTACGTGCAGCAAAATTTTCACTCTTACTTCCATATAAATTTTCAAAATGATTTTCGTCTAATAATAAATAGATCGTACAGTAATCTCTCGGTGTTTAAACTGGGCTCTTGTCGATCTTACACGCACGACATTCCTTTTTCTCAACGTTCTTGCCATGTCAGTTAAATCTTCGCGAAAACTCTTGACTACCTCTAAATTCTCAAATAATTCTCTCCGCTCGTGAACAAATCGTGATTAAATTAAATTTTCCACAATCCTGTATATATATATATATTTGTTCACTCGATGTTATCGTATATTTTGTGAGTCATTTTTTTATTTTATTACCAACGCAGACACATGAACTTTCATTTTTAAAATGAAACGGAAATAAAAATAGCGAAACCTCACTTGCAAGAATGAAATTGCAATTAACGATCGACTAAACGAACTGAACTTATCCCTGTTTTATTAAATTCACTCATCTGAATGTAAATTCCATTTTGAACGAAAAAATTGTAATGTAACAGATAGACATCTTATACGTATAAAAATGTCATAATTATGCGTTAAACTTCTCCTTTTATGTACTTAAGTTTGCGTGATTGCCAACCACGTATTTCGATTAACATTAATTATTTCTTTCTCTCTTTTTTACGAAAGTCAGATTTCTCAGCTGGATCTATTTCTGTACACGTATAAATGAGCTTCTCCCTAGATCCTCCGGTAAGATACATAATTGCGGCAAGTTTTTATAAATACAATAGAGAGGTTAACAGCAGGCCAGAGAAGGCCTTGCGCTACTTTAATTCGCCCCTGCTCGTGCATAGACGTTCGAGCAGGGGGAACGACGCATTCAGGCGAATTAAATAATTGCTGATAATAAATATCTCAGACTAACAAATTTTAAACGACCCTAATTTATCACGATGCAACGCTGTATGAAATCTACAGACTCGTGAATAAGTATTATAACAACTACACAGTTATGTGCGATAAGTTGTAATACATTATTGTTGAGGATTAGTAAGAAGAAAAGTTTCTTATGATCTCTAAAAGAAAATTCTGGTAGGATTAATCACGTGGTACATCTTTTTTTTACAATAACAAAGATCAGAAACAAAATAATTAATGCAAATTAAAGCAAAAAGAAAAAAAGATCGCTAGTCTCGTGTAACATCTAGTCGTAAGAGCAACTTTGCATTTCAATAAATTATGTTTCCTTCATTTCCAGAACTATATTTCCATTTCTATAACATAACTATAACTATGTCATTTCTAAATAACAAACTGTGGAGTTCAATATACCACGAAATAATGAAAGATAAGATTTTACGGTGTATGTGAAAAACACAAAATTGTAACTGTAATATCTCCTTACTATCGGACTGTCCTTAATTATAAAAACGCCGTTCGTTTCTTATAATTATTAAAAAAAAAATATCTAGCCTAAAAAAAAAAAAAAAAAAAAGAATCGATCTCGATAGGGCTAGTCGCATTGTGCAACGCGACCAACGACCTCCGCTTACTGCCTCCAACCATTTCTGATACTCTCGACGGCGATATTTGTGCACGGTACACTCGTCGAATATCACGTACGTACGGTATGTACGAACGATAAAAAAAAAAGAGAGAGAGAGAAAGGAGTGCAGTTTCGCTGACTGCACGCTCGTCGTGGTAGAATTCGGCGAACGATTCCGAATGCACGGGCTGAAAACCGATCTCGAGAGAGGTCGAGGGTCGCTCGATCTGCGTCAAACTAGTTTAACGAGACTTTGATGCGACTCTCCCACTCGCCTGCTCGTCGCCGAGTTACGATTCATAAAATTCTTCGTGCTGTGCCTTTCCCCGGTACAACGGCTGAGGAAAGTAGTTGCCACAGGTCAAGGAGACGCGCAATAAAGGGTAGCCGGATTTTTTTTTTTTCTTCTGTTATCCGGTAGCCCTCGTAAGTTTCCTCTAACGAAGAAAATAAAGCGTATCCCCTTGGGATACGTTGCTTTATACGATTATTGAACGGGGCATTTTTGAACAACACCGTGACGATTTAGGAATAAATTCGATCACCGTTTGGTAAGAAAGTTTCACGAATCGTTGGCTCGTTGACACTCCATCGAGCGAGAGAAACAACGTCTGTTGCGACGAGACAAGTGACGATGTCTGATCTGTGAACTCTAAGTGTACAACAATCCAGAGATAGAGGATGTTTTATGGTTATCGCGCGAGATATTTTCACGACGTGATTTAAGAATAAATTGATCTCATCTTTGGTAAGAAAATGTCACGAATCGTTGGCTCGTTGAAGCTCTCTCTCGAGAGAGAAATGGTGTCTGTTGCGACGAGACAAGTGACGATGTGATCTCTGAACTCCAAGTGATTTCGAGCATACAACAATCTACAACGGGGAGTAGGTCTCCTCGGGATGTTTTATAGTTGTAAGATATCTTCGAATACCACACAAGGCAACTTGGAAATGAATTAATCATTTCTAGTAAAAAAAAAATATCACTTCATCGCTCCATTGCGAGCTTTTTCAAGCGAAAGAGGGTGACGACAAGTGATGGTTTTATAATCTCGTGTTCTGCTTAGGTGGAGGATTTATGATAATTTTTTTATGATCTTCCTGTGGTCCTCGAGTGACAATGACACGAGCTTCGAATAATTCAACGAAAAGAATACGGTCTGCCCGAGTTTTATGGTTATGGTGTTAAAAATAAATTGATCATCCTTAGGGAGAAAATTTCACGAGTCATTGCTCGTTGAAGTTCTTCGAGTGGAAAAGGTGGCGACTGTTGCGATGAGACAAGTGATGGTTTTATGATCTTGCGTTTTGCTTAGGTAAGGGTTTATGGTAATTTTTTACGACCTTTCCGTAGACCTCGGATGTCGATGATACGACCCGTGAGCTTCAAATGATTTCAGGTATACATAGCAAGACCTTGGATATTATCCTTGGCTTTTTAAATTGAATTTTGACTAGAAAAACATGGTGTCATATTGATTTTACTTGAAATAATTTTACTGAAACTAATATTTATCTTTAATATTTGCATAAAATTAATCATATTTTTACAAGTTATTTTTTTTCAAGATTTTGAACTAAAATATTGAGGAGAGTCTTCCATTTTATAGTACCTTAAGATACTATAATTAAATATTCACAAAAAGTCAAAAAAGGACAAAGATAATTTTCTTCAAAATAAAACTACGAGAATTCTATGATTTATTTTTTTTAAACACCATTCTTTCAAGCCAAGATAACTCGATTAGAACTCTAATTTATATATCTTTGGAACATTTTCTTTCTCACCTCAAATTCTAAATTTTAACTGATATCATTGAGCCATTGGGAACGATTACATTACCCAATTACTAATAATATCTATCACAAAGAAATACAATGAAATGAAATATCTCAAATTCATCTAATACAGATTATCACAGTCATTTGTACAAGCAAAGTGAGTAAAAGCGAGAATCGCTATGTGAATATTACATTACCATTATCTAATATAATACAAAACATTATTACGTTTAATAAGAACATTATCAAAGAATACGCCATCGTCGCGACGCTAAATATCACCTATTTAACAAATCTTCAACGCAACGATGTTGCTCGAGGATTGACATTCTAAAAAAAGAAGGTGCACTAAAATTATTTTTTTCAAGTCGAAGAAAATAATCAAATTACCGCCATCGTCTTCGTCGTCGTCGCATTTTTTCCTCCCCTGCGCGATGATTGTACGCGATGTGCCAAAGGCAGGGATTACAAGAGAATCGACGAGAATTCGCGAGGTGGTGGCGAGGCGTGTGCCGGGGTGAACGCGCGTGCATATCCGATGAGAGCAGCGGGGGTGGAGGGTGGGTGGCGCTTTCGCGAAATGGTAAAATACGAATGGAAAATTGGCTGGCGTTTCGGGAACGGAATTATCGGGACGGCGTGCACGTGCATCTGGCGGAAGAAGAGTCGATGGCGTGCACAGCGCACGTGTACCGGCAACGTTTTTGGAGAACGGGGGGCCGCGAGCCGCGCGTGCACGGCCGCGCCGCGTTTCTATCGATTGCGACAGAATTCACGCGGCGGACACCCCCGCGGAATCGTTTCGTCGGGGATTGTTGCCACCGCGCTTTATATTTACGAGCCACAGCTGTCCGATCGCGTCTACAATTTACTACGACGCGTCCCGCGCACCTGCGTTTTTAAATTATCCAACTCGCGCGCCCCCTCCATCCACCCTTCGTATTACTGCGTACGATGCGTCGCCACTCTCCGCGTACAGACAAGTATTCCGTCAGTTTCTTGACGGTCCGTGTCGATCGAACATTCGTGAAATGGAAGATCGATAGTTGATAGCCACAGCGAATGGCACGACGACGATGAAAAATTGTCGACGATTTCAGCTAATATAACGTCGAGCAAATGTTGGGATCAAAAAAGATCGTGTAACGATTCGCTTGGCTTCATTTCAAAGCGTAAAGCTTCCACTTTTTGTGGATCCGTTCTTCTCGAAGATGATTTTACATCTTCGAAAGCGGGTGGCGAAATGAAGGTGACTTTTTTCTCGAAAAGTGTGAGAATTCGAACGTGTAAAAACATTGAAAGATTTTTCTCGTGACTAAACTCAGTACTTCAGCTTTGAAGATTGAAATTTTCTTGAGCTCTCAAGATTCGCTGTGCAATTTTCTTTCTTTTCATCGCTTTATAGAACTTGCATCATTATATCGAAACTCTTAGATATTTTATAAAATACACTACGAAGTGATGATGATGTTGAAAATGTTTAGAAACAAATTTATACAAAACAAGAAAATCTGTCCTGCATAAAAAGATTCAGTGAATTATGTCACAGTTAAGAAGAATCAATTGAATAATATATTCGAAGGAGTGATCCAACGATCGTGATAATATCATTTAATAGTTTCAAATTAAATAAATTTTATTAAAGATGTAAGTTCGATATTAATAGAAATCTCGAGTCTTCTCAATTACAAGCACAGAAGTATACGATAAAAATACGATATAATAAAAATATCTGTATTTTAGGATTATTATGATTCCTTACGAAAAAAAGAAAAATAATCTGAAAGAATAATATTCAATTTTTGTTTCAGACAGAGTGAATCCTATTGTTAGTTTCACACGATGAATATTTTAAGAAAAATTAAAAGTATTTCTATGTAACGTTATTTATGTGTTCCGTTTGTTTTATGATTGCAGATGAAGTAGACGTGATCGGTTACACGAGCAATCAATCGGACACCGATGATCACAGCAGTGTGCAAAGCAGCAGCGACAGTGGTGTCGCAATGTCCACCTCCAGGCTGACTCTTTCCGAAATGATGGACAATCTTTAGGTATATATATATATATTTTTATTGATTTGGAATTTTTCAATTAATATCCTTAGCCAAAAATTCAGAATTTATTGGATAGAATTTTTTTTTGAGCCAATATTCCTTCATAATTTACACATTGTTTTCAATTTTAAAGTCAAAGAAATGAAATAGTTGTTATACAATATCGAACAAAAGTTTGAATATACTTTTACTGCATTTTGCATTTCATATTTAGTTTAATATTTTGTTATGTATTAATTCTTGCGTGTTTTTTTTTTTTTTTTTTTTTTACTGGCATGTTTTTGTTGCTAAATTTTCATAGAAGAACGGGAGGAAAATTGACTCGTGGAATATATAGCGAGCGGGCACTTTGCATTCACCGGAGGCATCGTAGCTTCCTCTCGTGGCCAGCGTGAAAAGCGCGTTCGATCGGCGATCGAGAGCAAAAGCAGCGGAAGTCTCGTAAAGTCGAGTTCGCGGCAGTAAAAGAATCGGTCGTAGCCCAGAGAGCGGACCGGAAACCGGCTGACGCCGGGAAAACACGCGAGTCTTAAATTTATTTACCCCGGCGGCCGTCGTGCCCTTTCGCGTCCATCCTTTTTTTCCACCCACGTACCACTGTGTGTGGAAATTCTGTTCGAAAACAGTCGATCGATGCTGTAAACCCAAACGATAGCCACGAGATTTTTCGGATTCTTTCTTCCGCGAAAGTTCGCAGAATTTTGCAAGCGAAAAAACCGAGAGGAATTTTTCTTCATCTTCCGCGTAAATTTATATTCTGTTACGAAACGGTATCCTCTTTCAACGATCAAGTCAATTTTTACTACTTTGCGAGTAATTTGCAACAATCACGAAAATTTACTTTCAACAAATTTTGTAGACCGCAAAGATCATACAACTCGGACATCTATCCTATACAGCGCGCTTATTTAACTTGAAACGTGAACTCCAACTTGTACAAACCACTTGTGCAGCGAATTCACGTGAACGATTATTACACGCTTTATTGACTAACTCGAAGGAATTTAAACTCGCCGTACACCGTCAACTCGCAGTTCCCATTCTTTTTCATATCGGAATTCAGAGAGGTGGGGGAGGCGGAGGTGACTTATTAGTCGGTATGCGGATCACGGATAACGAAGCAAACTCGAAAGAAGAAAAATTCCTCCCGTTCAAACGAATATTCCGCGCGTTTTCTCTTCTTTCGTCACGCTGCTCCTTTAATAAAGCGCCGCCGTACGCCTGGTTGCGTAACGCGTTTGAAACGCGGAGTCGCGTTTCTCAACGATCTCGCGCGCGTCCTCCATCCTCTGCCGCCGCCGGGGGAACGTCTGAAATGCATTGCGGTGAAACGCATCAGCAGAGTGCGTCGACTCGCGCCCGGAATACGCAATATACATATGGCGAGATCTATACGGTGAGAGAGATGCGGCTCACGCCGGGGCAAATTCGCGTCGCGGTTCAACCGCGTTCACTCGTAATCGTCGCCCGAACTCTCGCTCTATTTCTTCTCTAACTTTCAGAATACCAGCTACCGAGTCGTCGTGGCAGCCGGCAGCAGCCACGAGCTCTTCGCTAAGCCGTGGAAATCGTGCAAAACGACGCCCACCCGTGAGACGTTCCGCGTCGAGATTCGTCGAAGATGATCGCGATACGCCGACAGCCTCGCCGGATTCACGGATCTCCACGCGCTCTCTCCAAGGTAACAGCATTTTCATCGGATACATTTTGCGCGGCCACGCGCGCCGCCCGTCGAGTATCGGCTCACGGGAACTCCGAGGCGCGTGTATTACGCCAGGGAGCCTGCACGGCGAAATGGCCGATAAATGTTTTCTTAGCGGTTCGCAGTTTTGCGCGAATGCAGCAGGCTTTGTGCACCAATGGCGGCTCGGAGTTATTGTCTCGCTGGATGCTTGTTTCTTGTAAAGTGTAACGTTGCCACTCTGCGCGTCTCTTTCGGAAACATGTGGAAACGTGCTTCACGTCTGAAACGGTTCTTACGGTCCATCAACCGTTACGACGTTCGCGAACGTATTCGCGTTCGAGGAACGTTTCTCGAAAGCTTCTGTAGCTTTCTCTGTGGCGTTTCGTAATCGAAACGGGAGGGAACGCAAAAGTGGCAAATTTTAATGAAATATTCGCGCGATCGTACAAACTTGGAAATTCGTAAGTGGATGTTCGCGTTCGATGTTTGTCCATGGCTATCATTGATGAATTCTATACCTTTGATTTGATCGAAATACATGGAAAGAACCTGCCGCAAAATTGACCATGACCTTCAATTTTCAAAGGTCAAAAAATTTTTTTTTTTGCATTGTATTCTACTCAGCACGAATGGTAAAACTTTTCCAAAGAACCATAGGTCGCAACCTAATAGTTCTCTTGGAAAATGGCAAAATAGTCTATCTTACGTCATTTTCGTATTAGGTCTCACTAACATTTGATTTATCAGAGTTGTACCGTCAACGTGAGTCTAAATAATCAAACGATAAAACTAACTGTTAACATTATTCCAAACATAAACGTTACGCAACAAATATACCACCCTGTACATTTGTGTACAACGAAAACGAAATAAAAGACACGGATGAAAATCTCTTAATGTTGAAGGGGTGAAAATTACCCTCAAAATTGAGGATGCGGAAGATATTTTGTCAAATATCTCGGAAATTATTAGAAATATAATTTCAATGCAACAGTTTCGAAGATACAGTTTCAATCCTCTTCAACATCGACGATTGCCGATAAAAAAAAAAAAAAAAAAAAATACAGGTCAAATATCTTCTTGCAAACTACCAATTTATCCCAAATTTCATCAAAATCGATGGTTCACGCTGTGTTCCCTTCATCGAGTTCTGAGACCTGATCTAGTAAACATTAAAGAGAACAAGAGTTCAAACGGAAATGCAGACTAGACCATGATTGAGAGTGCAAGAATGCTTTATATTCTCGCGCCAACAGCTGGAGCACGATTTGCTACGACTCAACGGTAGTGTAACGCTCGATCCTTCAGCTTCAAGTCAATTCCCGCCGCGTTTCACTCAACGAAACGGAGATCCCTCCCGGCGGAAGAAACACTTTGACGATGTTCATTAAATTACAATCGCCCTGGGGTTCCTCAATGAAAGCCCCGGTGGAAACGGTGTCGCGCCGCGGCCGAGGTACTTTGCACCGTCTGTAAATAAGAGAAACTGCAGACCGACGCGCTTTCTCCCCTTTACCGTGGCGCATATTATCGCCACGTTCTGCGTTTTCCTCGACAATGTCGAGCGTATCCGATCTTTCGCGATGGCGAGCGGTGGTTAATCGGCCGGGGCGATGCTTCGATCGGCTCGATCGGCTTTTTACCTCGGCCCCCCGAGGCTGTATCGCGATTCAGTTTCTCCTCCCCCCTCCCCTCGCCGTTCGACTCTCCGGGGAAATTTAAAAAATCCCAATCCCAAAGGCGAAGAAAACGTACGAGGAGCTATTCGTCTTGCTACGGCTGTACATTTCCGCTGGAAACGTATCGCGTGTCGTTGCGTTTCTCGCTCGTGGCGTGGTAATTTCATACGCGATTCCGTAGCGTTCGATACAGTCTTTTGTGGATTATATATCATTTATATATAAAGACTGTTTGTGGGAAGCGTACGTAGCAACTGAATTTTTCTGTTGAAATTATTGCATCCTGATCGTTCAATTCGTCGCGAAGCAGTCGTTTTTAAGCAAAGTGGAGACGATTTTGTACGAAAGGAGGAAATCATTACGCGAGACTCATAGTCCATAAATGTCAGCTTATTATCGGGATACGTTCACGTGGGATACCGCAGGAAACGCGCGTCGATCTAGTTTTATCCGTCTCACCGGTCGACGATCTCGTTAAGTTCGTTTATCGTCCGGCTATATTCTTGAGAGATTTCTACGGCATACTTCGCTGAGAGACTGGCACTTTGCTGGTTTCATTTATGACCGCTCTTCAGAAATGGTTTCGATTTTATCGCTTATCAACGATTCGCTGTCGGAATGATTTTACGAACTGGCCACTTTGTACAATCGTCGTTCGAAATTTGTAGGAAATTTCGTAATGTCGTTTTTTTTTTTTCCAACTTTAATAAACATTGCCATCCAGTGACAATGATGTAAATAAAATAAAATTTTGTGCAGTATCAAGAAACGACGTTGCCCCTGTTACATAAATCTCGCATTTGAGATGAGAACAAAAAAATTTTTCACCAAAGCTCCTATTTCTCAGAAACATATAAATTTCCATAAAAATCCGCAGTCTGCCAATCGTTATCGAATCTACAATTAACTTTCGTTTTCGGGAAAAGCGTAGAGGAAAAGAGTGAGTCGCATAGCCCAGTAAGAGGACGCGCAGCCGTAGGATCCATCTCCATATGTTCTCCGTTGCGTTTATTTCGAGGTTCTCGTAAAGACATCAAAGCTACTTTCATCCTTGTCGGTGAAATAAAGACTGCGGAAGTCCATAAAAGTCGAACGGGGACGGGGAATGTTAAGGGGCGAGCGATCGATGTGCGCGCTGCCGCGATCGCGTGTACACTCGCCCCGGAGATTTTCAATAACGTTTACAACGCGATCGCACGTGAAGCACGTGTAATGGGTCGTTTAACGACGACCGAAGCGTTCGTTCGGTTTAAACGGGACGCTTTTTTCGTTGGATTTCACTTTTTTCCCCGGTAGAACCTACTGTTTTCACGGAGGTGAACGTCTGAAATATTAAATTTGGAACCGAAGTCTGCTACATAGATTTTGCTGCGATATTAATTTTGATATTGCGTGTCGTTTTTGTTTGCCGCGCAATCACGAAAGTCTACACCTCTGGGCCTGTCAAACGTTCAAGAGAGGAATTTCGAACACTACGAGTCGCGATTAATTTCTAAATATTTGACAGACTTTAAAATTTAATTTAAAAAAAAAAAAAAAGAAATAAAATAAAATGGGGAGACCAGGAAAGAAATTTTGCTACATTAAGATCTGAAAGAAGTTTGTGTAATATTATTAAGTATGGTATTCAGTCTCGTTATACTATGCGCGTTATATACGATATTTCAAGCGTATTCAACGAGCTTCAGTTACGAGGCAATTAATTTCCGGGAAGAAAGATTCCTCGGAATTCTAATTAACTCGAATATTTTTTTTTCTTTTTCTTCTCTTCTTATTCCTGACTTTCAGTTCTCGTGGTTTCGTTTTGCCAACGATATTTCACACGCTCGATTCGCTCTCGCGGTAACGGTTGGCGGAGGAACTAGCTGTTTCTTGCGATCGTTGTTAATTCAAACCAACTAGACCATTTCTCGGTGCACGCAGAAACAGAGAACGGCAACGGTATTTCAGCGAGAAGTACGGGCCAACTAGCAACTATGGAGTCGAAAATGCAGCGAAAAGATGCAGCGATGCGTATGCATAGAGACGTCCATTCGTGTAAACCATTTCGTGCAACCGCTCGTAAAGCGGTGTGGAACGCAAACATCCGGTTCGCGAACAACGCCCTCGTAAACCTTAAAAAACGCGATGCGACCTTCCTTCTCGACTCTGGGATCAATGGGTGTCATCGACGAACAACGATCATCGTAAAAGAATCATCTTCTCTCGCGCGGTGAAAGATTCGGCGGAATCTTTCGAGTTTCCAGATTTTTACGCGGTTTGTTGTTAGGCGGTCAATGACGGTGATAAAAGTTTCGATGGACAAAATTGTTGTAGAATAATTAACCTTATTAATTGCAATTTCATTAGGATATATATATATATATATATATATATTTATTTATTTATTTATTTATTTATTTATTTATTTATTTATTTATTATGAGGAATTAAATGACCACTGCAGAGAAGCATAAAAGACTTACAAATATTCAAATATTCAAGAAAATTTAAATTAACTTGGGAACACTTATAAAAAATAAGATTCTTTTTAATATATTGTTTGAACAAAAGATTCCTTTGCAAAATGGTATACACCATTGAATTCGTCGTTAAAAAATAATAATTTCAACAATTCACTGTATCCTCAATAACAACAAAAACTGTATCTTAAACAATTTCCGAGATATTTAACAAAATATGTTTCGCATCTTCAACATTCAGTTTCCACCCCTTCAACATCGATTGCCAATAAGAAAAAATACGGGTCAAATATTCTTTTGAAAACTGCATCCCTTGTTAGAAGATATTACAAGTTTTAGACGTTTCGTTCTATTGAATAAAATATACAACGAAATGTTCTTCTCTTTCCGAAAATCATCACTCGCGTATATTATCTTGACCAAAACTTGATTTCGAAAGTATTGAAGAACATTGAATTCTCAATTGACGTGGCTAATTCTAGCTTTCCATGTATTTCGAACAAGTGACATTTTACACCTTAAAGATTTCAATATTTTTGAATATATTCTTTCGTTCGATTGAGTGTTTCGTTTTGCTATCCACGGGTAGTATATTGTTCGATTGAATTAATTGAGGAACAACTGAGAAACTCTATTCCGTCGTTAAAATTAGAATTCTCTGCCACGCGGTGGCTGGATTTTTCAAGAGGTCGAACCCGGAGGATGCCAGTGAAAATGGAACGAAACGTAGTATGTAGTACGGTATAATGGAGAACGCGGGGCGGCCAATGGTGCGCGAACTGATGCGTCGAAGATAAACATACATATAAAATTGACCGTAATAAACGTAGAAACGTTTTATCAGGTTTCGCGGCGCGGCGAATTGAATTGTAAACCGAAACGAATCCGCGCGCACGCTCTGATCTCATTCTCTCTCTCTCTCTCTCTTGTTTTCGTTCTACCTTTCCTCGTTCCACTCTCGCGCGCGCGTGTTTGTCGATTCCTGTGACGTCGCGACCGCGCCGCGAGCGGATATTGCAGCGAAATAAACTGAAACAAATAAATTTTCGCCGTTTATGTAAATAAACCGGAGAAGCCGCCCCGGTCAGCTGCGAATTACGAGGCCAATCATAAATTCGTTGACACGCCGCGGCACGGTGAGTGAATATCGACCGCGCTGACGAAGTTACAACGCGTTAACGGCGCGCGCGGATTATTTTATAATGGGAGAAGAACGAGATGAAATTGGATTTAGAAGCGATCCGATCCGTATCGCTTCGTTATCGTTTCACCGATATCATCGCGCGTTACGCAGTCTCTATTCACCGCCCGGATGATCTTTCCTTCTTTGGAAACGGTTTCGCGTTTCAACTACCAGGTAGCACATATTTTCCAATTTTTCAGAAAAATTTCCGACCGATTTTGAAAATATTCTGGTACATGGAGCAAAAACGTGTCTCACACGTGTTTTGAAAAATTTAGTTTGCTTTTACTAAATTGAACAATCTGCGCGCAATTTTCAAATTGCACGCGTGTTTTATGATGCGACTCCAACTTGCGTAAAGTGCTACTTAATCTTTCTAGTTATAAAATAAACATAGAACTTGTGCACGGGAGTGTACGGTCAATGAATTGTTCCTTCGATATCGCTCGAATAATCGCGAGTAGCACTGTAAACAGTCATGGTATGAAAAAGAATAGAAAACCAAGGTGCAGTTAAACATACGTTATTGATTGCATCGTAGGAGTTTTAAACGATAATCGCAGGTGGCGCGCTGTAAGCAAACACGGTGAAAAGGAAGGAAAAAGAACCAAGGCGCGATTAAACGTACGTTATTCGTTACGAATCGTGGGAGTTTCAAACAAAAATTATTTGTTTTAACGTTGGACGAATGATTAAGTGTAAACAACGGTATCGGATCAGAACGAACATTTTCATTACGAAACCGCGTTGTATGATAAGCGCCTGCTAAAAGCAGAGGCTCGCGGCATAGATGGAGAATTTGAACGATTTAGTTCTCACAGTATCCCTCGCGTAAACTTTCGTCTCGTTAAGCACGAACGACGAATAAATCCGGCCGATGCCGATGTAAGAAGAGAAGATCGCCAATTAACGAGCGAGCTGTTATTACGAAAACGCCGTGTACCTCGTCTGGGTTACGCGCGCTAGTCTGAATTAGTGGACGATATTAGCGGAGGTGACACTTATGCCGAGCATGTGGCCTACTAATAAACATAATCGCGCGTGTACTTGAGTGCGTGCCGTGCCTCTGGCACTCGAAATGGGCGATTCAATTGCCGGGCGAACGTGTAAGTGAATGGTACAGCGATACGTTAATTGTAAGGTTGCAGGGAGGGGGCTGCTGAACGTTGCAACGTCGTTACAATCTCGATGACGTTACGCTGTTTAGGGTGTTTCGGGAGAATAATCGCGGCACCGTGCTGTTGTTTCTCGCAAAGCGGATATTCCGTGATCTGATCCGTCGGATTTACATTTGTAATCCTTTCGAGATGGATTTTCATTTACTTTTGTTTTACCGTTGTTTTGTGAAAACAATGATGCAGCTTCGTACTAAATATGACTCGGTTCGCTGGATTCTGCAAATTTTTAACGCGCGGTTTCGTAGTTTTGTACCACCGATAACGAGGTTACACGCTCGTTCGCGTTGCGTCATTAGAAATCGAAACTTGGGAAATATCCGGATACAGACGAGCGGCGCGATTTCAATGCAATTTCGCGCCGGTGACGTTGAACAATTCAGCAACTTTGGATCAGCAATGCGGATGAGTAATGCGCGTGTCATTGTGATTTCACTGCACGGGAGTCACGCTGCGCGATTTCTAATGACGTAATGCAGCGTGCGATTCCACTTTTACAAATGTAAATATTCCTCTGTAAAACACGCCAAATGGCACAGCCAAATGGTCAGCGACGTGGCAACGTAACAGTCGGGTAAATTCGTCGACACTTTCGATGATCAGTCAATCACTAGAGAAAGGGAAACCACGGGTACGTTAGCACCATTTCTAATCCAATCTCGCCATCTAACATGACGATTCTAATCTAATTCGCCAACGTGCGAGTTGGCTGCAACTCGTTCATTTGTACTTCGTTCCCGACATTGCCAGCTAATAATTGCCATGAATTTCACGAGTAAATTTGCAAGAAATTAAAATTTACTTTAAACGAACGAACGAACGAACGCGTACTTCATCGATGAATGCACGTGCAAACGATCGAATATCTGCCGACATCGCGAGAAATTGAGCAGCGGCAGCGGCAGACGTCTCCTCGCGAGATGAACGAAGAAAACCGAGGAGGATCCCGTACTCGTCGCTGGACCATCGGTGAAATGTTAATGGGCGAATGGGCGCGACACGCGAAACAAATCAAATTTTATAACGGAGACGATATTTCGCGGCAGTCACGGTAGATTAAACGCACGTGGTGGAGGGCGAATAAGCTGGACGCGATCGGGCGCCCGTGAAATTGAACTATGCCGCGATAAAATTCGACGCCAGTTTGGCCGCGATTAAAATCGATTGATGTTTGATCGATGACATGCTCGGGACCGGAGGCCCGGCCTGTGTCAACCGCCGCTAGTTATGAAACGGCGACTCTGTTTTATTGGAAAAAGTGCGCTCCGCCCCGTCAGGATCGGATAATCGAATGCTAGAAACGAGACGGCGCGCATTGTCCAGATCGGAAAGACGAATGACTCTTTCATCGTTGAAAAAAAAAAGAAAAAAATGATTTTATTTTTATCGTTTATGCGACACAATCTGTTACACAACTTGGACTGAAATATTCTCGATCAAACAAATTTCTCACAAAGGCGAAGAAGATGTGTAAAGACTCGTTTGTTCGAATGAAAATACTTGTTTCTAGCGAAACGATTTATACATTTTTATTGTCAACTCGTGGTTCGTAGACAAATTATTCCGTCGACGAACCAAGTGAAATTTTACCCCTTTTTTCCTTCCCTCGAAAAGAATATTCATTTTTATCAAAACACGTCTGGCGGGAGTATCCAATAACAATAGCGTGCACGAAACGCGAGTGCACTGAGCGTTTCCAGAATTTTTCACCGGAAGTGTATACGTTTTAATGTTACGAGCATCCATAGCCGACGGACGACGAACTGTCCGTGAAAGTCGGCGAGGAACGGACAAAAAGTTTCGAGACAATCGGGGAATCCCGCGCACTCGTAAAAACCTTCTCTCGGTAAAGAGAAGGATTAGCTCTCGCCATCTCGCGGCAAGGTTTCCCCGGGATTGTACTCTCTTTTCGTGCACCGCCCGCGCGATCATTGCAGTGTATTTTTTAAACATGACCCGCGGAACGCCCGTGAAGCGCGGCTTTCGTCTCGCACGTGCAAGGCTTTCCCCAAAACAAAGCCGCCTCTCTCCAGTCGAATTTCAGCTCGTTTTGAATACCGTCGGCCGCGAGTCCCGTCCCTCGTAGACGAAACTTTTCAAAGCCAGCCAGTTTCACGTTCCGCTCGATGCCTCTTTCGAAGCGTAGGATCGCGGCGCGGCAGCCGGTCGAACATCGACAGACAAATATTCGGGTTCCCCGGTACACTCGTGTAACTGTCGCGATTTACATAGGCGAGGCGCGCGCGTATCCGCGCGCGAACCCTCGTAAATCTCCGGGCTGGTCGCGAGGAATCGTCGAAAAGACATAACGATTATAAACGCGCGCGTTGCACGCGGCTGTCCCCGCGCTCGAAGGGGAACCGCCGGCACCCACGGGACGCATCAGTCATGGCTGAACGCACCGTGGCTATTAATAAAAGTGGTTAATTGCGCCGCCGCCGGAACAGCGGACTCGCGTGGAAATCGCGCGATTTTTACAACGAGGCAACCGACCGATTGTCTTTGATAGCGCCGGTGTAAAAGAGAGACTCTCCTCTGTCGTTTGAGCCAGCAGATGAGATTATTAGAATATTTGTGATTGTGCTTTGTAGTGACATTTGTTATGGGAGAGAGGACATAATAAAGACAGGAGTATGTGTGTGTGTGAAACAAAAGAAGTCAGAAGTTTTATGAAGACGATGTAACATATTTGATGGAGTTATAATAAGAGCTTGTCAAAGGGAAAGCAATATTGCATTAACATTGTTAACATTGACATAATAAATATATGTTTTAATTGACGACAAGAAATAAAGCCCTAACTTTATAGAGATGTCACAGGAAATTTTGCTATTCCCAGCGAAAAGCTAGGAAATTTAGCCTCCTTTGCCAAAAGATTTCCAATTACACGTAACCCGGAATCACGTTATTTCAGAGCTACGTGCGTTTCGAAACTAAATTATCTTCGTGTACGTTCGTAATGTTAGATAATACGTTGACAATTTCTAAGACACATCTCACTTTCTACGTCAAATAAACACCTAATTTCTCTAATTAAAGTTTCACGCGATACAATTGTTGTGTCAGTCGATCGTTCACACGGATCAAAGTGACAAAATAGCAGAGAGGGATAGGCGTAGCCTATACTCTTTATCGCGAACGAAAGCGAACCAGCCTGATCCGGCTGCTTGTACGCGCGTGTCCCGTGTGCCGACACTTTTTGTCCGCGCCAGTGATTTATCGCCGGGCAAGTATATTAACTGGCGACTCTCCAACCAGTGACACAGCGGAGGATTTGTTGGATTTGATACGAGCTGGTCGCGGTTTAGTCGCGCGAATA
The DNA here is from genome assembly GCF_011392965.1 of Frieseomelitta varia. Classification (NCBI taxonomy): domain Eukaryota; kingdom Metazoa; phylum Arthropoda; class Insecta; order Hymenoptera; family Apidae; genus Frieseomelitta; species Frieseomelitta varia. The sequence continues at coordinate 141,206 of NW_025109550.1, forward strand.
GTTTGCAGAGGGTGAACCGACTGTGGCCAGGCAGCGATGCCCTTGAGGACGTGCTTTTAGATAGGGTTGAAAGACCATGGCGATATATGCGTATTGTTTTTCTGGGCCCTCGCCTCGTCATACAAATTCATGAGGTTCGCTGTGCGGATGGTAGTAAATTTAATATGACTTTATGTTTCTCGAATGGTCAAGAGCACGAAAACTGAAAAACTTTAAACTCTGAAACTTCCCGATTTTTGCATTAATATCCAATTTTATATCAATATATTTTATTTCCCTGTCTCGTGACATTTCTCGCAGGACTGAGCGTACCTAGTTTTCCAAACGAGAATTATTTCATAATTCACAGTTGGAACAACTTCGTTACCTAGAATGAATTATACAATTATACAATTATACTCTGTCGGATTTCGAATTCCAAGAAAAGTCCGCGAAAATTACCAGCGCGCGGCGTTGGAAATCACACGGTGCTCATCAGCGATATGATTTCTGGGTCGCGACCTGTATATTCCCCGGGGTGAAATATTTCTCGTCTTATCTCCTCGTTCGGGTTCGCGAGCGGTGCGACTGGGAGTCCTAAAAAGGCGGAGCTATCTGTGTTTCCACACGTGTCGGTCGGAACGAGGTACTCCGGAACATGTGGCTCACCGCTCGCTTAAGCCGACACTTTTGCGCCCATGCATTCGCCACAGTAATGTAGGACGGCAGCGCGCCGCCTCGTGAAACGTTTCTTTTCGATTTTTCATCGGGGTCAACGATGCCCCGTGCCTCGTTCTCGTATTTCGGATGCACGTTTCGACGGTTGCTCGCGAAAATTGTCGGGATGCTCGTAAATATTTTCGAGACTTCATTAATAGTGCGACGAGACCCGACCATCGTAAATTTCATACAAATTTGACGTTAGATCTTCCTCGTACATCGTATCTTAACTATTCTCGTATTTTTAAAGCAGACCTTCCACTTTTAACAGCTTTCGATCCTCGAAAGAATCAATTATTCATCAAATTAATAATTTTCGATATTCAACATCCAATTTCACTCTATGTCTAATTGCAAGATAGCTTCTCGTACTCTTTTCCTCTACATTTTTTCCTGCTCCACTTTCCATTCCCGGGCTTCAAATTTTACCAACATTATCGTATCAGCCGTGTCCCGTTACAATCTTAATGAAATTTCAAACGCGCGCCGAATATATAAGCGAAATTTTTCTATGGCAAGCGTTCGCGCAAGTAGTTTCGTGATCCTCCGCACCTACCTTTAGAAGGTTGCCGTGCCGTAACTCGTCGCCCAATTGGAGCAGCTGTTGTCGTTACCTTTGTTCCCCGGCGTCTCCGCCCCTTTCGTTCGATGAAATTAGGGAAATAAAATTTGCCGCCCGACACACCGTGGACTGCAAAAGCCCAGGCACTGAGCAAAGTGGCGATCTAGCGTTCGCCTCGCTCCCTCGTACTCCCCCTTGGCGCAAGTAACTGGCGTTAACTGTTCAATTTTCGCGTCGTCGATCGACTTTGCGCGCGCTGGCTGCAAGTTTTTTAATTAATTAGAGAGACAACGAGGCGAAGAAGCTCGCAGCTAACTCGAGGTGCCGCTCCGAAGGAGCCAGCTTAACGAACGTCTGGCAATATCTGGAAAAGCGACGGAAGCCAAACAAAATTAACTTTTCACGGGGCGACGGTGTTCGAGGTGGCGCGATGGTACACGTGGCTCGCACGCGATTCGCCCCGTTCGAGGCTTAAGCAGTCTACTAGCTTGCCCTTCGTCTCCCGACGAGCACCTGTGAAAACATCAAAGCTGTATCGACAAAGGGTTTTGTCGACAGCCTCCTCGCTGCCCTTTTCCTTTAATAATCGATGTACGCCAGCCATCCTCCTTCCTTGCCAATTATCCACCTACGCGTGCACCTTCTCGTCTCGATTTCGGTTACGACGAGCGTCGAAATTCTTGCGAATCAAACGATAGATTCACTACTACGTTCGTCCGTATATAAATTTAATACAAAATGAAATAACTCAATGTGAAATGAAAACAAGTTACTCGGTATGAAATTTATCCAAAAAATGGGTTTTAATATAAAAGTTGTATCGTTCAGTCGCGAGTTGGTAATTACATTTAATTTTATTGCCAACCTCTGTCAGCGAGAATATAAAATATAAACTAAAATTTCCAACCAGCAGTACTATTCGAGGGTTTCGTTGTGAAAGTTAGTCTCGTTAAAAGGCAAAATTGTGGGAAAACGGCAAAGTCGTGCGTCAAATACGCTTGGTTTCGAAGAAGTCGCGGATCTCATCCGATCAGATAAACGAACGCAGCTTTAAACGCAGGCGGAAATCAGGTTCGAGCGTTATTAAATTTCCCCGAATCGCGCGGACTAGCGTAATATCCCCGACGATATCCGCGCGAAAGGGCGGCGACGCGGAGGAGGGTTGAACGGGCTCGCGCTAAAACAGCCAGGTGGGTAATATTGCCAACTTGTTCATATAGTTACGAACACGCGGCGCTGTTAATCACATCGAATTACAACACATGCAGCCAGTGCATTTTGAGATATGCGAATCTAGTTAGTCGACCGCTGGTGTTAATGCGCGTTCCGCTGGAAGAAGGAAAATGGGATAAACGGGCGGCCGCCGAATCGAATAATGTATAAACGATCGCCGCTCCCAGAAGATATTGCCTCGGCCGCCGCCGCCGTCGCCGCCGCCGCTGTTTACACGGAAAACGTAGCTGGAAATCGGGTTCTGAATTTCCATGCTGTTTGTCGTTACGGAGACTGCTGCCTTTACGATAAATCATCGGTTGTCGCTGCTCGTGATTTTATGTGTGTAAAGGAACTTGACACTCCCCTGTTGCGGTTTTATGGCTCGGCTGAGAAAAACGGCGAGGAAATTTTTTTTTCTTTGAAAATTCGATGGAAAGGAAATAATCTACTTGTGTTATTAGTAGTATAGGTGCAGCGATGTAGCTCGATGTTTTTCTTAAACTTTTTGAAAAAAACGTCCGAGAAGTTCGTGCAACATCTTCCTGATTCAATTAAGTGGAGTCATTCGGACGAATAATTGAGAGCGGTCGGATGAATAGCTGGTACATTTTCAGTGAGAAAATCACATGCAAGAAAGGAGATGATTTAAAAATAGTACAGACTCGACGACATAATCTGATAAATGTAAGAAATTCTCGAGCGAGTTCCGACTGATATCATCGGTGACACAAACGTTCGCTCCGAAAGGAAGGGAGGGAGATAATCTTCGCCGTGTTCGAAAGGGTGTATCGCTGATAATGCAGCCCGATATTTTTTCCAAACGTTCCCACGAGCATCTGCTGCCAGCCACCAGCGGCGCACAATTCACGACGTGGAAAATACGCGCGTCACAAAGAGCGAAAGGGTAGTAGAATTCAGACACGGATTTCCAACAATCGGCGCAGCCGTGTAGCGATTCAATCTCCGACGTGGTTCGTGGTAAATCCATTATATAAATACGCGACGAAAAAACAGAGTGGCGCTGTATAGAGAGCCCGATGGTCCCTCCCCCTCCCCCTCCCCGCTGGTGCTCCTTTGGCCCGTTTCCTCGGACCGTGGCGAAGGACTCCGGGTACGAAGCTGTCTACCAACAGCAAATGCACTGTGCTTCTCTCCCCTCGATCGCCCGGGTCGGGCATAACTCTATTAAACTTTGAAATATCCTCAAGGTATCGGGCTTACAATGGTAGCGAAGGAACGCGTCGCCTCCTCTGTCAGCGGAACCGCCACCCCCTCCCCTGGGGCCCACCCCTTTCTCTTTTACCCTTTCAGAACAAACTGTCACATACTTTCCCCGTATGTGAGACGCTTTAAAAACAGCAATGAACTATGTCGCCGCGAGGACAGAATCGGTCGTAAGAGGAGAGGGGGAGGGGGGGGGGCGAGAAGCGAGGGAGCTTGCCAGCGAACGGGGATGAAAATAAAAGACGAAGAGAGAATGGTCGCGGGAGGACAGGCCTCAGCATCGCCACGATAGGGAACCAAAGTGTTTTCGTGGTGTGCGTGATCGTGAATACACACACGAATGGATATACTGGGTGATTTTACGTGTGAAAGATGAATCTCTTTTTCTCGTTCGAGGTTTTATGTTCGAAAGGAACCGATCTCGGAAATCGGATCAGATACGCGTTGTTCTTAATTAAACGTGATCAAACTCTGTGGAGAATTTTTTTCTACATTTTTCACTCGTCCCTGCATATGCACAGAACTCTGTTAACTATTCATTCCTTCAGTCCAATTTCGAGTTAACCAAGTGTAGATTGTTGAGCGTATATTGTCAAACTTTGTTTTCTCAATAAGTCTACGTGGAGAAACGACACTTTTACACTTAGAATCATTCCCTAGCCGCTCGTACGATCGCGGGGACACCGTGTATACACGTGTGTACATTCAGACGAGACTACCCCCTCCCCCTCTTCGCGTGTGTCACCCCTTGCCAGTGCAGGGGTTGCGCGATTTTATCTCCGACGTTCTTCCAGCCGGAGGGTCCCCGGATCCGCGGAGCCGTGCCCTCGTGTGCGTGCGTCCAACGACGAAGATTCAACGTGCGCCACACGATGATGAATGAATGGCGCAAGCGATAGTGTGCGCGCGTGCACACTTTCGACCGGTATCGTCCCACGGCTGTCTTTCAACCAGAGCCAAGGAAATCTCGAGACGAAGCCACTGCCTCCCTTCTCTCCATTCTCTCCGTGTGTTGGCGATTCAAGCATTAATCCCGACGTTTCCTCGCTCCCGAAACGCGTTTTCTTCTTTCTCTCCTTCGTTTAAACGACCGCCCCCCCCCCCCGCTCACTGCCGCCCGATTCTTCTCTCTTTTAGTTGGCGTATAGGGTACCTTTTCAATTCTCCTGCCGGGCGACATCCGTCTTCCTGCGTACAAATATAGGCCGAGAGGATCAGCGATTAGATCTCTCGTCTGATTAGTCTCGGCGAGTGCGTTAAGGGTTTCGAGGGTTGCACGCACGCCCCGTTTCCCCACGAATCCTACGAACGAGTCCCGGGTTCTCTATACCGGGCGAGGTGAGTCGAGATCGTTGGCCAGGTAAGGGAGAGGGAACTCATTGTCGAACGATCGCATCGTAGGACATCGTAGGACGATCGTGCGACAGCCAGTTTAAAGGATCAAGGGTTAGAGCCTATGGTTCTCTGAACAGACCTCGGGGGAATTTCCTTCGAGACGGAGCCTCACAGATGGTAATGCGATTTGGCGTAATCTTCCTCGATTCTCGAGACGACTGTGTTCAGTTTTTTTTTCTTTTCCTTTTTTCTTCACCTGGATCTCGTTCCCCTCCCCTCGTTCGAGAAGATGACTTCTGGGTTGGACGTTAAGAAGGATGCTGCGTTAGTGACGGTGTTTGAATCACCGATCAATGAGTCGTAGGTTCTGAAGTCACAGGGAAAAAAAATTATTTTTTGGACATTTTTCTCAATTTCGTACTACTACGACTTTATCTTTTCACAATCGAGAATCTCTGTTTAATTTTCAACTGTGTCGACATAGGATTTTCACGAAACGGACAAACAAGCGATTTTCATAGCGAAAAATTCATAACAAGGGTGACGGACTCGTTCCTCCAGACGAGAAAGAAACCGTTCTGGCTTGCACGTTACAATCGCAGTTGCGGTACAATTGAAACCATGGACAAAGCTGAGCGAGGAGAACGGAAAAGGAAAGATGGCGTGAAAAACTTTTGATTTCTCGATGCGGTCGAACAGGATTTTCTTTCTCTTCTTTTCCACCGAGCCGCCGAGTAAACTCAAATTGCTCACGGTGAGAAACTGTACGCGCGGACAAAGATACTATTCACTCGTAGCGGTCGTAGCTTTCGAGAATCCTACACAAACGCGTTTCGCCACCTCGTCGTCGCGTCCCTTGTCCAACTCTTGCTGTCCAAAAGACAAAAAAGGATTACATCTCGCATCAGTTTTCTTCGAACGTCGATTCAATTGATTAAATCGAAGAATAATTTTTTTAAATTTGGGATTAAACTATTATTCTAATGGATTAATTACTAATTTACTGATTTGAATTTTTTGAATTCTCATTATAAATTTAAATATAATAAAATATAAAAATTTGTGTATATTTTTAAATTTATTTTTAATACTTTTAATGCACATAATTTGTTTCCTACAAATTTATTATTTATTATTTATATTTTTATTGTTTATATTTCTGTAATCTAGATTATTAATGATTTTTTTATATAAATATAAAATGAGTATATGATGAATTTCAATTTAATTCCTCATTTTATTTAATATTTTATACCTTGGTATTTTCATTATTATTATTACTTGAATTATGCTCTATCTCACGTGTAAATTTCCCAAATCTCTTTCGGTGATTTTCTTCGACCTTTGTCGGACTGTGTTTCGATATATTTTAGGGTTTCTAAAATTCAGAGTGATTCTACGCGTTCGCGATAGAACGAAGCAAATAGCAACGAGGCGAAATTAAATTACAAATTTTGAAATTAGGTAGATGGTTACAATCCCCAATGGGCCAATGATACCAGTCGAGGATTGATAAAACAGCGAGCCTAGAGCGCCGAACTCTCGCACAGTGGAGATCGTTATTAAAGTTAATATTAATTTTCCCGATATATTAATTTTCACGTTCTACGCGATGGTAGATGGATCGAAGTGTCGGTGTTTCGCGCTCTTCTGTCTACATTTACACGGCCAGATCGTGTTGCTAATGGGCAATCATCGAGATGTGTGAGCACACCCGATGTGTCGAGCACCGAGGGGTGTGTATAAAATTTCACCGCGACGCCGAAAGACAAATCAGCGTAGAAGCCGCATATACAGCGGCCGCGTATCATCGGAGCTTGTAAAGGGAGGAGGGTGGGTTGGCTAGAGGGGATTGAATAATGCATGAAGAGCGTTTCATTTTTCTATACCTCGCCGACCGATACAAAGTTCCTCGTCCCGGAGGACCCAAAACAAGCTGCAATCTCCGGCAGTCGATGCTTTGTAATCCCCCTGATTTATGGCGTCAGATTTCGACTAGAAAAAGAAGCGAAAACGAGAAAAAAAACAAAAAAAAAAAAACAAAAAAAGAGAAAAAAAATGCTACGCACGAACAGGTATACAGCGTGAGGGAAGAAGTGGCGGAGCGGTGAAAAGAATGGAAATAAAGGAGCGGAACAGGAACAAGAAGAAAATAAAGGAGCGGAACAGGAACGAGAAGAAAATAAAAGTGAGAAGTGGAATTGGGGCGAAGATTGAAAGAAACGGGAAAATCGGATGTGACTTTAATTGAGAGAAATAAAACAAAATAAAATCTCACGTACGCGGAAAAAATATATTCGTGTCGTCGTAAATATTAATCTATGAAGCTTCTTCGAGTTGACTCTAAAATTTGTATCGCGAAAGCGAATATCAATTAGAACGATGCGAATGTATCTGTGACTCACGGTAGACGGCTCAGCCTTCGAAATCGAGAAAGAAGTGGCAGAGCCGTGAAAAGAACAGAAAAAGGAAGAAGAAGCGGAGGAGAGAGAAAACGAGAGAGAGAGAGAGAGAGTAAGGAAGAGAATAGGAGCAAGGTTGAACGGTATGAAAGGGGAGAGAGAATAAGACGGAAAAGTAAGTACGTCTGTTCGATGCTCGAGCACGATAAGCCACGAATCCTTTCCGAGGAGAGAAGGTCCTGCTGCGAGATTATCGCCGGAGCCTCTATAGGGAATCCTCGATGACCTTGCGATTAGTATCGAAACTGGTGAATGGAAGAGAGATCTCAGCTACCAGCCACCACCTACCGTGCCGGGGGAGAGAGGTCTGGAAATCGGTGAGCCAGCGAATGGAGAAACCCGTTGTCCCGGTGCCCTGTCGCTTCCAGCCTCGGGACAGGTAAATCCTCTTTCCAGGCAACATCGAAACGAATTATCGTGGCCGTGCTCTTGTAATAATACGGTTACAGATAAATGCTTTTAAGTTAAGCGCATTTGAAAATTACGTGACTCTCCTCTGCCGGCTGGCAAATATGCGTGCACGCATCCTACTGATCCCCTGAGAAAGGAATTTCCTTCCCGCGGAATAGGGTAAAAAGAATATAAGAGCAGCGTGGTTGGTGGTGGTGGTGGTGGTGGTGGTTGCAATGTTTCGTGGTTACACGGAAGAGTTGATTTAATGGAGTAAACACAAGAGAATGGACGTTTAAATTTTCATCTCCAATTTTGGATTACGGTATTTCTCTTTTTACCGGCGAGCATAAAGAACGCTTGCTGAAAGATGTGGAATTAACGTGTATCCACGTGGAACGTGGAGATTTAAAAGTGAATTGGGATTGGAATTCGTGCAAGTAAAGAGTGAAAAGAAATTTATGATACCGAGAAAGGAATGAAGCTACTCGATCTGCGAGTTGTCTAATAAAAATTTGCCCCTATGTAAAAAGAAAAATCAAAATTACATCTATTAGGAAACGTGGCTGCTCCGATTTATCAATTACAGACCAAGCAATTAGCCAGCAAGTTGATCACTTCCGATCGTCGAGTCTCTACTGAGTTTGTTCCATTCGTCGAGCACAAAATACTCAAAGTTTTCTTACAGCAACAGCTGTAACTTACGAGTATCACGAGTATTCTCACAGAAACTAATAATTCCAACAATTTCGTCGATACAGCGATAGATCGATTGATCGTCGGCAGGAAGCGACACACGATGTGGCGGAACGTTAATGAAAAGAAAAAGAACGAGACGAGGATGATGCTAATTGACCGTTTAATAAATGCGACGCAGTTCCTTTTAATCCGGGCCATGATAAACGCCAGTTCGGAAAGAGCAAAGAGAAAGACCGACGGTAATAAACGGATTAGAGTGTACTACGTATTATAATTGCGGCGGATAAACGGCGGCAATTAAGCGAATACCGACGAAGACCATTAAGAACGTATTATTAAAGAAGTGGTAAACGGGAGTGCATCCCGGTGACGCAATTAAGCCGCCTTTACGTACGCCTCGTTGCTAAATATTTGCAAAGAAATAATTGCACTTGCGTCCGATGGAAAAAGAAGAAGAAGAAGAAGAAGAAGAAAAAGAGAAGAGAATAATAAAGAAAAAGAGGATGGGCTGGGGAAGAGGGAAATGAAAAGTGATAAACAATTTCGTATGTCAAAACGTAGGTTAGATCTAGCTGCTTGAATCTTTAAATGGCCACAGCTCTTAAGAATTCTTGTATAATTACTACAACTCGTAATATTAATAGCTTGCAAGAGTTTCTATTTTAAAGTCAAGCCAGAGGATGTTGTTGTAATAAATTTTGTAATAGTAATTTGACAAAAATAACAAGATAACTCACTGGGAATATTAAACAGAAATAGAAGGACGTTCGAAAATTTGGGACGTCTGATTTCAATACGACACGTCGACGTTTACGTTACCCAAATTCAGCTCGTCAAAAACGTAACTCCAGGGAGGAGGAGGAACGAGACGAATCATCGTCTTTTTCAAATCATCCAGCCACTAAATTTCGATAATAGACTACCATGTGGCCATCCCGCGGCTCTTTCGTTCCGTTTTCGTTCTTTCCCTCTTGCCGTTTCGTCGCTGTTCGATCCTCTCCCTTGTTCGTTTCGAGCGTTTCGAAACTCGGCCCCAGTCGAAATGAAGAGGTTATAAGGCGGGCGGCGCGGAACGATACGTCATTCGTTATGGCTTTTTTCGACGCTCGATCGTTGCTTTTTATCTCTCCGGCCGCGTAATAAATTTGGCAACAAATTACGAGAACGCAGCTTGCCTTTGGGTCGCGCGGGAGCGCGCGAGCCGGCCCCAAAGTTTTCGGTGGAGGGAAACGAAACAAGAAGAGGGAGGAAGAGGAGATGAGCCAGAGGAGAGGAGGCGAGCGGCGTTGGCCACGGTTTAACCGGGCACGTAAGAGCCCAGACGTTCTGCCGTTGCGACGATTAATGGCCAAACCCGGCGCGCAGATGACGGCATTAATGGCCGGAGTAAGTGTTCTAAACTGACTGGGATTTTTGCCCAAAGAGAAAGAGAGAGAGAGAGAGAGAGAGAGAGAGAGAGAGAGAGTGCTACGCAACAAGCAACACGCTGATTTTCTAACCGGGCACGTATTCGAACAAGATCGAACGTGGTACCAAAAATCTACAAATTACTTAAATGCTAGTCTTAAATCTACCTATCTTCTGTACCTATTCCCTTGACACCTAATGTCGACTAACAACAGAGCCTGACATAGAAAGAAGAAAAAGATACAACGATGCAGTAATTCGCGAAAGAAGTTTGACGATACAGTTGGCGATGACACGCGGATCCGGGAGGAAAGAAAGAGAGAAAGAGAGAAAGAGAGAGAGAGAGAGAGAGAGAGAGAAAGCGGCAAGAAAAGCAAGCAGAAAGTTGATAAAGAGCAAGGTGCAACGCGAGTCTTAGCATCTTCGCTTCTCGTCTAAGGGAATTAAATGTACTCGGCGGAGCGGTGGAGATCGATCGTTACGATTAGCCGACATTAATCATCCATGATATGAAAAGGAACAATGGCGGACGAGGGACGAAGTCACGTTGCTAATTACGCCAGAAAGAGATTACGGGTGGAACAATGCTCGCGTCGTGAGATTTCTTATTGTTTCGGCCGTTTTAGGACTTGGAGATTTTTTGCTCTTGCGCTTCGTTACAATCGACTTACGTTCGCGGAACGTGGCTTATCGCTTAATAAATTTAACGAGTCACCATTGAGAAAAAGAGCTAATGATTGCAAGATCCCCGGCAGATTCAACGTGGACGGCGTAATCTACCACGTCTCCGTGGCGATTCTCGCGGTCGTTTGGAATCTTCCATGCGCGTGACACGTACTAACGACTCCCGCGCGATCTGCAAGAAAATATACTCATTGAATTTGAGATTATTCGAACGACATTATTCGGTGGTCGCCTCGAAGGTGTGCGGCAGACTGCCAAGACATACTGCTGAAGACATACTCGAGCTAAGCTCGACTCGCGGAGTCGTCTTCGAACAACTCTTCCGAAGAACGAGCTTAAAGCTCCTGCGCTGCAATAATTTCACATCGATTTTGGAGAGAGAAGAAGAGGCTATGTTCTTCTCGTCCGATAAATGTACATCTTTCGGGCTAATTAACGTCCCTGTTGTCCCAAAGTTCCTGATGAACCCGACGTTTCGGATTCGGTTCGATCAGGCATCGGAACGAAACGATTCGTACGATCCAAGATTTAGCTCGATCTAAAATTTGTCATTTGTAATTTAAAGTATATTCTCTTGGTCTACCTGAAATATTGGGCTGACTTGTTCAATTGGATTCGAAAGCATCGGGCTACCCGAACATTCGTACACGTCCGAAGGCCAGCCCATCTTTATCGAAAATCTTCTTCTTGCTCGAACCTCCGACTCTCGACTATGCTTCGTTACACCACGGATAATCGATAAAAGTTCGCGCGTCGCGCTTCAAACACGTAGATCTTCGGTTCAGTGAATCGCCGAACGTTGCAACGTGGACGGAGATTTTGTCGACGTTTTGGGAACGAAAAGCTTCTGTTTTATTAACACCAGAACTACCAAAATGGTCAAAATGACCATTTGAATATTTTTATTAAATATTTCATAGATATAAAACAGTATATTTTTGAAGACTTGAATGATCCTTTGTAAAATACATAAATAAAAGCTTGTGCACCCTGTTGCACTGTAAAGATTTTCTGTTTCATTTATTTTAACGTTTCTGATGGAAATTTCATGCTTTGGTCGTCGGTAATTCTAATGTTAAATAGAATGTTATATATTTAAACCACCGGATGTTGACGAAACGGAGACTTTTAACTAACTCTTACGAGTAATTTACACGCATTTGGTAGACGTAGCTTCGTTTTAATAAAGTTGAACATCAGACCGAGTCGTAGCGAGAATGGGAGCGAGGGAAAATGTTCGCCAGGAGTTTCATTTAACCGGAAGCCGTTGTGACAGAGGGTGGCGTTGGGTGACGCCGGTGGCACAAGAAAAGAGGGGGAAAAAAAATAGAAGAAAGAATAAACGAAAGGTCGAGGCAAGTACAAATTACCTGGAATCGCATTTTGTTGCGCTCCGCTCGTGTAATTGCATTTACGTAATTCGATTCTAAATCCTAGCAGATTCACCGTCATCGTAATTAATTCTCTGCCGACTAAATAGAACATCGGCATCGATCGCCATCGACCGCTGATCGTTATTACCGATCTCTCGGCATCGGTGTTACGCATACCATGATATTTATTGCCAATTAGGATTCTATCGTTCCCGTTCCTTAGCCCGGGCTCGAGTGATCTGTCGCATTGGAAATGCCTGATTGCCACGTAATTCTATGTTCGTTCGAGTGAATCGGGACGCAGTATAAAAGTAACGACCGGGTCGAAGGGAAAAAAATCTCTCGAATAATTGTGCTCGTGGATTATTAAAATTAAAAAATGGATTCTTCGTTTTCACGCGCGTGCGTTGCGAAACGCAAGATTCTGAGAAATTGAATCGGCTAATTCTCGTTTGTCACTTTCGTCCTTCTTCCAATTTCTAAAAAGGACAAATTTCTGTTTGCTCCTGTATTTACTGTAGGTCAGGATGACGTCGATTTTTTTTAGAAATTGTGACATTTTGTACGTTCTTCTCTGCTAGATTGCAAAGCTAGGCGACAAAGGGATTGCTATTGATAAAGTCTTTATACCTTTACATTGCATTTTATCTATTTTCGAATTATAATTGAATTTCGAAATATGATTCAATTTCGAAATATTTTCCACTTGCCCGAAGCCGACCTTTAAAGTACCAATAATCTCTTGATCGATCAAGTCTAAACGACCACTATTCCAGCAAATGGTGTTCAGTAGTGTTCACTTTCTCCAAAATCATTCCATACACACATTGCCGAAGTCCATCCTTCCAGTCCCAATCACTCTCATCCATTATATACCGTGACATTTATTACATTTATTCAACATTTATTCTCGAAATTTATTTGCTAGTTTAGACAAAACTTTGAATCATTCCGCGACCATAAATCAGAGCGAATCTTTCTAAATATTTAAATTCACTGAATGAAATTGGAACGAGAGAGAGAAAGAGAGGGTAGTTTATCAAAAGAGTCGTTGCTCGATTCATCGTGTGAAATTACTGGCGGAAGGATAGGTTCGAGCTGCAATCTGCGCTCACCGTTCAATCGATACGGTTCGTATCAGTAAGCTGCCAGGTTCAATCCTCGCGCAATTAATAAAGCGGCATCGTTAATAAATAATACGAGAGCGAGGCTAGAGGGGTGGGAAGGGATACCGGTGGTCGCCATGATTTCCTTGTCGTATCCTGTCACGGGTAGCGAGGCGATCGGATCGGAGAAAAATGGCGGCAACAAATTGAAATCCGGATGGGAAAAAACCCGGGGTATAATGGCGTATCGCGCGCCGCGCTCGCAAACATAACGAATTAATAAACGAAACGAAAGGACGGAGCGTACGCGTGGCCGGGGTGTGAGTCGATCGGTGTTAAAAATAGTTCGACAAAACACACACATGGGTGAAACGCGCACCCGAGCCGGGGATAAAAACCAATTATACGGCCAGCGTACATGGCCAGGCGAAAAATGCTTATTACCGTATTCGACGAAAAAACGGGTTAATTACCGAACCATCCCGACAAGATTACCCATTCGGATTCGTTCCGTGAAATTTACAAATTCCTCCCGCCCTGCACTTGTCCTCGGTACTCCACGTGGCGCGTCTAAAATAATAAATACTATCAATACAGCCAGAACGAATGGCAAGAGATAGAGAGAAAGAGAGAAAGAGAGAGAGAGAAAGAGAGAAGAAAAAGAAGCGATGAAAACGATAAACCGACCGTGATAAAGGTGGACGAGCTTCTCTTATTGGCGAGCCGCGGGCTTTCCGGGCGGCCGTCTTTCTTTCTTTTTTCTTTTTTTTTTTTTTTTTTTATTCTTACCGACCGCCACGCTATTGTTGATTATTAAACACGGCTAATAAATCGCGGTTTCGAGCGAAAGGGAACCTGCTCGGAACCCGTCGAACCGTACAACTTTCTTCGTTGCTCGAACAGTCGGGGCGTTAAGGGGAAGATCGATCGGCGATTACGATCCACAGGACTCTGTGTAGCCACACAGTTTCGCACACCGATATCTCCTGTGTCGAAGAAAGAGGAGAAGAAGGAGTGCGTGGTTCGTGTTGCAGCCGCGAGTCTCGCAGCCCCGCCGCGAGGCTGACCACTTTGTTACCGAGGGCGGCATTGACGTTCGGCGAAACGAGCCGACAATAATTTATAAGAAGGCTGCGGCGCTGGTTCGATGCGCGCCGCAATCATCTATGAGGAGAAGAGAGCAGCAGAAACGTTTACCAATAGCATGTTTCACGGGGCGCTAATGACACCATGAATATGTATACACGCACACCGTGGGGTGGAACGAGAGCGAGAGTGGTCCATCGTGGCCGTGTATACAGGGTGTCCTGTGTGTAGTTCGGCCGGGAAAACGACGAAGGGAGAGAAGAGAAAATAGAGTCCGAAGCTTTTTGACGCGGCCTTGTTCACGGGATAACGAGACCACCCCTGCCCCCTCCCTGATTCCCGTCCCTTTGGCAGGATGAAAAAAAAAAGAGAGGAAAAGAAAGAAAAGCGCGAACAAAATAAAATATTCGCTGGCTGACCGGCCACTTTGTCCCGTGAAAAAATTGCACGTAGATTGCGTGACGTTTCGTGACTTTCCACGTGGATGAATAATTTATGACGCGGCGGATAAACCGTTTCTAATTAGAATACAGATGAATGTCGTTTGAACATTGTCCGGTAAATATTCGACGCGTGGGACAGTCATCCGATTACGAATGACGGGTTAGATATTAATTTATTCGGCAAGTGTGGCCCACACCGACGGCTAGACTTCGTATTTCAACGAATTGCAACAGTTGAGAACATTTTTTGCACGTTGCCTTTGCAATTTCACGTGCTCAAATGAAAAGTAGAAATCGTCTCCGTGGATGATTTACATATTTACTATTTACCAAAGTTGCGGAGTTCGACGAGAGACGGGGGATCCCACAGGGACACGAGACACGAGCCACCGTGTGTTTGAACGTGACCGAGTACTCGTAGAAGCTTGTCTACGCAAAAATCCGAGGGTCCGCCGAGACCTCAAAGCGACCACCGCCGTCCAAAGAGGAGGCGAGGTTGGAACCGGAAGGGCTTGCACAGTCCGAAATTAAAGCGGCTGCGAAGCAAACGACACACCGTGTAGACAGAGCGCCGGGAGATTAAGGGAGGGCACCGCGCTCAGGAGCCTGGCTCCGGAGGACCTGAAGAGAATGACGAGGAAATGGGCGTGTCCTTTCTACGCTGTAAAACAAACAAGACCCGTTAATGATGCGAGCTGCTAGTTAGACGCAGGACCAAGCCAGTCGGTTCTCTCTCTCTCTCTCTCTCTCTCTCTCTCTCTTTCGCTCTCCCGCTCTCGTCGCTTTGCATAGGAATTCGTTTCACGTCATTCACGTGCATTCTTAATACATCGCCGGAGGGTTGGTTTCAGAGACGGCCCTGCTAACGTTCCGTGCTATTCCTAGCCGTTAACTGGATTTCTGTCCTGTTGGATCAGCCTTCGAGACGATGACTCGGAGCTTAGTGGTTTTCTCGGATGAGATTTAATGCGTGTTAGTCGAGCAAAGGAAGAGAAGGATACGCTCTCTCCCGGGGAATGAATTTCCTCGAGGCCGATACGGAGCTTGTTAAATAACGCACCCAGCGAAATAGAAATATCGCGGACGCGCAGCCGACGTGGTCTATGAGCTATTTAGCAAGGAGCGTTCTTGTGCGTAAGGCTAATTGAACGATCCGTGGTTTCTCCGATGGCGGTGAATGTGAATTTGAAATTTACTGTCTTCATACGCGCGTCACGCTGTTGTGTGTCTGACAGCACAAGCGATGGAGCAACAATTTTTTGCAAACGGTTCAAGTTCACTATCTTTGATCGCGTTACAGAGGTAATTTCATTCGCAGAGTATGCTTCGTATCTTCAAGATTTTCCAATCTTTGAATTATCAACCTCGAATCGTTGTTTCGTGCTGCCGAAATTTCAAGATTTTCTCGATACCGCTTTCCGAATTCAACAAATTCTTAGTCTACGTTTCTGCATTCTGTTTCACCAATACAATCCAATGAAAACAAAATCGAATGACCAAAATTAAACGAATCCATTTCTTCTGAAGAGAAATTATGAAATTATGAAATTTCCCACTATTTATTTTAATAATATACACGAGAAGGTTAAAAGACACGAGGAACTTGAAATAAAAAAAAAAAAAAAAAGAAGAAAGTTGATCAATTCAGCTATCTGTCCACTGACCACCGTGTTTCCATACACACTTTCCGCTGTCCGCGCTGAATCAGTCTGACTGCGGTATTCCTAGCGAAAGGATGGTCTGACTATTCAATGCTGGCTGTAGCACAGTGTTTAACGGTTGGCTCGAAGGCCTGACGTGGCCTCGGTATTTGCCGCGGCGAACTCTGGCTCACCCTTACGCGCAGGGTGAACCAAATGAATAGGACGGCGGTGTATGGTTCTTGGCAGAAACCGCAGCATGAAAAGGCATTTTGAAAATTGCAGCACCTGCTTCGATTCGGGGACTCTCCGCAGACAAGGAGCCGCGAATTTACCCGCGGAATTATTCAGCGTGACATGAAGGCGGTTACCAAGCGGAGGTTAATAGACGCGTCCAGAGACGTCGAACGTTGCCCGTTCATCCGGATGAATCGCGTCTCTGTATCGTCGAACAATCGCGGTTACCGCACCTAGTTTGCGTCTAATTATCGATATCGCCGCGTAGACGCTCCATTGTTCGACATTCCCGTGCAATGCTCCTATTTGCGGAGCCTGTCGGCTTTCTCGATACGGTCTCAGTTGAAATCAGTACATTGTTAGGCAATAATTTCTCGCTCAAACGTAGACTGTGAGAGAAATTTTACAGTTTTGTAACAGCCTTTACGTTTCCTTGTACCCAAAGTACGCTCCTTTAATTACTAAGAATAGGTTGAGAGACGGGTTCTATTATTGGCTTGAGACTGATGCTTCTTTACTTTGTTCGTTTTTTTAATCTCTTGACTCTTACTGTTGGCGTCTATAGGCGTAAGTGAATTCTAATTGAACATTATTATATGTTCCGTTAGTCATACATTATTTGAACGCGATTATTTTACAGTTATTTCATTTAATATCCCTAGAATGGCGTGGTAATAAATTAATCAGAGAAAGAAGAAAAAGAACGTAGTAATGTATAGAGAACATAACGGAAAAAGGGAGACAGCATTACGAATGCAAGAAGTGTGACGTAGGATTGTGTATTGATCCATGTTTCGAATTGTACTATACCTTACTAGATTGTCACTTTACTAAATTGTTAGATGTATTATGAAGTAAAGCTGAGAGTTACTGTGAAATTTTTAGCATGCGCGCCAACAATTCAATACAGAATATGAATAAATAAATAATATTGGTTCAACGTAGTGCAATTCGGTGTTTTGATTATTTCAGTATACTTTCTTAGAAATGTACGTTGACAAAGAATTTCGCCGTTCGCGGTACAAAATCTGCCGTAGCCAAGGGGTTAAATGAAGAACTTTCTAAAGTAAAGTGAAATTTTTCAATTATAATCTTTAATTTCTTCTTGTGTCACTTCCTGAAACTCGAAGGAAGAAAGACGAAATTGTAGAGACCGATGGAAACTACGCGGTCAATGCCGCGGAAAACACGCGCATAGTTGAATCAGTTGTAAACTAATAGTAAGTGAAATATGAAAACTAACTTTTCATAGTTGAGAAAGTACAGAGGAACCAATTACTAGAAAACTGAAGGCTGTCAGTGAAATAATTTCATCGAAGCACACACGATGCGAATGATGTGTCAGGGGGATGGGGGCCGTGGTTCCGAATTACGGGGGCCGGGGCCATGGTCGCGCTATTTATTAGCATAGTTTCTTATCGATTACCATATTCCCGCCGTAAATTCCGATTAGAAAGCGTATCGTAAATCCTGGGAATCAGGTTATTAACCGGCGGACCCCGGCTGCCGGCTCTTCCCCCCATAAATCCGCCGGCAATTTATGTAATCGTGCGCGCGGTACTCGGTACCAAGCCAAGTCCGAGCAGTGTCGAACACCGCGGCGCGCGGCTCTCTTCTTAATATTCGCTGATAAGGAACGGCCGGCCGATAACGAACGTGCCCCGTTCGATCTCGTATCGACGATTCACGGATCGTTCGGCCCGCGACGCGAGCCAGAGCACACAGCACAGTGAGAGAGATCAGTACGGCCGATACGGCTGGCCGCGAACTCGCGCGAGAGATCGCCAGGACTCTCGCCATCGAGATTCGCAAATTAATTGTCACGTCGAATGCGGGACAGGTCGATACTCGTCGAGGCTCGCCTCGAGCCTCTCGAAGCCTGTCTTCGCGCCTGTTCCTTATCGGCGTTGCTGTCGAGACACCTCGGCGTAATTTAGGGAAGGCTCTTTGGCCTCTCGAAGGGCGAAAGGCGAGATTGGAGGAACGTCGGCGATTTAAAATTCGAAACGGATAAGTTTTCGTCGTAACATTATCGTGGAGTTGAAATTTGTAAAATGTTTTTTCAAATTTTGTTTCACTTTCGTTCTTTAATTTTTTTCGGTTCTTTTTTGTGTGAAATTTGGACCACCGGACGACTGTTGGATATTTGCACGCCACCGTAATATAATTAGGACTAACTATTTCCGTGAATTTCAATCACCCACGTTCAACCCGCTTCTAATACTGTCCAACGGTAATTAGTTGCTAATAATGTGCAAAAACCGCGGATCATTTACACGCGACAGCGTGTGGCTCGTTGCCCCTTCCTCCCTCTCCTCCTCCTCCTCCTCCTCTCTCCCGAAAAAAAGAGGAAGAACCGTAGCTATTAGCCTACGCGTATAATTAACGTTCACAAAACAACAATTACTCCGGGCGTAATTACGCGCGAATGGCGAGGACGCGCACGTGCCGGAAGAGGGGTAGGAAGCCGCAGGATAAGCGCGGAATGGATGAAGAGAGAGAGAGAGAAAGAGAGGGATAGCCAAGAGACAGAAGCCGAGAGATAGAGAGAGGAACAGGGCACGAATCGGGACTCGTTAGTTACAGATTCGCGAAACTAGATTAACTAATTGTCTTGGCAGAAATCTCCGGTCGCTCGGACCGTTGGTCCGGCACCGGTCATGCCGCCGCGCCGGGGTCGACGCCGGGTCTCTCTGTTGAATTCGCCGAACAAAGGCCGTAGCAGGCGATCGTAATAATCCGAACTATGCGTTTCATTGGCCGTTGGTCGTGTAAATTCACCCGTGGTGCCCCGGTCGCCCCCCCCCCCCTCCCTGCCCCCTTCCATCCTTCTGTTCCGCGCTAATTGCGAGAACGCGCCTGTCTATTAACCCCCGCCGCTGCACGCCGCGCTGGAAAATGATAAGCGGATAGGGAAAGCGCTAGTTAAATCCTTCGGTACCGGTTTAATATACGCTACGTGGCTAACTAACGTCCAACGCGACGGCAACGGCACGTGGATTTTTCGCCGGATGGTCTCGCCCTCTCCTCCGACTGCCATTTTCCGCGATAAGTTTTGATGGGACGCCGTCACGTTTCGCCGCGCTGACGACGCTACACGGTCGAGGTTTAATGAGAACGGCCGCGGATTTCGGCCGAGGGAAATTAGCATTTCTGCCACTCCCTCCCCTTGCGCTTGTTTTCTGCTTTTAATGTCGCTCGTACACGCGCTCGCCGCTAAAAATTCCCCTATTCCCTTTGTGATCCCGCCGTGATAATTTCAAAGTTGCTGCCTCTGGAAGGCAGGAGAATGAAAGTTCGCGAGAATTGCGAAGATAGAACTAATTAACCCGTCAAATGTGCCCATCTCCCCCTCTCCTCTCTCCCCGCGTTTTCTGTAACTCGGCTGGAAAAATATTAAAAAAAAAAAAAAAAACACTATAAAAGTCGGAGAGCGGGGAGTTTACTCGCACAATGGTCGTCGAGGGTACGCTCGTAAAGTGGACTTTTCATTGGCCCTCTGACGGTTCGTAAATTTATCGCTCGGCCCGGTCCACGGCGACGTCCAATCATTAGAAGAGGAGCTTAGGGGTTATTTAATGAGGCACGGTGTAGATCTTCCGCTCTCTCTCTCTCTCTCTCTCTCTCTCTCTTTCTCTCTCTTCTCTCCTCGTGGCTCATCGTCGTGACTCGATCTCTCGTCTATACGAGATTCCTTCCTCTGCTCTTTGCTCGTTTCTCCTCTTCCTTCTTCCTTTTTCTTTCTCCTTTTTCTTCCTTTTTTTTTTTTTTTTCATTATCGCAGAGGAACCGCTGTCAACTCTGACAAATTACGGCTGGACGCCGCGCCAATTTCTAGCATCTAGGATATCTCTCCGTAAGAATGGAATTTCCCTTTAACCATCATCGGACATTTGCGCAACGTCATTTTATCCAGGAAGAATCATGAAATTAGCGCGACAGAGGAAAACCCCGTTCGGGAATCCTCTCTAATCCTCGGCAATAATCATGCTTCGTTAACGCAAAGGTGTCCCGTCGCCGGTTGGCTGCTTTCGCCTCGAAAAGAAGGCTCGGCCGGCCCGCCCGGTCGGCTCGACGGTGCATAATTAAAGAGCCGACGACCAAGGAGAAAAGGACGTCACGAGTTTTCTATTGTCTGGCGGCAAACATTTCCCTCCTCTCCCCTAGCCATCGGCGACTGACATTCGTAAGCCGGATTTAAGCAGATGTACGTACACCTAGCGGACCACCGGCTGGATCCTGCATACTAAACGATGATCCTTTGAACAATCAATGATCCGGGACTCACGCTCGCGGAACACGTTGGGCTCGTTACGGCACGCGTGCACACGAGGATCGATCCTCCTCGTGGCCTGGCGCATGCTCCCGTCGCTCCCGTACGAGACGAAAACGATCTGTCGGTTGCTGCCTCGTTTCCACGTTGGCCGAGGCCGAACGACGGATCAGGATAGTCTCTCGGACTGGAAAAAACAAACTCGCAGATACCACATTCGCGCTGTACATTCGATTTATTACGCGGGATTTGTTGGAAACGTCAGTTACGACTGACGCTCGCGTCGTTGATCTTTCGTTTCGTTAACCTCTTGGTCAGCCGCTTTTAAAAGCAAGCATCAACATTGTGTCGCTGGAACGACGCTAGTTTGACGATTGTACTCGTCAAACACAGAGTATGTGCAGCTGCTTGAATTAAAATTGAATTGAATCACAAAGAAATAACGTTAGTCCTATTTTCTTGAAAATCTATAATTTTATTGTTCGATTTAACTAGTATTATTTACATTGAAAAAAGTCGAAATCGAAATCAAATATTTGGAAGAAACAAAAAGAAAGCTAGAAGTTTAATTTATTCTGTCAGAATGATATTTCTTGAAGCGAAGCACTTTGCATGTCGAGCAAATCCAATATCTAAATTCCCTTCGTGTATCATATTTTTTAATACAGCCAAACCAACATCTTCGCGTGGGTTTAGTTTTTGACGATGGCGCTTGTCGTCTCTGATCACCATGTGTCGAGTGAAATTTTTCAACAGCGTCCGATTTACTTTGAGAAACGATCAAACGATCACGAAGGACGGAGAGGCACGCTCTCGGCAGATAGACGGCGAATTTATCGCGTTTCCTGCGAACAGGAACTTGAGACGAGCAAAGTTGCATCCGTAATAAAGTAAATGGCAGTAGATATAAACGTGGTTGAGGAGATAAGGGGCCGTGGATGAAGATGAGCGGAATTTGTTTCGCGTAATTGTGATTAGAGTCTTGGAACTGAATCCCCGGCAACTTCCTAAACGTTCATCCCCGCGTTTATTTTACACGGGGCTGTAATCTGCTTCGCCGGAATGGCGAAACAGGTTTTCCTCTCTCCCGCTCTCGTTTCAATGAAGACGTTTCCGGCAAGTTCTGAAACCCGCGCGGACATTTTTATTTCGTCGTTTACGCCTGCCGCGCGCCCACCTCGATCGCAATGCTCTCGCGAAACGATGCCTCTCTGCCGCAAATCCAGATTACTGGAAAGTACCGCAAAGTGACATCGGGCCGAAGGAAAATTGCGTTTTTAATAAGGCTGCGACCGCCTCTTTCAAATCTTTCGGAAAAATTAAATTCCCACCCGGGGGTCGGGTTTAAAGAACCTCGTCCCCTCTCTGTTATCCCGTTTTTCATGCATTCATTCGCGCGGTAGAAAGTTCACGTTCCGCGTGGCGAAATAATTGACAATTGGACGGTACGAATTGTTATTTGACTTTTAGTTTCTCACTTGCGAATTTTTCTAAATAATTCTTACAAAGTTACGTAGCTAACGGTTTTATACACGTTCGACGCGAATATTCTTCGAAAATTTTTCGTTCAGGCTCCAGTGAAACCAACGAGTATGTATATATATATATATATATATATCGTGATAAACACGTTCCGAAGGCCACTGCATATTTCAGTCGCAGAATGAAAACGAAAACACAACATGGAAACTCGTTGGTACTCGACAACAGTGAGCGAAGCCTCCCCTCTTGGGCGACCGAGCCGACCTTTGCCTGTTATCGAATCGTCGAACGAGGGTTCGTCGACTTATATTACGCGCAGTTTCGTCCGGCGAGCCACGGGGGACGGAACGATTGTTAATTAGCGACCGAAAAGAGCGACAATTTCACGGCGCGGACCGTGAGCGGAACCGGTCGGCGAATCGCCCAGTGAAATCGATAATAACACGGCGCACCACGATGCGGGGGAACAACATCAAAGGGTGACGAAGAAGATTCAAATTCGCAATCAACGTTCGCACGGGGCAACGAATAAGCGGGTGGTCGACACCGATCGCCCGTGCGAAGCGTGCTCGAGCGTGTTGGAGCGAGACGTGTATTCGCGCGAGTCCTCGTCTCGCGTGGAAACTGACTGGCTCGGGTAACGTTACCCCCCTCTGAGTTCCACCTGCCTGATTCGATATCAGTTTAATTCTCGGTTTAAGTTCACCGCGTGACGCGTTAATTTTCGTGTCTCGTGTCTCGAAACTTGGACGACCGAGCACCGAGTAATCGAGACAGTCTTCAAGAACGAGTATCAGCTTCCAATTACTCGGTAAGTCCGAAAACACCTGTTCACTTCTTTCTCACTTTCGAGTTTTTCAACCCTTCTCTCTCTCTCTCTGTCTCTTTAATTGTTGATCGCGAATCTTTGAAAGATTATCCTCAAAGGGACGTTTCGAGGCGAGGGGTATACAATTTTTCCCTATCGCCGGGACGAAAAGTCTGGGAAACTTCGCTTCGGAAACGCTTCGCACTTTGTACGAGACTTTACCCCGCGTTTTTAACTTGCGCATTTTTACGAGACGCTTAACGCTTCTCGCTCTCCTCTCGGTTCTTAGGTGCTCGACTTACGTTCTTAGATCAGAGCTCTTTTTTTTTTCCTTTCTCGCGAATAGTTGTCGAGCAACCTTTTACAAGAGTCTTCCAACATCGTCTTGTTAACAGATTTTGGAAAGACTGTCTCCAATGGCCGACGGTAATTTTCCACTTGCTGCGGGATTAGACTCGTGTTAAGACGTTGAATGTCACGCTGATTTTATTCAACTTGCCCAAGACGTCAACACGAATTTGTTATTACACGTCGGAATACCATCTGCAGCAGGATAAATTTAGGTATATGTTTAATGGATTTACCTTATTGGCGGTCATCGCTTCGACTTTCACTTATTTCGACGATATAGTGAAATTGGAAGAGCCTACAGAGCAAACTATGTTATTAAATGAAAAAAAAAAAGAAAGAAAAAAATAGCAGGAAAGATTGTAGAAGATGTTATGAAAGGAATTCAAAGCAACTAGGTAGAAAACAAAAGCAAAAAATTGTGCCAAAATAGAGTCGTCACATATCGTGAAAACTGTGCTGATCCACCTTTTCTTTGTTTGCAGTACTTTAATACGTCACATCGCGAATAATATTTAAATACGCTTACGTGCATAATTAAAATTATTTTTACACGTCTCACACCTCTGAATTAATTTCTTCGCCACTCTAGTAACCATTCTAATAACGAAGCTAACACTGAAAAATTTTAAAGCATCAACATGCACTCGAATCGCGTGTTTCTATTAATCTTGCCATCGTCGGTCACCGGCGTGAATACGTTAAACTCGTATTGTAGCAAGACAAGCACATCGTGAAACATCGATTTCCTTTTCAATCATCAAGCGTCAGTCGCTGCACTCTGTTGCACGCCGTGTCCCGGTAAATGGCGACAGAATGAAATTCGTTCATTCAGCAGGGAACGGTCGATCGTGCTCCGTTCTCGCGAACTTTACGGCCACTTACCGCCGGTTAAAGCGGAAAATCGCGGTAAACAGGGCGATTCGGATTTCAGGGGGACACGAGCACCAGCGACACAATAAATTGCCGTCGTTAGACGGAAACGCGAATTTGCGTTTCCGTCGTGTCGCGTTCCGTTCCGTACTTTCGCAACTTTCTCGCTCTCGTTGGCGCGTTCGCGACGCGTCGCATCAATCACGATCGTTATCGCGCCGCGAAATTGCGCGCGGCCGGGCCCGCGCCTTTAGAAACGCGCGGAAATTCTCGGCCCTCTCCACCCACCCGCACCCGTGGTTGATAAATCGCGTCGGCTCTGATCGATTTCTACGCGAGGCGAGCTGTTTTCTGCATTCGACTCTCAAGTATCTCTGCCAGCGAGAAAATAACAGTGAGACGATCGCGCGAATCAGAGTTTCTTACATTTTGTTTAGTTTTTTTTTTTTTTGTTCTTGAAATTTACCATCAAATTTTCTTCCTCAGTGTGGGTACTGACGAGTGAATATACACGTGAATATACACAAGGTACAATCGAAATAGTGATTTTGTATATAGCGAAAGAAAAGCTTTCGTCTTCGAGAAGATTTTTCGAGCTTGAAAATTGGCCGAGTGACAGAACCGAATAATTAACAGAAAGTGATCCTACGAAAATATGTAAGATGCTTTGTTTTCGAGAGAATCGAGCTTGAATATTCATCAGACACACCAAGTATACCTAGACAATTTTTAACGAAATGAAAATTTTCCATTTGCTTGAAAATGACGCTCTTAAACGAAGAAATTTCATTCTACGCTTCTCAGTTGCTTTTCCACGCACAACGTCTTCGTGTCGATTATTCAATAGACTTTCCACTACTGTTTCACTAAACTCAAGTATACTTTTTCAAACTCGATTTTCTCGAAAACGAAGATATTCTTTTCGACGAATTCGTTTTTTCCACGTGTAATTACCCCTTGCTGGTTGTACCACCAGTTATGGGACACCGTGTATATTGCACAATACTTTTGCCGATATATTACCGATACCATATTAGCGAGTTAACAAGCTACAGGTTGCAAACCTCTCTCTAATTATGATATTTCACATCGACTCGGATAATGAAATTTGTTTGTGAAACTGCGCTCGATTTATTGCCGAATTTGTTACCATTACGGAAGAAAATTTATTACTGGCGTGGTAGTAATATTCACGACACGCGACTCGTAAAATTTTACTGTTACGTTATATTTTAATATCAGTTTCATTTGTGCAAGCGCCTGAAAATCGGAATCGGGCAAAAACATGACGAGCGACATTTCCTATTTTTTTTTTTTTTTTTTTTTTCTTTACGAGGTAGTCTGAATGTTGCGCGGCCCATTTTGAAACTTTTAAAAATATTACTCGTTGGCTTATCTTAATGATTATATCTCCAGCTTCCTCGAACTTTCGTTCGTCAACTTATCAGCTACTTTTAAGAGCTACTTTTTCACGCCTTTGGACAAGTTGTCTTCATATTTAATTATGTCCCGCTAATTGCAAAGTGACGTTAAATTCAGGGAATCAATAATAACGCACTTGTCGCGTTTTATCTTCTGTAATCTAGTAGATGTTGGAGTAATAGTTCTGGACTAACGGCTATTGAAATTCATATAGACGTAATCTTCCAGCATTTCTCTCGACTGTTGGTTTTACGATTCTATTCCAGATAGATTAATGTCACGACCGTATCTTCTCTTTTGTGTACGTTTCATGAAGCATTAGCTCTAACAGAAAATAAATTGATAAAATTGATTTACATCTGTGTTGAATTATATTTTCAACTCGGAAGTTTCATGCATTTCTAAAACATCTAAAAATTTAAAATATATATTTCATATATATATATTATATAGAATGCATCAAATTATAGAGTCAATTATACAGTGTACGAAACATATATAGAATGCAAATAAATATATAAAATATAGTTGCAAGGGTGAAAACAATCTCTGTTAACATGTCAAAGATACAATAATGTATTGTTGCATCAACATATGCCTGCATGAAAAATGCGTGTCATTCGAGAATTCGATAACCAAATGAAATTTCGAAAGACAGGGACGAGGAGTTGCCTGGTGGCGGGCAATATTTCCGCCAAAACAGGTGCCGAACGATAATTACCCAAGTGGTGGAGCCGAGAGATGCGCGCGGCAGATACACGATGCAGATGTTCCGATGGTCGGGTTCGGTCGGGCAAAAAGAGGATCAACGCGAGGATCATCGTGGAAGGACAAGGCGGCTTGTCCATAGAGGACGACCACGACGACGACGATGATGGGAAGAAAGACGAAAAAGCACAGGAAGGAGAAGAAGAAGAAGAAGAAGAAGAAGAAGAAGAAGGCAAAGGCAGACGAAGGGGAAGAAGAAAAAGAAATGGGCGTGTGCGTTGGTCTACGAGCAAAAGAAGGACGAGAAGAAGGTGTGCTTCGGTCGATGGTTAGAAAGGTGAGACGATGGCGCAGGTAGAAACCTAAAGAGAAAAGGAGATGTTCGAAGAAGAAGAAGAAGAAGAAGAAGAAGAAGAAGAAGAGGAGGAGGAGGAGCAACACGGCCCTCGGCCGACCTAATGAGCTCAGAGCTCCGGGACTAAAATAATTATAGAAATTTCCTGCCGATGAACGAAGCACCTTAAGAAAGATTGCTTCCCATTAATAAGCCACAGACGTATTTGCCTCGGGAATTATAATCAGCCAGGCTCTGACGGATCTTTCCGTTGGTTTCTGTGAAATTCGTGTGGCGGTCGCCCGCGTCGGGATCGGCAGCACGAAACGATTTAGTTTAGATTAATATGCCGCGCTCGGTGTTCCGAATACCAGACAGATCATTGCCAGAGACAGAGGGAAGAAGGAATGTGGAAAGAAAAGAGGAGGAGGAGGAAGAGGACTTGGCCTTTCGACCTTATTGATTTTCCTCTCTGCTTGCTCTCTGTCTCACGCTTCCTTCGTCCCTTCTTCCTTTTCCTCTCGTATCCTGGTCCCGTTGCCTTCTCTTTACTTTCGCTTTGGTTCAGTTCGCGCACCAACTGGAAAGAAAGTAGACAGACACGCTCGTGCAAGTTAAGCAGCGCGCATAAATCGAGCACAAATTAGTCACGGCCCATTGATCAACGTAAGGAACGACGATGTGTCGTTGATCGGTCGTCGCGAAATGAACGTTTATGTTCACAGGAATGTAGGATAAATGGGTGGACAGCGGCGTTCCGCCGCGAACGTAAAATCGAGAGTACGACGAAAAAGTTTTGGGACGAGGGGAATGGGATAGCTCGGAGGAATATTAAATCGCGAAAGAGCGAGTAAAAGTACCGAAAGCTGGGGAAGGATGTGCTTGGGTGAAATAAGACGAGCCGAAGAAGATGGTTCTTCGCCAATCTACCGGTAGATTCGCGAAGTGTTCGCAGAAATTTCAAGGATCTTTCTTGTCGCTCTTCTCGGACTATTTGGAGATTCCAGGATCTACCGATTCGTCCGGATTGGGGGACCGAGCGGTAATTTATTAAATTAAATTTTAGAATATTATCGAATTGTCTACGAATTCTCAAAATTCTTTGACTCGATTAACTTACAAATTAATTCAACGAATTGAAAAGCACGTCCATAATCAGACACGAAGTAAACACAGTTTCATCGACAGGGATGAAATTAGCCAGCAGAGGGATGGTGGGCAATCTCGAGGTTGAACGAAATCGATCAACGAAATCGCAATTAATAGAGCGCGACTTGGAACAATCGCGGCGAGGAGTTTGAAAAGGTCGCAATCACGGGACCCGCAATCGCTCTGCAGATTTTCGGGTCGTAATTAATTACCGCGCGCGACTTTATTTATCCCGTGGCCACGCGGTGATGCGATAATTTTCTACCGACGATTTATCCCATCCGACAAATAGCGAGCTTTTCGATTAATTGGCCCAACATTTGCACAAACGTCACGCGTTGGCTAAATATTTTTACTAATTAATGCGTCGCCTCTTTCGCGTTTCTGCTTCGTCTGGCTTTCCGCTCGTCCGCTCGATCGATTCGATCCCCCTCAAATAAGCAACGCCCTAATTAGACAGTTCAATTGCTGCGACAACGTTTATATTCGATGTGCCTATTTCTTCTTTGAACCAGTTGCCATTCGGCATCAATTTCGTTTGTGAGATCGTTGTTATCGTTGAACTAGGAGTCAATCATCCTTGAACTCGAGCTGTTTCTTCATTTCGTCCCAAAGATTATATTCATATTCGTTCGTGAAGAAACATGGAAGCAATTAACTCGGTTGATCACAGATCGTTGCTTCGACTTTTAATTCTAAAATCATGTTCCATATTTGATCGAAACGTCTCTCATCTTCATTCTTCAATCCACGGAATCATCGTCAACCAGAAACAAGCGTCACGTAAATTCATTCGGCCCTCTCGTCGCAAGTTCCACCCTTCATTTACCGAGCCAATCGTCTAATCCACCTCTCTCGCCATCGAAACAATCACTCTGCAACCAACCCTTCCGCTTGTCCCTTGCCTGCTTAAGCTGCGTATAATACAATCCCATCGACTGGGCAAACGAAACGAATCCCGTGCCTTGGCTCTGGACTCGGACTGCTTGGCTGGCTCGGTCAAATTGGCCAGGACCGTTCATCACTGTGGAAGGGTTAATGATTCCCAAGACAGCGGCGCGAAAAGTGGCGTGGATAGGGTGATAGGGTGAGAAGAGGAGAGGAGAGGAGAGGAGAGGAGAGGGAGGAGGAGATGGACAGCGCAAACAAGTTGGGCCGAGGCTGCGAAGCGTATCGATTGTCGACGAGATCATTTTTCACTGGGAAGCGAGAAGCCGGCTGCTCGGGACAGGGAAAAGGCTCGCGAAACGTGTGCTGGCGCGGCGGCTCGCGCGATTTGCATATGAAAGCGAAACCTTGCTACCCAGGCCGTTGTTGCGCGGTCTGGCCCCGGCGACGCTCGTTGTCGCGCCGCTGTGTGCTGATTGGCAGACAACTCTCCGCGTTTTATTCCGTCGTCCCGTGTCCTCGAACGCGTCGTCTAGTTCGTTTCGCCGGATTTCTTTTCTTCTACGAGGACAGGTTCGTGAGCCTCGCCAGGTGTCCGCTGCTCGATGTTTCGACGCTCGTTCGACAACTTCGGTGTTGTCGTTTGACGTCCGTCTCTTTAGGTTGGAATGCGGGTTTGTCGTGTAACAGGCAGGGGTTTTGGTTGTGTAATTAATTGCGTTCGAGGGAACAGTGATTTCGAATAGTACGTATGAATGGGTCGTGTGACACATGACATTTGAAAAAATTTATTACTGATTTCGGTGAAACTTTGTTCGTGTTGTTTTCCCTGTTTATGCCACGAATAGTGTTAAAAAGATAGGCTCGATATCTTTGTTTTTTAGTCCGAATCATACGTACGAAGCCTGGACGGAAATATTATAGAAAATGCTCTTTCTATTTCTGGGATATTTTATACACCCTTTCGTATTCGAAATTTTCTATAAATGCGCGATTATTAAATAAATTATACAAATTAATTCAACCATTTAAAACAAGTTTAATATATTAAATTAAACGATTTTATTTTCTGATGACCAAATTCATAATTTATTCTAATTAATAATAATAATCCTAAAATTCCTTTATATACTATAAATATCAAAAAATATAAAAAAATAATCATAATCTCTATCTATATATAATTACAAATAAAATAAAAATTACATGTAAAACTTCTATTATAATTAAAAATCTTAAATAATAGAAAGTTTTAAACAATAATAAAAATAATAATAATTAATTCTTCAATTATTCACAGTAATCTAGTCATTGCACTCTAAATTTAATTCACTTTCATTCAAGAAACTGACTTACTAGTTACACGTTCGTACTCTCGATGTAAAAGAGCGTAGGAACATTTACGAAACACAATTCGATCTAAATCATTAAAATGATCAAAAAAAAAAAAAGAAGAGAAGGGAAAACAACAAAAATATTCGGTTCTTTTAAATATATATCATTCGGGGAGGGAAGAGCGAGTCGCGTCGCTCGAGAGGGAAAAAGTCGTCGGAAGTAAGATAAAAGTTGCAACGGTGGCCACCAAGCGAGGCAGCAACGCGACAGATACACTTTTCACGTTGAAAGCTTCGAGGAAGCTTGCCGATGTTTTTTCACCGACGTAGAGTGGATCTATCTTCGAAGATGATGCACTCGGAAAGGTAGAAACTCTCGCGATAGAAGCGAGACAAGTTCGTTTTTCAATCGACGTTTTTTTCATTAACCGGGGACGAACTGGGTCAATTTCTTCTACCGAGCGCCAGTTCACCACGGAACGCTTCGAGTTTCCATCCGGCGGCAAAAATTATTCCGACGGTTTGCGCTCGACATTTTTCAACGACACCACGTACTCTCACTCCCTTCGGACAAATGTTGCCCACGCGCGTGCGGTAATTGGCTCGAAATTACTCGCGACCGGTTTACGAAGATTAAGATCGAGCCGCGCTAAGATCGACGATCCAAGAAGTGAATCCGAGAGGAGGAAGAGAAACCACCCTTCTAAAAAAGAAGAATTCTGAAGGAGGAAGGAAAGGGAACCTCTTCTCGAGGCAGAACAAGGCAAAGAAAAATCTTTTTCTTGAAGAAAAGGGAGGAAGAAATTTTCTTCTCGAGGGGGAAAGAGTGCTCTTCTCCGAGAAAAATGAGAGGAAAGGCAATTCTCTTTCGAAAGACAAAGCGGAAACTTTCTTTGGAAAGATGGAATGGCAGAGGGAGTAGCGGAAGAATCGTTCGCGTGAAGGAGAGGGGAACGAGAAGAGGCGAACGGGTCAATGTAAACGCGATTCAACAGGGATTCGTGAACGACATAATGTTGCTAATGCCGCGTAATTTTTCGTAATAGATCGACGAAACGGCGTAAACGACGTGAACTATGGCTTCTCAGCCATGCTGATTTCACGCGCTCTAACTTTGCGAAAGTGGTTGACGCTTCGTTTCCCCACGTCTTTTCTAAAGTTTTTTTTTTTTTTTTTTCGTGTGGCGTAGAAACATCGACATTCTCTGTTTCCCATTCACTTTTGACGAAAAAGGAAGCATTCCGGAATAATTGTCGAAATTGAGCAATTAATCTCTTGCGCTAAAATGACGTGCCACATTTTTATGCTCAAATACAATATTTTCTCAGCTTTAAATGTAATCCAGGCAAAACAAATGATACGTTTATTACTTCTTAGTAATTTCTATCGAGTGACATCGTAGCGACGAGTTTAAAAGAAAAAGAAAGCGACAATTATTATCGTATACAGTTCGGTCACTCGTTATGGTCCGCGCAACCAGTTGCCAGCGCAAGGTGTTAACTACGTATATTCAAATATAACCCAGGCAAAGTGAATAATATTCTTAGTAAAAAAAAGTTCTTGGTAATTTCTACTCTCATTTTAAAATTGTTAGTGACATGATTCCAACGAGGTCAAAAGGAAAGCGTATCTATGGACCGGTCAGTTGCCAACGCAGAAAGTTAAAAGAACTTCAAAGGACGCGGTTTTAATAAAAAGAAAGATTGTTCGATCGAAATAAAGTGTTGCGAAGCGTAGCTGTAAGCTCGTGTTAGATTTCCACTCGGTGCGCGGTACAGAAGCGATCGGGACTAGCGATAGAAGCTATTAAAGGAAATCGTTGGAATCCGCGCCATCACGAGTTCCACTACGATCCACTACGCCCAGACTCGACCTGGCAGCCTCTTTCACATTCCCGTTCCGCGTCAGTTACCAGAAACCGGCCGAATTAGCCGGCCGAAGGAGGCCGGCGATCGTCGCAAAAAAAAACTCGCATCATCTTGGTCCGTTTGACGAATAACCGGGCTAGTCGAGCGTGCCTCTGCCTACGGTAGTTAATCAACGGGGAGCAGCTCGCCGTATCAGCCGCTAGGTATAATTAGGAAATTTGTCAAAGAACGCGCTTGGCTCCTCCGTTATACCTCCGAGAAAGGAGGAACAAAAGGATAGAGGAAGGAAGGATAGAGGAAGGGAGCAGCGGCGTTGACAAAAGGGGCGGACCCGGTCGCGTTGGTCGTCGTGGATATGAAATTCCTGCATTATCAAGGTCAAACGTTGGAGAACGTGACTCTTAGCGGAGCTGTTAGCCACGTCACGCACGACTGCTCGTGATAACCGACGACACTGGATGTTCTTCTCGGAAGTATCGGTCTTGGTTGCTTGGCGTTCTATCCAGGCGCACCCGGAAAGGGGGAGAAGAAAGAAAGAAAGAAAGAAGAGTCCGCTTTCTCGTGCAGGCCACGTCGGCCGAAAAACGATTAAACTTCGGACATTCGGACATTCCGAGGCGCGAGGCGGTTATCGCTCGATATCGTCAAATAAATCGAGCTCAGCACGTTCGAGACTGGTTTTGGAGTTTTTGGAAGATCGTCTCCAACGATGAGTTGAGGATAGTTCCCCACTCTACCGATAGCAAAATGTTTTGGCTCGATAGACCAAGCAACGTGGTCTCGATTCGCGTGCTTGTATTTGGGTGGTGAAGTGTGATATAAAATAAAATCGGAGATCGTGATGAATTGATTCGCACAAATCGATCGCCGCATCGATTGATTTGTAAGTTTGTCGCACTGACGGTGACACTTACTTGTAATTGAGTCTCATGGATCGGAATCGTTATGTTGAATAATGCACTATTTGAATTGTAATTTGTACTACTTCGTTGCAATTGTATCAATGGCGATGAAAAATTATCGACGCTTTAAATAATGATACAACTTCGTGAGAAAAGATCGTACGACGATTTACTCTGTCTCGTTCTAAAGTGTGAAGCCTCTGCTTGAACGATAGGTCTTTTCTTTTGTTTTAAAGATGAATTTACGTCGTGAGGATATTTTCTTCCCGAAAATTGTAAAAATTCAAACTCGTGTCGAGACATTAGATAAATTTTTTTGACGACCAAGTTTACCATGGCTTGGAGATTGAAGTTTCCTTTTTACAACGCTGTACGTTTTTTTCATCGATTTATTAAACTTTGAACGTTGGAGTGAGATGGCAAAGTGTCAGAATTTTTTGAATTTTCGTTCCACCCTGATATTTAACATTCCATAAAATGGAGGGAAAAAATCGTGCAATAATTTTTTTTAAAACACTTCAAACGATTTCGACATTTTATGAACCCCAATTAATTTTAAACCACTTTTAAAATATCGAAAATTCTATATATCCTCTCTGTCGAGCATCGTTGTAAACTTTCACTAACTTCGGTTAACGAAACTCGGGATTCAACAGCGAATTTTCGACAATCGGCTTCCACTGCATTTTCTCTTTCGTTTTATTTTCCAAGCTTCCTGTTCCTCTTTTTTTTTTCTTTTTTCCTTTTCACACAGTGTTTCCGTGGAACCACGTTGGACACTGACGCTCATAATTTGTTTTACTCAATTTCATCCGGCCGCTCGGCAATTATTTACACTGGTTAATCGACAATTTCACGTGTAATTACGTTTTAATTTTGAATCATCGTGTTCGACGCGCGGGACGCTCGACTCGCTTTCGACGAGTTTCGTGGCAGGCCCGGTTATGTCAGTTCGCGACTTCGAGAACCGCTTGTCCGACCGTTGAATTATTGCTGGAACACGGTCGATGGACGAGGCGAGGACAATACTACTGCCATCAGCCGCTACCTCTACAACTTTTCCCTCCTCAATTATTTGGAAACGTTAGTTTCTCGTCGTATATTTATCAATGAATTCTGTCGTTTTACTTACTCGATAGCACTTGCTGTTTGGAAGGCGCGTGAATTTTTTACGGAGATTTTAATTTTATTAGGAGAGATTCGATCGGGTGAAACTAGCGTCCGTATTCGTTGTAAAAATTTTTTTTTTTATGTCATCTGCCAACAGATACGAAGTAGTATCACTGCCATCTGATGTATATAATTTGTGTTTATTGATCTTCAGTTTTGGAAGAATTAAAATTCAAGTTCATACTCCATCTTTTAGTTTAACTATACCACGGGCATAACTCAATATTACAACTCAAAGGGTTAATCAGCACGTCTTGCGAGACGCTCAGACTAAAGTCAAAAGACAAAAACTGAAATATATATAGATCCTGTGGATTCTTAAACGTAAATAAAGAAAATGGAAACGCTTGTCTAATATTAATATTCCAGAAAACCAGTGGTTCTCAATATTTTTTGGCCCATTCTCACCCTTGAGTAAATCAAATCCTCCACCCCTGTGGCATGTAATTCTTATTATTCAAAAAGTGAATTCTTAACATGAAAAAAGCCTAAAAAGCCATTAACTTGGCTCTAAACGAGCTTCCGCAGAACGGTGGTATTCATGAAAGAAAAAGGTTCGAAAGCTAAATTTTCATTTAAAGAAATGCAAAAAAATTCACATTGCCCCATTCGCGAGCCGCACATTGGGAACCACGGTTCTAAACATCAAGTTCCCAAAATTTCCTCCCAAATCGACCGTGTGTCTCCATCATGTTCTCGGCTGATCTGAAAGATTAGAAAAGAACCAGAGCCCCGAAATCACGTTATTACGCTA
Organism: Frieseomelitta varia; assembly: GCF_011392965.1. Taxonomy (NCBI): domain Eukaryota; kingdom Metazoa; phylum Arthropoda; class Insecta; order Hymenoptera; family Apidae; genus Frieseomelitta; species Frieseomelitta varia. The sequence goes on from NW_025109550.1 coordinate 176,081, forward strand.
CTCGCCCGTTATCTGCCATCCGTTGTATCCCTAACGAGGAGCCCGCGTTGAAAAACCGAATACACCGGCGTACATCAGACGCTTGAAAAACTATCGTGTGTTTCTCACCTCCCTCCACTAAAGGATACCCAGTTAAAAAGAAGCATTTTACATTTTGCAGGCTGTGCAGCAGTCCTCGTCGTCGTCGTCGTCGTCGTCGTCGTCGTCGTCGTCGTCGTCGTCGTCGTCGTCGTCGTGGTGGCGTTACGCTTGCACTTGGTGGTTGTTTCCTGCCCGACGAACCAGTTCCGATGTCCCGAGTGCGCAACGCGTGCAACGAAGAAACGTCGAAAAAGGTAAGGAGAACGATCGTATCAGCGTAGGAACGAGTAACCGTTCGACAGCGGGTAGGGATAGAAGAAAGAGAGAGTGGAGTGAGTCCCTGGGCCGGGGCGAAGAAAACGGCGAATAAAAAAAAGAAAAAGAAAGAAAAAAAGAAAGACAAAAAGGAAAAGGAGCGAAAAGAGGAGCAGAAAGTTTCGCCACAGTGTCGGCTGAGATATTACCGTCCATGGAATCCATTATGCCAGGCAGCGACTCGTTTTCGTGCTTTTTCTTCGCGACAGGCTCGTTCGACTTTATCGGCCTATCGGCCTTCTAGAAATAGAGCGAACGCCGTTTCGCCGGCTTTTTTGCCCCTCGAACGATTTCTCGGACTCGGATCTCGGTCTCGATCGAGCCTCAGGTATCTCCAGGCGAGACACCGCGAATCGGACCAAGGGGGACCCGTGAAAGGGTAATGGATATTTATCGAACGTATCCGTGTATTTCGGTTGTTTACCGAAGAGACAGAGACAGAGACAGAGACAGAGACAGAGAGAAAGAGAGAGAGAGAAGGGAGTTGGGACTGTTTGAATATGCAGGGCGGTTGCGCAGCCGTGCAACAGGGATAGATTTATGGAAATTGGATCAGCAGGAGATGGGAAGACTCTTCTAGCTAGAAGACTCTACGGGTTGTCTAGGAATAGGGCAGAACCTCCCCTGCGGCGCGCTGTTGCCTGGATTCGTCCGTTTTTAATTCGTTCAACGAGTAATTTGAATGGAAAGCTGATTTACCGGTGTTGGCGCAAGTTATTGCGGTAAAATATTGATACTATTCGAGAAAGAGAGAGAGAGAGAGAGAGGTTCGTTAGCATTTAGAGGGGATTTACCTGCATTGCGATCGCGCTCTAAATCACGAATTTAACGCGGGGATTGTCAAACTAGGCGATCCGAAATTTTTTTTTTCTCCCCAGCGAAAACTTTGTAGATTTACTGCGATCGGACGCGATCGCTCGTTGTTATCGGGCAGAACGGCCCTTTCCTCGATCGTTCGATTTGAAAAGTCAGCGTGGATCGAGATTTTGAAAATTAATTCGTAAATTCACCTGCTGCACGTTCCGCACGTTTTATCCGAGCGTACTACCAAACGTTGGCCCGCGAGACCAAGCTCGTTCCGACGACTGCACACACACACACCCTCTCCATTTCGAACATCTCGAAGGTGCAATTGCAACGGACCAGCGCCGAAGATCCAGCCGATCGATAGGCGGTTTATCGGGAAAGGAACTCGAGCAATCTCCGTCATACCGTACGCAAGAAAGGGCAGCGGTATCGATTTCCCGTGTCGAGCGGAAGCGTGTCGCGACGATAAGGCGTGGATTATCGGCGAGTGGGTGAATCGAATTAAAGTCGTAAATCGCGAAAGTTGGCGACCGTGACGGAATCGACGCGGCGAAACGAGCGCGCTGTCCGTCGCGGTGAAACGAGCCTCGTGAGTAACGTTGCACGCTTATCGCCGCGCGATTCTAGTTGTGACAAGGTGGACGCGTCTTCCAACTCTTACTTCCCACTTTCTCTCTCTCTCTCTCTGCTCTTTGTTCCCTTTAAGACGTTGCAGATATTATGAAGGAGGATGTTTGAGAGAGAGAGAGAGAGAGAGAGAGAGAGGCGAGCAGTGATTACTAGCGGTTTATCGGCGCTCCATCGGCCATTTCGAAAAATGAGAGGTTGTAATGGAACAGAAGAGCGTGAACAGGTGTGATCAATTGGTTGAGAGATAGATGGTCGTTCGCGGTGTGTTGCGTATTTTTCTTTTCTTTTCTTAATTGGCAGATCGAGGGTTTAATAAGTAGTCCGACGATCCTGCGAGGTAAATAGGCAAATTGACTCTGATAGATTGTACGGACTTGCACGCTTGGTTCAACCTTTTCGCTATGGTGGTCCTGCGCGCGAATGCGCAGCAATCCTAACGTAGACGCTCTCATTTCTACCAAAAAATTAAGAATAAATGTAAAATTTTATCGAGTGATTACAGCCAGCAGTACATAGCAAGCATCGGACCGTTGGCCGAGCATTGTTGTAATCGCGTAATCGTCAGTCTTTAATTGAAACTTCAAAACTAGTCTACTACTTCTTAGTTTTTAATTTCTATCTAAGTGATATGCCGATCAATTCAAAAAGAAGACGAATTATTGCATACGGTTCACTCGAACAAGTTACTAGCGCGCGACGTTAAACGCGCTTGAGTTCGAACAAACGGAGCAAGATCGTTAATCGAGAGGCTTTCTCTAACGAGATTACCAAGGGGATTGAAATCGACACGCGCGTGGTCCACTTTTTCGCGCGGAATTTCGGCGTCGCGCCGAAATCAAAGGGATTTTCCCCAAAAGCGAGTTGGTTGCGAGAATACCTGGAATCGCGAATTTCGAGGAACGCTCTGACAAGTACGATCGATCGTCGGTGTTCTCGAAACGCGCCAACAGCACCGCGGCGGACGAAGAGAGGGAAAGATGGAACGTCGAGGGCGTCCGGGAGATGGCCAGATAGCCCGCAGCCGCTAATGTTTATCGTAATACTGGCATTTTCGCGCTGGGTGCTTATTTTTTTCCCTACCTCCGCGCACGGCACCGGCCGAACGATCGCGGGTTCGTCGGGTCGTTACGATACGCCGTCTGGCAAATATGAATTATTAAATTTGGACAAAGGTTCGCGCGTACGCGATGATACGTGTATACGTATATATGTACGTATGTATGTACAGGCAGCGTGAGGCGGCCTGCAACAAGACAGCCCGAACGCAGCCGGAATACTCCCTGTAATCAGGCGCAATCACGGCGACTGCTTATTTACACCTCCTGAGATCGGGCAAGTGAACAGTGTGTCCGTGTGCAACGAGCCACCACGATCCCAGCTCGTCTGCAAAAATCGTAAACACCGTGTACAAGCACATAGTTGGGTGAGGGAGAGAGAGAGAGAGAGAGAGAGCAGAGTATCGAAGGAATTCCTGCCCACGAACGCCGCCGGAGGAATTGCTTCTTAGCTCTGGTGAAACGGATCGGTATCCGACTCGACGTCGTTGGTCGTCCGACAAAATGGAAACAACGCAGTAGTCCACGGCGGATCACTGTTAGATCGGGAATCGAGGTCGCCGGGAAAATTGCAAGCAACTCGCCCCCTCGAGTGCTTGGCTCGCGATTGGCTGCAAGCAACGTATGGTCTCTGATACCATAGGGGGATTAGAAGGTCCAGGGGAATGAGAGCGTACGCACGCACGATCGGGCGGGATCCAGAAGTCCCTCTGACTCTGGAGGGAAGTTTCATTTTGTTATTCCGGGAAAGTTCGGTCGATCTGAGCGGAATTTTCTTCTTCCTTCTCCCTTGCCTTCGGGCTCAGTGGGCGGTCAGAGATCAAGAGTGAATGAGAAAGAAAAGATGGTTTAATTTCGGAGTTCCGCGGCAAGTTTTTCCCCTTTTGATTTCCGATTTAAGCGCCGATGTGGAAGAATTCCGAGGAAGCTGAGTTAATCGCGAGAATTTCTCTCATTCCGGGACCTCGGCTTCGACTTATTCGTTGCTCGAATGTAACGTTCGACGGAGCCAGGTAGACAATCGTCTAATCTCCAAAGTCTCGGACGGATAGGTCAATCGTGAAAATTTCTCGTTTCAACTTCAACTTCAATTTCTTCTTTGACTCTCGGAACGTAACGTTCGCGGCGCAACGTGCACGTTCGAAGCGCATAGGGAGGAGGATTTAATCCCTGAATTCTTCGAAACGGAGCTCAAAGAGACGCAAATGGAAAATTCCCTTGTTCCAACTTCGATTATCCTCGGTGTAGCTGCGTACGTGTCTAATCGCGCGCGCAGCGAAAGACCGAGACGGTCCTCGAAAGTTTAATCTCCGAATACTGCGAACGGATCTATCCGTGAACGGATTTTCCGATTTCGACTTCGACTTGGATCGCGTTCTCCTTCTTCTTTGCCCTTCTCTCGCTGCCCTCCGATGCCTTTCATTTCGACGTACACCGGTTGCGTGCGTTTATGATTCGCCACGATGCGTCCGCGAGGATGGTTCCCGACCGGTTCTCGAAACAAAGAAACGACCTGTGTCGCGAGGGCACGGAGCCACACACCGAGGGATGGGTCTCGTCGTTAGCCGAACAATGGACGGCCTGCGTGCCGATTCAATGGATCGGTTCTTACGTGTTAATCGAGATTTACATCGTAACCGCGTAATAACACGCTTCTCGTCCTTCAATGGAGCGTAGTCGATGGTTTCAATGATATCCATCGTGGATGTGGAAGGAACGAGTCTCTCTCTCGAAGGTGAGTCGTGACTTACGGACTTTGAACATATTTCCAGTGAAATGTAAAACGCTCGAGATGGTTTTCTCTTTTATCAAATGCCTGAATATTTCCGATTATTTTTCACACTTTGGTGAATGCTGGCACTCGCGAAGCTGATCGTTAAGTCTTTTCTTTTACTTTTTGAAATTTCCTGAAACGAAAAGCTTCTCTCGGTCTAATTTCTCAGACCGTTTCCCTTCCATATATCCGAACGAAATCCTAAATATATCAATTTGTATCTGCCGTTGTTTCCTCTCTAACTCTTCGTCGCGCGGTCCTCTCGGCGGACCAAGCGCAAACAAATGAATATTTCATGGTTACCAACCATGGGAAGGAGGTGGAAGCGACGAGGAGGGACGGAATGGTAGAAGAGTTGGCCGCAGCGTCGTTCGTATAATTGATTTCAATCGAACGCCAAGGAAGGAACATCGAGCCAAAGAGTGCTCCATCGAACCGGATATAGAAAAGTTTGTGGCCCACCGGAGAGAGCGATCTAGGGGCTTGAAGAAGAGCGAGAAAAGAGTGAGAAAAAAGAGAGAAAAGGAAAAAAAATTGTTCTGGGCCACGAACAGACAGATTGGCCGACTACTAGGAGTGACTGGTTCCTTCGAGAGGCAGCCAAGTTTTTTCCAACTTTCTCCTTCTCTGTTCTCATCCAACAACTAACCGATCTTCGACAGGTCGGACGGATTACACGGACAAGCCAGCCCTCCCCCGACCCTGTACGTCTATCCGAGCAATTTAAAAGTTTGTAATTCGCGGATACAAATGTTTCGTGTCGCCAATGTCTGCTGGTGATCGCGGCTGAACTACCAAGTTTCGTGTATATAGACCTCCGAGTCTGAAACGAACTTTACGGTCTGGTGTACCTACGGTGAATTTCGAAAAGTTTCCTCCGCCGGGATGACACGTCGCTTTGTGGTGAATTTCTGCAGCGTTTGGATATAGAAATTCGATGGAGAACGTCGCACTTTCGGAGCAGAAATGCCTCGAAGACAAACCTGATCGACTTTCATATTTATTCACTTATTAATTTCAATTTCGACTTGTGTTAGAATTCTTCTTTTCAAGAAATATTCACGCCATGTAATATGTCATATAGTATCTAATATAATATGTGATCTATGTAAATTTCAAAAGACGTCTTTCAAACTCCACAGAGCAATCGCCAATCAAAGTTTTTATTCATTTCTTAATTTTAATTTCAATGTAAAATTATTTTTCTCAAACAATGAATCATTTTCAGTTTCGTATAATTTTGAAAACGTGTTTGAAAACGTGTGAAATATTTCCGAGTTATGACTTTGCAACGTTCACGCGACACGTTCAAACTCCACAGAGAATCGTCAATCAAAATCCACCTATTTTTATTCATTTCTCAATTTTAATTTCAATACACGTTAAAATTACTTTTTTTCCTACGAAATGAATCTCTATTCATTCTGTATAATTTTCAAAAATGTTTGAAAACGTATGAAATATTTCCGAGCTATCGCTTTGCAACGTTCACGCGACACGTTCAAACTCCACAGAGAATCGTCAATCAAAATTCACCTATTTTTATTCATTTCTCAATTTTAATTTCAATACACGTTAAAATTACTTTTTTCTTAAGAAATGAATCTCTATTCACTCTGTACAATTTTCAAAAGTAGTTTCTAGACGTATGAAACATTTCCGAGCTATCGCTTTGCAACGTTCACGCGATACATTCAAACTCCACGGAGAATCTGTCGTGAAAGTTTACCGCTTCAGAAATCTTTGTGCAAAAGTCTCCGTTGAAAACTCGAAACGCCACAGTAGTGACCTTCTTTCTAAAATACTCGCGCGGTCTTCCACAAGCGTCACAAAGTTGGTCGATGGGGGGGTGAGAAGTAACGCCCGGTCGCGGCGCAATAATTACTCGCGAGGGGGTAGGGTTGGAATTCGCGGATCGAGCTCATAACTCAGACAGTTTGAACGGAACAGTCGGGCAGAGAGATCGCGTTTCGCGGCCTGCGGAAAGTTGCAGATCTCTCGGCTTCCGCAAGTTCCCTTCCGCTCTACGAGTGACGTGCCCCACGTCTGGCAGTCGAGTACTCGTGGTACTACTGCTACTCTACCTGCCGCTGCGTTGTTTGCCCAAGACGTTTACAACGTGCCGCACGGTTGATCCGTTCGTCGACAAATAGCGCCGTGATAACGACGTCGACGATATACTGCTAATAGCGTGGGATTTCGAGTTTCCACTTGGATCGACGACCGGAGATTAATTTCGATGCTCAGGCTTCCTCGAGAAGCGGTGCCGATCTACGCGCTTCCTGTCCGTCCGAGTTTTTTCTTTCAGCGAAATTTCAAACTACAGCGAAGAGCATAATTCTATGTGCAATTACAATGAACATTTTGTGAATAACTAGAACTGATGTAACTTTGTAAAAAAAAGGTCGTATAGTGATCCACTTGATCTCGTCTCAAAGAGCGAAGCTTCTATTTCGAGTTCGTTTCTTTCGAAGCTGGTGATAAACTGGGGATAAATTTTTCTCGAAAACTGTAAAAATTCAAACGTTTTACTTTTTACTTTCAATATCGAGCATCGAAGAGTAGTGTGTTATTCGATAATTTCGGTAGCAAAGCGTAGCTTAGGAACGTCGAGATTGACTGAAGATTTGTAAACGTGAAAGACGAATATTTTACCCCCTCCCTCTGTTTTACAATCGAACTTCGTCTCAACAGCCTTTAAATTCTCACCTACTCTACAAAATCATGCTTTCGCTCTGCGAAGTGCCGCGAAAGTTGACTCAGCGGTGAACTTCTTTAAAATCCTCGACCTACTGAGAATAAACGGCGATATATCGGTGGTGCGCGACCTAGTAAAGGCAAGGACAGTTTTCAACTTCTAGACCAAAGAAGAGAAGGATGGGGGGTGGGCAAAGTAGACAAATCGATCTGTGAAGTTATTCAACATAGACAGATTATAAAAAAAGCTTACACCCATTTTTTACCAGATGAACTTGCTAGACCCGAGACTGCTCGAATCGTGTTTAAAAAAAATTCCATGCACCCGTAACATAACGTGAGTCTACGAGTGTGACAACCTAAATTCCTGACCTACAACACACAAGCGAACATCCCGGCAAGCGATAGCGAAAACCGGCGACCGAGTCCGGCCCGAGGCAGTCCGCGAAGACCTTAATCTCCGCAAAGTGAAAACTAATTTCCCTGGCTGGCGATAAATCCGGCGTGATGTCGGTGGAATTTTTGCGGTTGCGCCACGTTCCGACGATTACGTAACGACGAATCGATTTCGATTCGAACGTGGGGGGAGGAAGGGGGGGAGGATAATCGGGGCAACGGTCGAGGGGGGGGGGGGAGAGGGGGATTAATTATTGAGAGGCAAAAGGTCGGGCTGGAAGGCGGTTCGCCGGTAGTCAGCAGTTCGTGAGCCATGGCACGCCGATCTGCAACGCTTGCAGTTGCAGCCCCCGCTCAGGTGCAATTAAATCCAAGAGATTCCAGGTTAGCTAGCTAGCTGTCCCAGCAGCTAACCAGCGACGAAACCGAAATATGAACCGCGTCGCGAGAAATTCGACGCGAGGAACGTTGAAGTGTGAGACTTGGCGATCGCGTATCTGTATCGTACGGTATGTTTCTCTTCGAACGAGACGAATTCCTCGAATCACCGAACGAAAGGAAGAAATCATCGAAGTTTGAGAAATCTTTGCAAAGTCTTTGGAAAGTGTTCGGGTCGTTGTAGAAGTCTCGAGAGTCTTCATAAGTCTCGTGATAAGTCTTCAAAGTCTCGAAAGTTCTGATCATCTTAAGAGTCTCTCGAAAGTCTCTTTATCGTGAGTGGTTGATTTCCAACTTATTAAGATGAAAGAGTTCGAAACTTCGGAATCATGCTCGAGGTGATTCGAATTTCGTCGTGTCTGTGTACGCGAAGGAGGATCGAAGGTGCGACCAACCATCGCCCCGGAAAGAATTTCAGGCACTCGTTCGTTTCGAGGCGTCTAGACGATATGACGTGGAACGTTCGACGTGTTGGCGCGATAGGCGATGTACGCGTTCTTTTGAAGTACCTTGTTATTCCTTCTTATTTGCGCATTCGTTTGTTCGCGCTTTTTCGGCGATCTTAGATTTATTGGAGTGCTTGTTGAAACGGAATTTACTGGAAAATGGTAGAACGGCTGGAGAGGGAGTTGCCGCGTGACAAGACAGCTGGAAACTCGAAAATGGCTCGGGGAACTTTGTTGAAACATATACCCGAGATTCCCATTGTGTTCGTATTGCGAATGATAAGGAGCAGTTTGCTGAAATATATGTAAAGTGTTTATAATATATAAATTAATATATTTAATATATAATATATTTAATATATAAATTATATACAGACGATTTTTTATAACGTGGAATGTATATATAAAGTATATATTTTCTTCATGTTGCAAATAACAAGGAAACATTTACTGAAGTACCAATATATAAAGTACTTATATGTGAGAGGACTTAAAGTGCCATTTTCTTCGTATTGCAAATAATAAGGAGAAGTTTACCGAAATATATATAAAGTAGGCATATGTATAATATATATAAATGTATACATATGTATATAAAGAAAATTTAAAGTGCTATTTTTTTCATATTGCAAATAATATATGTAAGGTGTGTGTGTATATATAAAATTTAAAGTGCCATTTTCTTTGTATTTCCAAATATCTGAGAACGGTATAGGGAACTCTATTACATGTAGAAAAACACGCAAAAAGGACAAAACGATCTTTTTCGCATTGTAATTCTCTCTCGTCACTTGCATAAATTTTTCGTACCATTTCGTACATCTCCTTTGCAACTTTGTAACCGAAAATTCAGCACGATGTAAGAAACAAGTCATCTTGGAGCACCGCGTTGTCGTACGGGAACCCGGCTATTAAACCGGGCCATTGTCTGGTTGAATATACGAGCCGATTAATTACGGTAGCGGGATGGGATCTAACGGCGCAACGTTGACATTTTCTGGAATGATCGACGTGGGAGAATTTACGAGCAGACAGAATAATAACATTGCCTTGGTTACAATAAAGTATAATTGGCAATTATTCTGTCTTACGGACATCTGTAAAAAGAAAAGAAAGAAAAGGAGAGAAACGAAAATCTTGGGACAGGAAATTGTTAATCCAGCCATGAATTTTAACGATCGTCGGTGGATATTCACTGAAAAATCTTTAATACTTAATTTGGACGATTGCGAATTCTATTGATCGTGATTAGCGACTTTGTTGTGCATAAAAAAAAGTAGAAAGATTTCCAATATGTTTAATTCAGACAGAGTTGAAAGCTAAAGCACTGCTCTGAAATAAAAAATCTTTGAACGATCTCGGTTTTATGAATATTAATCGTTAGCACAGAAAGAATATTTTCAATATTCAGTTTCTTTCTCTTTTTTTTTTTTTTTTAATTTGCTCGTAAATTAAAAGAAAAAAAGTCAAACAGTCGCACGAATGAAAAGATCGTCGACGTTTGATTTCGATTGTGCACTTTGAACGTGTTGAATTTAATAAGATTTCTCGGCCGGGATTGCAGATGAGAGCCGGAATACCAGTTCTCGCTGACTCGTGATTAATTACGTTGAAACGATAGGAATTAGATAATTGAAATTGACTGTGGGCGGCTAGCGCCGGTTTTAAAAGCAATTACAGAATGCTCGAATCGCGTCGTTTAAATATTTGTCGGAGAGCGTTGCGCGGAGAGCCGAAGATGCTCGCGCGTCGAATTATGAAGATTACACGGAAACGCGGACGCTCGCCGTTTCCGGTAACCGCGCGCTCGCCGCCCGATTGAAACGTTCGCACGCGAAGTCGGCGCGCCAGTTAATAATTTTCTGCATACTTCGACGGAGTTTCAGAGGGTTTCAAAGGCTCGAATGTCGGTGGAGTCAAAAATTTCTGCGAAAATCGTGGAAAATAGGAGCCTCGCGTGAAATTATTTCCGTTTCATCAGAACCACGGTATTCGAAACTGTTCTCTGCTTCAGACCGATCGAGATCGAATTGGATTGGCGAAAATTACCATCAGCCGACGTTGCGCGTTTCCGCATCGCGCTTCAGACACCATTTCGGGGGACAGTTAGCTTCGATAATCGAAGAAATATTAGAATCTCTTCAAACATTTCGGATCGTCCTTTCCGGTTCATTCCGCGCGTTTAGCGATTTAGAAATCGAATTTCGTTTCGGTGAAATAATAGTCGGTCGAAGCATTGTAAAAGCATTCGTCGTTTCTATCGGCGTAATTAACACGCGGCGAGTATTTATCGGAAATTTGATAGCCAAATGTTCAGAGTTTCGTGGAAATCCGTATTTTCCTGAAAATGATCGAAGAATTATCCGATTATATTTCGAAGGAGCGTTTCAGTTTCGATTAGTTAGAACCGACGGGAAATTAATTTCAGCGCGTATGAAGATCTTGGCGTGTGACCCCGATCGACGTTGGAAAAATTCGGGTGGGTGCGCGTGGCAATCGCGCGGCTCGGCGTGTAAAGTATTCCGGGTGCTGGTACAATACGGGAAATCCGATGGAATCGATAGAGGCACGTCCGACGGTATTTCACGCGGCAAGACGATAACGCCCGCGCGGGAAAATATTTTAGGGAATCGAGAGATGCACGAGATCCACGGCACTTCGATGTCTATCTTCGATATTAATTCGATGCTCGATTTATTCGAGGGATCGATATCGAGCTCTCGTACGAGGAAATCGCGTTTCGAGACGCCAGCTCGTTTCAGTTTCAGTTTCGGGATCACGAAGATAGATTCTTTACGACGGCAGAGAGAGAGAGAGAGAGAGAGAGAGAGAGAGAGAGAGAGAGAAATATGTCTCTTTCTCTTTCTCGTCCGAAATGGCTGTGATTCGATGCCAAATCGCGGTCGTTGATTCTGAAATTAAGATTTCGCGGACGATTTCACGAGTCGAATTTTTTTTTTTTTTTTTTTTCATACGTGAACGGTCAGGGCAATTTAATCAGTTAAAGTGGCGATCCCCGTTAGTTGGTTCGAATCTCGAGAATTTTCGCTTTCCCTCGCTGTAATGGAACTCTACCGATGCACCGAGACCTTTTCCTTTTTCCTCTTCTCCGCGCTTCGGTTGACGTTTACTACAGCGACTCGTCCGCGTCTGTTATTTAACCTATTTACTCGCGTAGCCGCGTTTCTCGAACTTTTTTTTTTTTTTTTTTTCTTTCACTCGCCGCGTGGCCATTCAACCCTGTTCCGCATCGTTTCCGCTCGCATCTTGAAGCGACGAGGAGAGCACAATTAGGTATTCTGTTCCTGTGAACTAGCCTCACACCAGGAAATTAGGTTGCGCGTCTGAAAAGGGGGAACGCTTCGTGTCGCATCTTTTCATTCCTCGGCATTCTGACGCTCTCTCGAGCTTTTTGTCTCTCGATGCAAGAATCTTTCTCTACACGCGCGGCCAACTCTCCCTCCCACACACACATTCTCTCTCTCTCTCTCTCTCTCTCTCTCTCTCTCTCTCTCTTTCCGTTACTCTGTTTGCATGCATCTTAATTACTCGATGCTTTCACGGTCCGAAGCTAGTCGGTGCGCCGTTTGCAGCGCTGAGTCGCGTACACAGGCGTTGTAGCAACGCGAGCAACCTTCGAATTCTCCGGGCGGGGGAATGCAACGCGATAAATCACTTTTGCCGCGCGACGAAACACAAAACCGAAAGCAACAATTCCGCGCGACACGACAAGCGAGAGAGTTTCGCCTTTGAATATCAATATGCGGCTCGCACTTTTCGCCGCGCTCTGCACGTAGGATTTTTTTTTTCACCCGCGCCGTGTTGTTCCTCGCGCGTGTAGAAATAATTCCGCGGAAGGAAGAACGGCGAGAGAGATGAAAAGAAAGAGGGAAGGACGGAAAGGAGGAAGAAAGAACAGGGCGTGTGCCAGATTTTGTTTTTTTTTTTTCTATGTTAAAATCCAGTGTACGCTTCGAACCGTTTCAATTGTGTTCCCTCGCAATTATACCGCGAGGCTGAAACGTTTTAAAGGGGAAATTGTTAAATTACACATAGAGAGGGAGGGAGAGAGAGAGAGAGAGAAACGTTTAACCCAGTTTTCCACAACGGGCCAAGGAACCTGACTTTTTCTCCTCGATATATAATATGTACATATACATAACACGGAAAAACACGCGATAAGTGACATTTTCTATTTTCTGCCGGGCAGCGGTTTTCGAATTTATTGCAATTGTAGTTTGACCTTTTTATTTGGAAGGCAATAAGTAAATATCTTTTCCTGAGAACAACGTTGCATTTAAAGCTATTTTCTCAGTCTCTCGTCTCTTTGAGAAATTTCGAGACACTACTCGAAGCTTTATAAATATTTGAGGGATGCTATAGCAGTCGATATTATTGTTAATAATCTTGAAGATTGGCCAATTTTGATCGTGACAATAAAATCTACTGATCGACTATTTTCGACGACAATCTCTGTTTTTTTTTTTCCTTCTATTTCTTTAAAATCCGCAGTCTTTTCTGAATTTGTTATACAATTATTGTTCACGTACGTATACTTTAGCTTGTTCCCGACTATTTCTCTCATTTCTGACCTTTTGTAATTCTAAAGACATCATTTACCATACAAGTGAATTCTTCTTGACTCTACAAGATATTAAAAGTTAACTTCGTGAGAAATATTGCGTTAATTCGTTAAAATTTGTCACGTTAATTTCGTGGAAAATATTGCAAACGTAGAAAATTGCGTTGGTCATGGCAAACCTGTGCAACCTTTTCCCAAAAATAACGGTTGACAAACATAACGCTAGCACCCTATATAAAAGGGTCACACCAAGAATTAACACTCACGCGACGCTGTTGCGGCGTAGCATCGAAATCAAAAGATCGACTCGGCGCTGTTTGATCATCCGTGGTACCGTAATATCGGAACCCTCGGAGAGATGCAAAAGGATGCAGAGAGAAAGGTTCAGAAAAACGTTCGAAGGTGAAAGGGCACGCGTGTAATTCGAACGAAACCGCGCGAAACGCCGCGGCGAAAATTGTCGGCATTCGCGTAATATCCCGGCAAATTATAGTCCGCGTCGGAATGGCCGCGTCGTTCCGGCGGCCTCGCGCGCAGCCGCGCCAGTATGCACACAATCTTAAATGCTTTAAGATGGAAATTAAGCGAAGATTGCGCGCATTGTGTAAAGCCACCCGGAGAGCTCTTGAATACATAATAGAACAGTGTCAACACCTGTTTCTGATTACTTTCGCCAATGGTGCTCTTTCCTCCTCCCTCTCTCTCTCTCTCTTTCTCCGTCGCCAAGAAATTTCTTTTCCTTTGCTCCACCGATAAATCGATAATTTTATCCTTTGTACGGCACCGAAATTGCAAACGGTCCCACCTCTCTTCTCCTCTCGAACGTCTCTCGTTTTCTGTGCGATCGAGTTTGATCATTGAACGACATCGAGCATAGCAGAGACACAATTTTCTAGTTAAAAGCAGTTGGCGGAGTTTGTATCGCTCGTTGGAAATTATCTTGTCCATTTGTATATTAAATTAGCTAATCAATTATATATATATATATATATATATATATATATATATATATATATATATTTGGTCTGCAAAGGGACACACGTATTCTTTGTTCTGTGTAGTTAGTTTCTTATAACTTTCTAACGTTACGAGTTTGCGTCACGTCGTTGAAAATTGTTTCATTTATCTGTTTCATAAATTAGCTAATTGATTACACAAGAGTGTAACAATTTGATTTACACGCGTGACATTTTATCGATCATTATCTTATTTTTGTATAATTGGTCTGTTACAACTTTCCAACGTTACGAGTCGCGAAGTTGAAAATTATTATTTCGTTTATTTGTAATTGATTCATGCGAGAGTGTACAGTCTGATTTACAAAGAGACAGACGTAACGATTTATTGATTATTTTCTTGTATTTGTGTAATTCGTCTCTTATAATTTGCTAATGTCACGAGTGATCTCTCGCGACTTCTTAATTGCGAATATCTTAAAAATACATATTGAATGCTTGACACGGGTCTCGCTGCCGATCAAATATAATAACGACACGATTCAGGGAGATCGTTGGAGGATTTCACGTTCGGGAAATCTGAACGCTTCCTCTCATCGACAGCTAATTAGCTAATTACCCAATGATGTTTCTCGAATCGTCGCAAAATTATGTCAATTATCTTCGCTTTTCAGCAAGACAGCATTGTCGGATCATATATCAAGATCATCTAAATTAATTACCTCCGTTTATAATTAGTCTGTGATCTTTTTTTCAACGCGATTTCAAATTTTCGTGAAAATTTTATTGAAGAAACGTGTTCTCTGTATTTTTCCTGTGTTCTCAAAATTCTCACAAATCCGCGATCTATTTGCAAATGTCGATCTATTCGACGAGCAGGATTTGTGACAAGTGAAAAATCGCTGTATATGATAGTAATCGCGAATCAGCGAAAAGAAGATTGCTCGGTTCGACTAATTTGGGATTTTTCCACCTGCAAAAGCGTGCATGCTACTTCTCTCGGATCGCGTGGAAACGGGAACGTGCCGTTTCCATTGTTTCGTTCCTTTCACCAAACGAAATTTCTTTTTTTTTTTCTTTTTTTCTTTTCCGAAGATGCCTCGTTCGATAAACATCGAGGCGGGGGAAAGGCTTGAAACACGGACGGGAACGAGCGTGGGCGCGTAATAACGCGCGCTTGTTGGAAATAATGCCGATCGTTCGGCGAAAGGATTCGCGCGTTCGCAGACTTTCGATACGATCGCAAGTTGTGGATAGGAAAATTAACGGACGGTGGTAATTGGTTGCTAACTGGTTAATCGATAGTTGTCCAAGAGAGCCGTTTGATCGAACGGAGGCAAAGACGGGAACGAGTTCGCGAGGAAATTAACTCAGCGAGGGGAAACTCGGCTAGCTTTTCTGCGAAAATACGCCAAAAGTTGCGACCAGTCGGCTGCACTTTGAGGAAATTTCTCGTTTTTGTTACATCGAAGTATCCGGGAATTTGTCGCGTGAGAACGAGACGGCGTGAATTGATTCGAAGGGACGGAATTTCTTGAAGACAAGAACATTCGTTCGTTCGTTCGACCAGAGAATAATAATTCCTCTTGTGCTTGTATCGAGTGCACACGGTTGCACAGAGTTCTCTCGGTAACAAACGGAAACAGGCTACCGGCTCTCACTTTTTTTTCGAATTCTGCCAATCTTCCCGCGGCTCCAATTAAACCGCAAGCCCTCGCGAGTGGGCAAAAAAAAAAAAAAAAAAAAAAAAAAAAAAAAAGAGAAAAAGAAGGAGAAATAAGAACTCGAGCGATTCCAGTTGTTCTTGAGCGGTGGCAAAACCTCCGCGAGGTTTTTCTCGCGAGATCACCTTCACTCTCGGAGGAATGCTACCGTGCAGTCTCTCCGGTTGCTGTTCGTGGAATCGTGGCGGCGCGGAATTGCCGCGAGACGAGACGAGACGAGACGAGACGAGATGAGAGAGTATCACGATTAGCCGGGTAGGTGAGCGTTCGCGCGCGAGCTCGACAGCCAAGAATCTCGATCGACCAGAGAGAGACAGAGAGAGAGAGAGAGGGAGAGAGAGAGAGAGAGAGAGAGAGAGAGAGAGAAGAAATTACCGGCGGCTAAACAGGCTTTGGCCGTATACGAAAGTGTTAACTGGCCCGGGTAGTCCTTCATCCTGGCGATTTTTATACTGTTCGAGGCGTGTGCGTGTCCAAAGCGGCGAGGCGAGCGAGCGAGCGAGAGAGAGAAGAGGAAGAAGTGCTGGAAGGAGCGAAGATGCTCTCGCCGGGCGAAGAAGAACGCTTCTAGCGCGGCAAATTATTAACAATCAGGCAGGTGTTTGCGCGGTTCTCGCAAGATTTGCTAACGAGCCGGCATTTTCGAGGTGCCGACTCGAGGCATATAATTATATGCTCGCCTCCCTGCTCGTATGCACGCCTCGCGATACAGCCGGTTATCTACAGGGTGTTCCTATTACGTAAATCGATCGCCGGTTCGAATCTCGCAGGTGAACCATTAAGCGATCGTACGTTGGATACGTCCACTGTCGTTCATGAGTGTTTAAACACGAATTTTACATTCGAATTCGTGAAGTATACAGGTTTGCTCTTTGATGTCGTCTCGGCGTCTGTATCTCTTAAACGTTGAAAGCGGAGAATATATTAATTCAAATACGTCGCTCATAGGTCGCCCGAAAGATACCATTAACCACTTGCGCTGGGAACTGATTGCGGACCGTAACGAATGACCAAACCGTATATAATAGTTCGTCGCTTTCTTTTTCTTTCGAACTCGCCTGTATGTTATCACTGGGAAGGAATTATTGAGAAGTGATAAATTTATCATTTGTTTTGCCTGGGTTACATTGAAATACACTCAAAGCTGAGAAAATGTTGCAATTTGGGACAAAAGAGTCTCGACGTGCGTGGCACGTCATTCCAGCGTAAGAGGTTAATTAATAGAAATGAAAACAAAAAAAAAAAAAAAAAAAACTTAATTTTGCAAAGCGCGTATTTGAGATCTGTAGGCAGTACTTTGAAAATTGAGAAATGCCGCATTAAGGTTTCTCCAAACATCACGAACCACTATAAATAACTGCCCGTTTCAATTTAACAATTCGTTTCGGCTCAGTTCTGGGGCGAGAAATAAAGGCGACCGACAATACGAGGGAACGTTCTTTCATTATCAAAATTGAAAATACGAACATGACTCACGAGTATAAAAAAATTAATACGGATACGAATCTTTTAATCGAATTGCTCTGCCAGCTGGCCAGATACTTACGAAGGATACGTCCGTTGGCAGAAGCCAAGTTCTCTCGCGTTTTATCGCCGGACGTCTCGGCTAACGTTACGATCGAGGAATATTTCGTTTATACGTTTCGGTGAATTGATTCGAGATTATTCGTATTCCTCGTGCCACGCAGAGCTTCGCTTCCTGTTTGGAAGGGACTCGATGGGAACTCGCGCGATCGGTTCCTGGGAGCGATCTCATCTGGGACTGATCTACGTGACCAAATTCGACCTCCTCGGCGATTAACGGACAACTTCGACGTTTCTGCTTCTTTGTTCGAAGCGTGCGACACTCGAACTGGATGTCTGTGATTGTTAAATTAAACTCTGGCGACATGATCGAATTCGGTGTGGATATATGAGAGAAATTGGAAATCTGTAAACGTCCAAAGAGCCAGAAAATCGGCGATTCTTCAGAATAGCACATGTTAATTCTCAAACGAATCAGATATTTAATGTAATATCTCGCGAAATGTCGTACAATCGACATGATGAATTTGATACGAAGCGGTTGAAACGAGGCGCTCCGTTAGCTTCTGAAACAATCTTCAGTGTCAGGAATCACCGATACTTTGCGTCCACGAAGGCAACGAAATAATATATTCGTAGATCGTTCACCTAGCAAATTTCGTTTCGGTTCACACGACCACATCCTCCGTCGCCTGACAATGTTTTTTTTCTTTGTCACTTTCCGCCGACAAAAGTCCAAGCAGAGACTTCTGTATCTAGCTGTTAGACCGTGTGTACCAAAGATTGCGGGCAAAATGGGACGCGCAGGCATCGTTTAACTCAGCCACCCTGTAGACGAGGCGGCTGAATGGCCGCGGCGTGAAACCGGTGGGTATGATTACCCACTTTAGTTAACGATCTTCGCAGCCCTGTGGCTGTTCCGAAAGGTCAGAAAGAAAACCGCAAGAAAGAAGCGAGAAGAGAACACCGAGCGGAACGCCGGACCTTCGGGAGTTTCTCTCTCTCTCTTTCTCTCTCTCGCGCGCGCATCCGGCCTGGCCAACACGAGGCCAACGAATTCCGAGACGCAGCAGCGTTTCGTGACGCAACGAGCTTTCGTGATATTCATACGCTACGACAGATGGGTGCTGGATCGAAGGGAGGGGAGTATTTTTGGATACTGCGAGAGTCGAGGAGGATTGAAACAGGATTTGACAAAACAAGATCCTAGCAAACTTTCCGAATAGTTTCCAGAATCTTCGTTTACGTAAACTCTTGTTGTACGAAGGGAGGAATCCCTGCTGTCCGACTCGAAACGACTGTATCTACTTGAGCAAAGATTGATTGAAAGAAAGAAAAATCGCGGCTAGTGGGAAGGATCAACGAAGGATATACGAGCTTATACGAGCCGTTTATTCCTCTGTAAGCTGAGAGACAGAGGGAGAGACTCTTCTGTCTGAATCTACTTACTACCTGTATATGAGCAAATATCGATTGGAAAGGAAACGACTGGGGAGAAGAGTCAGTGATCTCTCTTCTTTTAGAAACTGCTTAGCTTTGTCAGTGTTGCTCGGATTTCGACGAGATTCGAAGGAAAATTTTGTGGAGGAAATTACGGTACCTTCCTCTGCCATTTTTGGGCGACGCAACGGCACAAAGATATTCATAGTATGTATCGTCAAACGCTGTAACACAAAGAGAGGATTTGGATGTGTCCCGTGTCCTTTCCAAGAATCTCCCTGCGGTCCAGACGAGCCAAAAGATAATTAAGCGCGCGCACCCGAAGCACGCACGCGGAGTTGTGCATGATGCCTCGAAAAAGTAAGCCGGCAACACACCGCCATAGTGTTTAATTACACGCTCTCTTTATGCATTTTATCGCGTATACTCTTTGACTTGGCCAGCTACCGCGAGGTTCTCTCTGCTCTGATCCTCTCACGGCCTCCGGGAACACTTTGACTCGGCCACTCTAATTCCGACTGTTCACTTTTTGATCCCCCCACGATTTCTCGTTATCTTGCCGTATCAGTGCCGTATCACGCGCTCTCATCACCCCGTCGAAGAATTCCGCCGGTCAAAATTGTCTATCTAGCCTCTAGCCTATCCCTAAACTAGTCAATTTGTCATTAATTTCTTAATTTCATTAGTACACTATTAATATTCAACTCTCGAGGAATAAAGATCCTAGACGAGGTAATTCATCTCATAATCAAGACACATGTAATGATAAACTTAATACTTAATCCCCGGGAGGCGTGATGTTTAAAACACGCAATTGCAAATTGTAAGAAATATGTATTATTTATGAGAACTATCTTTTGTAGAAGTTTCACAAATAATCTGAATGATAAATAATCAAACCCGTCGATCTCAGATTTCCGTTTTCTACAAATGTTTAAGAGATAAGGACATAATTCTGTTTGAACACATAATTGTATACATCTATTTATTTTAATTATCATGATTAAATTATAATGACTCGTGTGTAGAATACACAGTTGTTCCAGCGTTAATAGATACTTTCATTTGTTCATTTATATTAACAATTTCGTTGGCATATTTATTTTAATTATTATTTAAATTACGACGGCTCATGTGCAGATTTGGTATATTGGTTATATGTGCAGATTTGGTTATTTTGGTAGAACGGTTATTTTAGTGTTGGTAGAATTAATTTTCATTTGTTTATTCACATAATAACAGTTAACTAGGCGAAGTCAAGTACACGTGTAACGCCTGCTGTGAAAGTTAAGGTGCTTAGTAAAAAAGTTATATATTTCTATATAAACACGTATTTGGTGTTTCTATACAATCGCGTTTCTATACTCTACGAGAGATTTATGAAATTAATCGTAGCAAAAAGCAACATCGCTCGCCATATGTGAAACAGCGGACGATTGTCCGTGAAACGACGACAGCCGCACGCTTTTCGTCACGATCTTTGCCCGACACGACTAGATCGCTGACTTTTATGCAAATTGATACTCTTACGGACACATAGCCAAGAGTTACTAATATAGAACGCGTTACCATAAAATTCTCTCGCAACACACCGGCAGCCAAGTTTACTACGCTGAACAAATTTCCCAAGTTCCGGAGGCTGCAGGCGTGTCCGACTTTCAACAGCGACACGGTAAATATCTCGAAGTTTCGCCATTTTTTTCACCTGGTTCCGGAGTAGGAAATTACCGGCTGAAAGTTGACGTTAAACGCCGTGTTACCTTTGCTCGTGTTTGCTCCATCGACGAGGTAAACAGTCGAGAGGGTTGCGACTGCACTCGACCTTCTTGCTTCTCGATCGTCGTTCACCGTCGTTCCGGACGTGACGTCACTCCACTCCGTCGACGGAGAACGGTTCAATTAAGAGAAACGGAAAGAGATCCGTTCGATCGAGCCGCCAGGAGCAAAAGAAGGACGCTGGAAATGTAGGAATAGTTCGACGCGAGAACTAACTGCAAAACCATGTAAATCGAATTTCCAACGAACCGATGCAGCGCGTTTGTGTCGCGGTGAATGATACGACGAATATCGTTGGAAAAAATAAAAAAAAGCGTAATTAACCACTCGCCCGTCGTTTATAATAAACAGTTTATTAATATTTAACCCTTTTCCCCCGACACACGTTTCTTCGTATCATCTATCAGCAATTTATTTACGAAGTATCGTCACTTCGAATGAAATGATGT
Organism: Frieseomelitta varia; assembly: GCF_011392965.1. Classification (NCBI taxonomy): domain Eukaryota; kingdom Metazoa; phylum Arthropoda; class Insecta; order Hymenoptera; family Apidae; genus Frieseomelitta; species Frieseomelitta varia. Next base: position 197,171 of record NW_025109550.1, read on the forward strand.
AGCACTGGAAATAATTATTCGTTAAATAATAATTGAAAATAATTATTATAGGTAATAATTGGAAATAATTATTACCATCGTTCAAATGATATTTAACACGAATATTTCCAATTGATTTGTATATTTCCAATATGTGATATCGTTTAAATTTGAAACAATCATCAACGTGCATTGCGGGTGCTGGAGCAAGTATAATATAGAATCAATGATACATAGTTGCAATCTCTGGAAAATTAATGTTTTTTAAAACATTCGTCTAATTTGTGTGAATAATTCCGAATTATGTGAATTATTCATTGACTCATTTAGGACTGTCCTAAAAGAAATTTCTTCTTCTAAAATTCTTTTGTTCTTCTTATGTTCGTTGTTATTGCAGCTTTCATTGTCTGTTCAGATATTGTGCTATTACACAACGCCAAATGTTCATTATAATTACCAGCAAATTACAAAAAGAGGAAGTCCGAGCTGTTGGCTAGATTATGTACATCCCCTCAGAAGGGGCAGTCGAGTGCAAAGGGTTAAGTAATTAGAAAGAAAACTGAATCAGTCTAAACACGGCGATGACAAAGAGATGTCAAGACCTGCACGCTATCACGACTCTCTAAACCTTCGTCTTCGCACATTCACATGCACACATATCACCAAGCTCTCATATTTTACGTCTTGAGACTTGGCCGGTTAAAACAAACAGTCCGAAACCTGACGACAAACACATGGGGCACGCAGCAGGCGACAATTTTCTCGCTCTTAGAACACACAGAAAAGAATTTCAAGCAATAAGGTTTTCTCACCCTACACGATCTTCTTTCTTTCGACCGATCTTTATCTGAAAATTCTTTCGATACGATCTTTATCTGAAAATGTGAATATCGTTCTTACACGCGAGATCAACGTCCTTCGTCGAGGAGGCTAATTTCTGTTTCTCGAAGAAACAAAATGTTTGGAACGTTGAAAAGCAAGGCTGTTGGGAGAGAGATGATTTGGGATGAAGGAAATAACGAGTGGCGGTCCCTTTCGAAAAGTGCCGGAGGCAAAAAGTTGAAAAGTCGCGTAAGATTCCATCGGGAAGTAGCAACTTTTTTATTACGGTTGCCGCCTGCTCCCCAGACGACGTAAGTTCTCGCCGCGATAAAGAAAAACTCGGGCTGGTCTGGCCGCTCACGACACGCGTGGAAAATTTGAGGGTTACTTTTTTGATGAAAGAGTGTTATTGCTGGATGTTATGGTTCGAGGGGCGAAATATCTCGAGAACTATAACTATTGAGAAAATTTCCCATCCTTCGTTTGGAAGATTAAGAACGTTTAGAACAGTATCACGTTGAACCGTACCTTTTTAAAAAAAAAATTTACGATATATTAAATTGAATATGATAGACTCCTGTATGCCTAAAACGAATGTCCCACGACTTGTGGCCAACTAATTGATTCTACGTGTAAAAATGTTTCGAAAAGAACGAATAAAACTTGTCAACTATACTTGAGCTTTCCATACAACCGTAGAATAATCGACACGAGGCGTCGTTGTATATATTGAAGAGCGCAAGTTGAATTTCCACGTGGAATCTCACATGATTTGAGTTCAACTCGACAGAGATTTAAATCAGATTAGTTTCTATAAATTATTTATACGAAAAGATTATCATTTATAATTAAAAATCACCCGAGTATTCTGCTTCTTTGTTTAAAACCAATAATCTTTCGGTTGAGATCAGTTAGCTTTGGTTGAAGATTTTCTCAATTTTTGTCAAAATTCCCATAAAAAGTTTTTCATGATTTGCCGAAATTATTTCGCGAGACAATCGATTTTCTCGCAGGCGTGACGTGTTTCTTTCCGATGACGTATCGCCTGCGAAGGATGGTGGCAGGCGCGGAAGTTGACGGAATTACACGACACTACGCTCGATCTCCGTCGTATTTCAAAGTACATACGCGACAGCGAGTGTGCAAAACGCATGCATGCTCGTAAGCGTGAAATTACGCGCGCTATCTAGGACAGGATCGAGGCTCTCGCGATCAGCCAGCGAGGTCACGAGCCAAAAACCCTTACTTTGGAATTTCCTAAGTGACAGCGGTGGCACAATTAGCGTAATGAAGTGCCCAGGATCCAGCCACCGGAATCGGCGGTTGCCTCCCCGGGACATATATACAGGGTGTTTCGTAACTTGTGGGACCCACTTCGGGAGCTGATTGCACGTCTAAAAATAATGAAAAAATGTCATATAAATATATGTCCTATCTGTCTTCGTTTGTGAGATATAATGAATTTTATAAACAGAGAAAACTCTAGTAAGCTAGTTTTACCATACCAGGGATGGTATGTTCAATTTTCCTAATAATCATAATTGGGACGAAGAGAACCCACATGTTATTGTGCATTCAAGACATCAACACCAGTTTAGTTGAAACATATGGGCAGGAATAATTGATAAATTTTTCATTGGACCGTTTTTTCTTGATAGGAAACTAACAGGCACAAAGTACGTCGATTTTTTGAGCACGCGTTTATACGAAATATTAGAGGAAGTTCCAGTCGATATTAAATTATTCGTATGCTCCGCCGCATTTTAGCCGAGTGGCTAGGCAATTTTTAAATCAACACTGTGCAAATAAATGGATTGATCGTGGAGGTCCTGTTGCATGGCCTGCTCGTTCTCCGGATTTGAATCCATTAGATTTTCATTTGTGGGGACATTTAAAATCTATTGTATATGCAACGTCGATTGAACATGCTGAAATACTACGAAATAGAACAGAGTACAATCAACTCTCGAAGTGGGTCCCACATGTTACGAAACACCCTGTATATACATTGCAATCGATCCGTTCCTTGGATATTATCACGCGAACGATCGATCCTCCCTTCACATACGGTCGGACGAACGATACTCTTAGCTTGAAATATTCAGCTCGTGCGGGTGGCCTGAAAAAATATGAGGATTGATGGATCTGAGGGATATGACAGGAAAGAGAAGGGGTGAATATGATTAACGCAAGACTCTTTTGACGATTGATTTTTGGACCAAAGGTTGCTCGCTTTCTAAAAGTCTTCTCAATAAAATGAAATAGATCGTTTCTAGCAAGATGAAACGCCGCGAAGTTGAGATTTGATCAGTGTCTATATATCTCGCAGAATAATCAGAATTTTGTTTGATATTTGTTTCACGATCGTCCAAAAGATTCTTCATACTTCGTTCAATGTTATTGGACTTGCTCGTGTCTCAAACCAGCGAAAGATCGGACGATTTATCGGACGATTGAAATACAATGGAATGCATCGGATACACCAGATCAATTAATTAATAGATCCAATTTCGAGGCCTCGTTTCCATGTAACGAAATCCACCTGACAACCCGTCTGCGAATCGTCACGCTCCATTAACATTTCACGACCGGTAGAGTCGGTTCGCTGAAAAAGGAGCGGAACCCGAGGAAGCTCGTTCGCCAAGTCGGTTTGCACGCAGGATCCCTTCCGGGTCTCTCTTTCAGCTGGCTCCGCAGCCGAAGACTTTGAATGATAAATGTCTCTCTGGCGCGGCTTGCGTGCCGCGGCCCGGATGCTCGCTCGTGTATACGCGTGTACATTTATTAGATGAGATTTATGCCGTTAAAGTATGGAATCGGTAAACGGATCGGCGAATGCCATTGCCGCGAACGGACGGGGAGCTTTCAATGGGGGAGCTTTTCGAAGAAAGGCCGCGCGCGGGCCCTCCTTCTCCTCCTCGATATCTCGCGCTCTGCTCTTTTAATACTTTGTGGTAGCTGCGACGTCGCGCGAGCATTTACATCGAATACCTTGGCGGCCCCGCGCGTTCGTATTCCCCGCGAACGAGAAAAAGAAAGAGGCGCTCGCACGCCTAGGATTTTTTTTCCACGGAGCATCGAGGCCCGAGGTCGTTGAATCGAACATTCCCGTCCGAATCGATTCGCTTCTCCGCAGAGCAAGAAGTTGCGACTCGTCGAGCTCTAAATTTCACCTAAAATTACTAAATTTAACGTAACAATTATTTCTACTGTGATAAAATTTATAAATTACTAACTCGTAATACAAGTTTCTCCGCTATTCCTGGCACTTTGATTTATCATTATTAATTTTAATTCCCCTTTTTTATAATTCTAATATATTGTAATATAATATTCTAATCTTCATTAAATTATGTAGAATTTTTTTATTAATTTTATTATATATATATATATTTATATATATATAAAATATTAATTTAATTAATAATTTTACCATAATTATACTCACTTAATAATTACGATTGGTTATCACTTAATATAATATTTTAATCTTCATTAAATTATGTAGAATTTTTTTATTAATTTTATTATATATATATATATAAAATATTAATTTAATTAATAATTTTACCATAATTATACTCGTGAATTACTTAATAATTACGATTGATATAATTACGTTTTATTTCGTACTAACAGTAAGAATGATTGACGTTACGAAATGAAAAATACAGATCTTGGAAGGTTTTGTCAAAAAGTGGGTAATTAAACCTATATTTTATTTCATTTCTTTTTTTTTTTAATATATTTACCCATTCCGATAATTCGTATTCGTACAAATTTCTAAAGCGATATTCCGAATCATCGTTCCGCGCAAAATTAACTACTCCCGCTTTACTTAAAAATTTCATTGATCCTAAAATATAACAAAAACAATGTTTCATAATTGTCGCAATGGAATTTTATTTTTCATTTTCTACCGATCCGTAAATTGTTCGTTTAAATCACATTACGCACACTGTATAAATTTCGTACAGAAATATTGTTGATAACTGTTGAACGGACAGACGCAACGAAAATTACACAATAAGACCGAGCGACGGTTCCAATAATCGTTTCGATTCAAAACGACCAAGCGTCCGGCGACTTGCGAGCGAGAACGTTCAATTAAAGGGCAGGGAAGGTGGAGGCGGAAACAGAAATCGGAAGTAAAAGTAAACGCGTTACGTGTCAATTAAACGATACGATCTCATCGTCGGGACACAAGGTTTTTGCCCCCTTGGCTCGCGCGTTACGCGACCGGCAATTAATCCCGGCGATCGGACAACGTTTCGTATAATTTTATCATTACATCCGACTTGACGCGTGCACGGGCACGAGACTGATTCGACGATAATAATTAAAATCTCTCGGATCAGCGAACCGTGCGACCGGCAGGCCGAACCCGAAGCAGCACGGCCAGCGTGTCCCGTTTTATCCGACGCGATTCCCAGGGAGACCTCGCCGCCGTAAAATTTCGTTACCGATCGCCGACGCTTTTTCACGGCAACGAGATAGACGAAGAACGATCCGGGGAGAACTGGCTAATATTAACAATGTTCAGCCGAACGGGATTTCTCGCGTTAACGTATTCTCCATCCCCCTTTTTTCTCTCTTCTTCTGACGAAATGATCGAAACTTTTCCTAGCGCGAAGCGTTAGAGCTTTGTGACACTGGGTCGTGACACAAATTCGTATAATGGTTTTACGTACGCTTGTGTGTGTGTGTATATCGTACGCATATCTGCATTCGCCAAGTTTAATCGTTTTAGTACTCCAGGGACTGTCTTAACGCGTTGATCGCCGCGTCACATGTGGATGACGATATCTTATTTTTATATTGGAAAATAATGCAACAATATTTAGTAGAAAGGTGAGTTCTTAATAGCGTGTTACTTGTAAATTAAGCAAATTAAATTGTCAAACAGCAACATGGTGAACTATTTTTATTTACTACTACTATACATAGAAGTAGATAATATTGCAATATTTGTTAAAATATTGGAGAATATTTTAAACAAAACTAAACAAGCTAAGATTGAGAGACCTCGTAAATTCTCTAAATGGTTTGCACTTGAGAGGTAAAAAATTTGATAAGCTAACGCCGAAATAAATGTAACAAAACGAATGAAGAACAGAAACGAAAAAGAAGAACAGAAAAACAAAAGAATAAAAAGCAAAATCTTGAAAGAGAAAAGCACGAAAACAACAGAATGTCTAAAGAGTAAATTTGTGATCGCGGTAAGCCTGAATTCGTAGTTCCTACCCGACTTGCACTCGAGATCAACACATATATGCGTATTATGTAAACAGAAAATTGTAATTGGACATTTTACAAATCTAATTGAATTTGTCAAAACTGCGTCAGTTCTAAAATATCGACGATTCCTCGTGTTATTTATGTTCGAAAGAGAAACATCATCGAGCGAGGAGAAGAGTTGTTGGTGGAAAGAAAAATATAAAATACGTGGAAATTATAACGAATATTATGTAGAAAGATCGCGAGAGGGCATTGAGAATGACGAGTGATATATGCAAATCGAAATGTACAAAGAAAGAAATGAAAAAAAAAAAAGAATCTGCTTTTCCCCGTATAACAAAGGAAAATAAACGCGTACAGAAGAGAAATTCGCGCGTCGAAGCGTCGCGCGATTGCCTGAAATCCGTCCCGATAACGGCATTATCTACGGCTCGTTTAATTAAACGATCCGATAGGGCCGTGGAACGGAAAAGCTCGCACGATTTCCCGGAAATTAAAATAAACACGCCGACTCGGTGTGTCTCGCGCTCCGTCCACGAGAACGTTTGGCAAATGAATTTTCGATTCACCGACCAGATCCATAGATCCGACTCCTCGAAACGAGGAAGAGGGGGAGGGCGAAAGAAAATAGAAAAATCAGAGCGGGACAACATACCCGAGAGCGAAGCGCCGTTCTTTGCCACTGAAATCAGCAATAACGGAGATCGAAAATAGAAAACTTCAGATAACAAATTTTTCGATCCTCCTCCGACTTGCGATTTTGTTGTTCGAAGTTCAAATTGAATTTTATTATTGTCCAGCGCAGAAAATACACCACGAATAAACATAAATCCTTCTCACACTGACAATCTGAAGGATAAAGAAGCAGTTCTAAAATTAATACATTTTCTTATAATAAATTGTAAGATTTGGCTCCGAGTCGCTAATAATCCACACAAGTAGTTGATATGATTAAAAAATAATGAAAGTAAAAAGAGAATTTCGAAAATTTTAAGAAACTTGAAAATGAAAGAAATTAAGATAATTATTCCTTCTTTTCTGTTGGTAAGGCTAAGAACGCCTAAGAACCAGTCATACCAAGCTGACACATGAACACAAACTCAAAAAAACTACACCACCTGCACTCATTGCAATAACCATCCACTAACAATAACCCACATACTGCACGAATGTCACACCACAGAAATCCAAAGACAGAAATACGGAATCAACGCAAACATAAACCTGACTTCTCAAAATGACATACAAAGAGTANCATATCTAATGGCACCGTCGTCGCTAATGACCTCGCTGTCGATGCGACATTAAAGAAAAATAGAAGAAGAAGAAGAAGAAGAAGAAAGAAATTGAAAAATATTTCGAACGTTCGCTTTATATTTTTAATCGTTTGAAACCTACAGTTTTCTAAAAATTTCGAAAAGTTTCGAGTATTACGAGTATAGAAATCCCAAAAATTTCTCTACAAAACTCCAAAGATTTCTTCAAGACTTCTCATCGATACAAGTTCTATAATTCTCCGAAAGATGAATTGAAGATTTCGATTCCTTTCGAAATTGAGTGATAAATGAAACTGCCCGGTCTTTGGTAGATTAGTGTGAAAAATTCCGAGAACTCTGCCAGTCCCACTGGGGAATTATGAATTAGGGAAAGAAACGATGCGTCTAAGAACACGAGGATTTCCTGTTCTACGGTGAAATTACAAGCTACATGGGGCGCGAAGGAAACGAATCGTGGGCTGCTTTGCATGCCAGCGACGAACCACCGATACGAGGCATCCGCGAAGGAAATAACTCGGGGTGTGTCGACGTCGATAAAAGTTCCGTGCCGGGCATTTTAACGCGTCACAAATATGACGGTTGTACGAGTCGAATTGTACGTTCGACACCGAACGGGAAGAGAAAAGAGCACAGTGACAGATGTTGAGACTTTGATCGCTCAAGGTTGCCGACTTGTAAGGGGTACCGCGAGTCACGGTCGTTCCACCTGTCTAATTTTTACCGCGTGCACGTCGCTGAAATTACACTGCCTGTGTCTTTCACGTGTCTGTATCTTGCTGTATCGCGATTTCTGCGGAACGTCGACATTTTTCGGAAACGTCGAGGAAAAAGAGATACGATTGATACGACGAACTGATTGAGAAAGCGAGAATTTTTTTCTCAGCGAGGAATAAAGAAATTGGAGATAAGATAAAAGTAATATTCTCATCGATGGAACTTTTTACTTTTCCAATCTTATGATTAGACCGGGTGATTTCGTAGCTGTCTACAAGCAACCAGAAGATACTTCGACGATTAAGCTATCGTGTACGACGATGTGTAATTTCGTAATCGAAAAGCAAAAGTCTGATTTCAAATCGATATCACGCAGCGAGGTAACGCAAAGCGAGAAATCTAGAAGTGTAATAGAGCATCGATGCTCCGTTACGATCAATCTCGTGTCAAAATCAAAGTAAAATCTGACTCGATGATCGACGAAGCGATGAAATCGCGCCAATGAGTTGCGAAAAATTCGTTATCAAGTCCGTAATCATAGCGAACATTTAGTGGCATTGATAACTGACAGAAGTCGTTGGATCACATGATTACACTTTCGACAGTGACACGACAGTTTACAGCTTCTTGAAAAAAATACACAGCCTCTTGTTCTTCGTGAGGTTTGCAATTCACGAACGAAAGCGTATAGTAGACTATGGATCTTTTATTAGCAGAAATGAAATAATTGAAATCGTAGAAACTAGAAACGGATTGCACCGAAACAAATGTGCAGAAATTACAAGAAATCCACGCAGCTACGTGGAACAATTTTCTGTCGATAGATAGGCCCTACATTCTCCGTCGTATATTCTTCGAAATTAATCGGTGTTCAACACCCTGAAACGCAAACGATCCGTTTCCACGAATTGAACTTTCATAAATTCGTCCCCGAGAGCCGTTTAATCGTCCGCGGGCTGATCTAGAAAAATAGACAAGAGACGCGAAGGAGTGGGGGGAGAGGGGGGGGGGCGGAGAGGAGAAACGAAAAGAAACGAAGAGTAATCGCGATGCAGCGATTTTCCAGTCGATCGGTTCCTCCTTTGTATTGACTTTCTCCGATCGTGGATGCGCCGGAATAAAACCGGAGGAGAGCGTTCGATTCCGCTCGACTCCGCGCCGGCCATTATTACAGGCTTTTGGGTCCAATAACTCTTCGACTCTCACTTGTTGCTGTGCCGTTGCGGCGTCGCGATGCCCTTCGCCATCGCGATTCCCTTTTTCTTCCTCTCTCTCTCTCTCTCTATCTCTCTCTCTCTGTCTCTCTCTCTCTCTCTGTCTCTCTTTCTCTTCTCTTCTCTTTTCCACTCCTTGTTCGTTCCTCTCTCACGACGATTTTTCATCGTCGAACGAACAACGAAGAGGAAGGGCGAAGGGGGGGGGGGGAGAATCGATCGGATTCCGGATCCCGGTTGGTAACCGGAGAAAACCGGATGTTGGACGCGGGACCCGGGCCGAGTGAAATTCGCGGGCCGGGGCCCTTTAATCTCGCCGTCCTTGGCCGCTCGGAAATGAAAGTTTACGAGTGGAGGTTCTCTCCCCCGCTGAGTTATATGAAGCTGCCGGCTCGCGCGACGTAATAACCACCCTGTAATCCCCCGCGATCCTGTTTTTCCGGCTGCTTCCTGTTCTGCCTCTCCATAGGCGGGAGAACCGCGGCGGCGGCGCGCCGAAGTTTCGACCCAGGGAAACGGCCCCGGGATTAACGTTGAACGCTTGAAAAATAGTCGCCGGAGTTTCGGTACTCGCGGCGCGTCAGCACTCTGGTTGTAATTATTTTCTCCGGCGTGTCTTTCTAATCTGCCTACAGCCATCTGCTTCTCGTTCCGCAATATTCCGCGACATACACGCGCGGTCCCACATACGCGCGAGTGGATCGAGCGGTCTATTTTTTTTTCTTTTTATTAATTTCGTTTCTTTCTTCTTCGATATTTCATAATGTTCAGCATAATTTTAAAAACGCTGACAAAGTCTACAATTTTCGTTCAGTCTTTGATGTATTGAAGATTAATTTACTAGATTTATCTTTGCGCATACGTAGATTTTTACGCGTGAAAAATTTTTGGTTGCGAAAGTATAAAATTCATGGAAGTACGAGTGAATTCGTATGGACACCCACAGTCCGTTAATTACTATTTGCTACTTAAACTTCGTACAAACAGCGTCGTAACATTCGTAATGGTAACAAACCTATTGTGGATTAAAAGTTTCGCCTTCGATCCCGATTCGAGCCGTAAAATTCAATCTCTCCCTTACACCGAACCCTCAAAAATATAGAAACACTTTTGCCGGAGCTGGTGAATCATTGATTCCGAATCGTTTCTCTCCAATCAAAATCGAACGAACACTTTACGCCGGTGGAGAGTTCGATGGATGGCGATATTTATCGAGGATGGTTGGGAGAAGGCCATGACTCCTGCTGAAATATTTAACAAAAAAAGACGAGCCGATATCGCGGGCGAATTAATGTTTCAAAAGAACCGATTAGGCGGCCGATTGATCGCGGCCGTAAACGTCATGAAAATTCCAGACGGGCCGGTCAGCTTTCCACCTCTCGCAACCGTCCATACAAATCCGATTTTACCAAATTGAAGTGGATACAATTTTCACGAACGTGGCCGCGTTCTTGAAATCCACGTTGCGAGAACGCTTCACGTGAACGCGGACCTTGTACAAGACAGAGACACGATGGAAAGAAATAGGAAAACGACTAAGCAAGCTACACCGGATGATGAAGCGAATCAAGTAACACAGCAGTGGCTTACGTGCGATGCAGCCTTAAAGCATCCGGGGCCAGGGTCTCTAGAAGCGAGCATTTCCTGGAAATGCGTTAGCGAACGAATCGTCTGTGCTTCGAATTTCCAAGCGACGCCGAATTACATCCCTCCCGTCACGGAATCAATGGTAGCCGAGGAAATAACGTAAACGATGACGACGACGCACGGGAAAAGGGCCGACGTTGCTCTCCCGTTTACCAGCTCGCCCGTGGGAATTTTAATTTATTCCACCGGAGGAACGGCGGAACGTTGAGGCGAAAGGACAACTAAACAGCTGTCTTCCTAACTGCGTGGCAATTGCTCGAGATTGAGAAAACTCTACAAATGTTTCAACGAATGTGTCGCAGAAAATGCACTTTATCGTGAAAGTATTAAGAAGATAGGATTGGTCGAAGAATAAAATTCGAGAGAAGGGTCGATCTCTTACCGTCTCAACGAATTTCACGTCAGCATCAGAGACCAAATGTTGTCCAATGAGAGGTTGCTTTCTAGTAACTGTAATAATGAAGTTTGGTGTAAAATACTACGATAGATTGATGGAATAATTATAATTTATTTAAGGAATGTCGATTGATAGAATGGATTAAATAATTGTACGGCTTGTAAGGTATATCACGGCGTTCAAACTTGATGTGTTGTGACACAGCTGCTAGATCGTTGATAAAAAGATGATCACACTATACATATTTTTTTTCATGAGATATTAACGTATTTGACGTCCAGAGGCTAAACAAAATATGATTTTCAATCGACTGCTCGTGAATCGTCGCAGACGATTCACACTACCCCGGACGTAGATATGTAGAAACGTAATAAACTAATTGTTAACTCTCATTATCGTGTTAGAATCCAACTTAGGACCATTTCCACCATGCTGGAACGATCGGGGTTGACGGTTGCTCAATTTCATCTGTCTCAGTCCACACTGGTGGCCAGGTGTTTTCTTCGCTAGTTGTTGCTACGGTGCTACTTGTTGGTTCACTGGAAGTAGATGCTGGTTCGCTGGCAGTCGATGCTGGTTTGCTGGGAGTAGATGCTGGTTCACTGGGAGTCGATGCTGGTTCACTGGGAGTAGATGCTGGTTCACTGGGAGTAGATGCTGGTTCGCTAGGAGTAGATGCTGGTTCGCTGGGAGTAGATGCTGGTTCACTGGGAGTAGATACTGGTTCACTGGCAGTTGATGCTGGTTCGCTTGGAGTAGATGCTGGTTCACTGGCAGTTGATGCTGGTTCGCTTGGAGTAGATGCTGGTTCGCTTGGAGTAGATGTTGGTTCACTCGGAGTGGATGCTGGTTCACTGGAAGTAGATGCTGGTTCACTGGGAGTAGATGCTGGTTCGCTTGGAGTAGATGTTGGTTCACTCGGAGTGGATGCTGGTTCACTGGGAGTAGATGCTGGTTCGCTGGGAGTAGATGCTGGTTCGCTGGGAGTAGATGCTGGTTCACTGGGAGTAGATGCTGGTTCGCTGGGAGTAGATGCTGGTTCGCTTGGAGTAGATGCTGGTTCGCTGGGAGTAGATGCTGGTTCGCTGGAAGTAGATGTTGGTTCACTCGGAGTGGATGCTGGTTCACTGGGAGTAGATGTTGGTTCACTCGGAGTAGATGCTGGTTCGCTGGAAGTAGATGCTGGTTCGCTTGGAGTAGATGCTGGTTCGCTGGGAGTAGATGCTGGTTCGCTGGGAGTAGATGCTGGTTCGCTTGGAGTAGATGCTGGTTCGCTTGGAGTAGATGTTGGTTCACTCGGAGTGGATGCTGGTTCACTGGGAGTAGATGCTGGTTCACTGGGAGTAGATGCTGGTTCGCTGGGAGTAGATGCTGGTTCGCTGGAAGTAGATGCTGGTTCGCTGGGAGTAGATGTTGGTTCACTCGGAGTGGATGCTGGTTCACTGGGAGTAGATGCTGGTTCGCTGGGAGTAGATGCTGGTTCACTGGGAGTAGATGCTGGTTCGCTTGTAGTAGATGCTGGTTCGCTTGGAGTAGATGCTGGTTCGCTGGGAGTAGATGCTGGTTCACTGGGAGTAGATGCTGGTTCGCTTGGAGTAGATGCTGGTTCGCTGGGAGTAGATGCTGGTTCACTGGGAGTAGATGCTGGTTCACTGGGGGTAGATGCTGGTTCGCTTGGAGTAGATGCTGGTTCGCTGGGAGTAGATGCTGGTTCGCTCGGAGTAGATGCTGGTTCGCTTGGAGTAGATGCTGGTTCACTTGGAGTAGATGCTGGTTCACTGGGAGTAGATGCTGGTTCACTGGGAGTAGATGCTGGTTCGCTTGGAGTAGATGCTGGTTCGCTGGGAGTAGATGCTGGTTCGCTGGGAGTAGTTACCACTGGTTCAGTAGAAGTAGGTGATTCGACAGTAGTTTCGGCATCTCTAGGAACAGCGTATACGTAGACTCTCGCCAGAAGAATCCAACCTGGCTTAGCAACAGCCAGTAGGACGACGGATTGTTGCCCGAGGTAACCTCTCACAAGTTTGACGTTTATTGCTTTCGAATTCAGACTAATTGCCCTGATGGAGGAGATTTCATAACCGGCTGGTGCAGTTGCGTTAATGGTCATTATCTGTTTGACACCTGGCACTGGCGGCTGCGAATGAGAATATGTATATTGTCAATACAGTTTCTTGAAATTTCTTAAAATCATAGAATTCAAATTGAAGCACAATGAGCAAATGTCAATCGAATTTCTTGGACTCGAGTATTGAAAGACAGAGTCTTGCAGATGTAAACTGATTGAGAAATGTTGCAAATCAAGCGAGCCAGTGCAACGTTGGTTAAAAAACCAGAAGCGTTTTGATTTCGAAGCTCTCATCTCGATTTGAATTCACTTAACTAGTGAAAATACAATCGAACGATATCTATTCAATGGGAATTGATGGTAACAATGCCACGATCGTTGGCTACTCACCTTGAAGACGAGTCGATCGTCTATGAGCACGTCGTTAGGTGAACGTTTGCCAAGAATCAAGTTACGACCCCATGAGGAGGCAATCAGCGACAGACAGACCAACAGAAGAACGTAGCCACGCATATTGAACGTCCTGGATGGTGCCCGATTGGAACAACTTCTCAAATCTACCTTGCAATTAGCTGTGATACCATATATAGCTTTTCGTTATCAACAGCCGGAGACAGTTTCTTGTAGATCGAATGATTATATCAACTCGAAAATAGCTATCTCTCAATGGTAACAATAACTTACGTAACGATGTTTGCCTTTCATTTTTTCATCGCACATTTCGCGCGAGTATGACTAATACGTAATACGTAAAAGAGTGTTTTTTCTTCTTCCGTTGTATTCTGTGATGCTGCTTTCATGCAAGATGCGTGAAAGATAGCAATATAGCTAATATATTATTTTTCTTTCTTTTTTTTTTTTTTTTTTTTGAGAAAAAAAGAAAAATTTTCATAGAAATGGAATAGAAAATTTTATCCTCCTTCGCTGCACTTCTTTTTTTTTTATTTCGTCTAAAGTACCCTAAAATTAAAAACACGAATTTGTCTGTACTTACACGTCTATTTTTTTTTTATGATATATTTAATTGAGATTCAGCTTTGTCTAATTACTGTCGCTGAAATAATTTGCAATAGAAAGACAGTTGAATTTGTACACGGTATCACGATTCTTATCTGCGAGGACAAATACGGAGAATCATGAACTCACTGGAATGTCTAATTACAGCTGATAACGAATCGCTGCATGTTGCAATAAATGAAATAATTTATAATCTTTTATGACGTCGAAAGATAGCCAAGTCGCGCGTGTTGCTTATCGTGGTATCGAAAAAGAAGAAGAAAGAAATAATACAAACTGCAAAACAATATTTGATATTACGAGAAACGTATCTGAGTTGAAGGAAATATTTCGAAATTTCTGAGGTTCAACATGCAATTGTAAATAGAAGCTTGATAAAATATTGATTTACCGATACGGCAGCAATAAAACGATGCACATTTCGTTTATCCTGATTCGCTACTTCTCGCGATAATCGACTTCCGTAGAAAAAGCTAAAAACTGGAATTGAATCAAATACTCGTAATAAAAGAAACGAAAGAATAGTTCGCTTGTTATGAAACTTCTATTTACTCAATACTTAAAAATTTAAATTTAAACTGCATAATTGCATATAAATTCCGGGATAATTTGTCTTAGATTTCTCCAGAAGAATCTTCTCACTTGCAGGAAACAGAAACTCTTTATAGCTCCGATACGGTATATTTAAATGAAATTTTTTTCAAGAATCAAATTTTGTTTGTCGAAACGAGAACGAACGTACCTAAAAACATCCCAAGTTCGAAAATCGATCAGCGTGAACGTGTTTCGTTAACTCGTTCGACGAACTTTCGTTTACGAGACGCTCCTTGAAATTCCACGGTTACGCCGCTGCTTAGAATTTGTATTCACGACGTCCTCCTCGACAAACAGCGAGACGATCGGTCGCGTTCCGCTGATCTTTTCAGCGGTTAACTAATTTAAGTCCGCGTCCCTTAACTAAGCATTAAATTATGGGACGCGTGCTGCGTGAACGTGACTTGGAGATTTTTGGTACGTTGCCCTGTTAGCGCTTTGCGTTCTCTCGTTGTTTCATTAGGAATGGAAAAAGGCAAACCCGAGAGACCGATGTAAATCGATCTTTATATTATTTATCTGTCGGTAAGAATTATGGAAGAATCGCGCAGAATTGTTGATCTCGTGTAGGATCGCTACGTAGCTCGAATCTTATCTTTATGAAGTGTTTTTTGATTAAATTTTCGTTCGTGATAGACGAATATCTGGCTTCAAAATCTTGTAACAACTGCATGGTACATACATTTCGCGTCGTTTCACAGTATCTTCCAATCCCTTCAAATCGAAACGCGTGAATATTGAAAATGAAGCAGCCACGGAACAAGTTCGAGTAAATGTTCCTCTTTGTCAGCGTGCAGAATTACAAAAACGACACGAATAATCCACAGCTTGCAACTTGACAAATTTCGTTGATAATTAGTAAATTATTGCGCAAGCGTTCTAATTGCCACGAAGATATTTAACATTGATTAAATAGAATGATTCCTTTAATCATTGATT
The DNA here is from genome assembly GCF_011392965.1 of Frieseomelitta varia. Taxonomy (NCBI): domain Eukaryota; kingdom Metazoa; phylum Arthropoda; class Insecta; order Hymenoptera; family Apidae; genus Frieseomelitta; species Frieseomelitta varia. The sequence goes on from NW_025109550.1 coordinate 213,077, forward strand.
AAATGGAATGATTTTTAACATTGATTAAATAGAATGATGAATCAAAGTTGTATCAGCCAATAATCAGCTAATTTGATCGACCGACCGATTGACTGATAGTCATTTGAAAAAGAAATAACAAATATTCCAATATTCGAATAATCAATTCGAGAAATGTGTCTGCAAGGAAGGTTTCCAGAAAAAAAAAATGAAAAAATCCCAAAGGTCATAGAGGAACTACGTTCGAAGAACTCGTCGAATCGTTTCGATCATTTTCGTCAGCAACGCGATAATTAACATTCACCGCGTGGACGAAAACCACGTTCTCACCCTCCTGAAAAAGAAAATTCTTTGAAAAAATAATCGAGCCAGAAGGAGAGGACAGGACGTCGAGACGGGAGAGAAAAAGAGCGGAAACGTGGGAGCCTGTTCGCGTAAATCTTGCTCGCGGAGACATTAAGATCGTTGACGTTTTGGTCTCGGGTGAAAGGACGACGGGGAAACGTGTAACCGATGTTGCAGCTCGTACACGCATCGTTCCCGTTATTACGCGTGGCGCGCGGAGGCTCAAAGCGGCCCGGGCTTGCATAAATCTCTGGAGAAATTAAAGTGCACCGGTCGGCCGCTCTACAAAACGGAATTGTGTAGCCGTATGAAAGAAAAATAATTTGTGTACAGCGCGGGAGTTGCGCGGCCGTATTTCCCAGCGTTGCCCAGAGCGGCAACTGTTCCTCTATCTCTAGTAATCGGTTTTCGCGCATTCATCGTCCGCTCGTTGTTCGTGACAAATATCTAGCTGAATTTCCCGTTGAATGGGGAAATACCGCAACTTTGGATCCAGGAAGAAAGGAATCCAGTAAAACATTCATCGCGTGGTTTTTTTCTCTCCACCTATTTTCTTTTTTTTTTTTTTTTTTTTTTTTTTTTTTTTTTCCCTTTTTTCGCCTGGTTTTTTTTTTTTTCTTTTTCTTTTTTTTTTTTTTTTTTTTTTTTCTTTCGTTTTCTTTCTCCCGTTTTATTTCGTTCTCCTTCGTCCCGTCCCTTTCCTGCCGCTGCGAAAACTTCACTGCGCGACACCGTACAAAATTCAACGATCCTCGAATCGTTCGACTCTCGAGTTTCAAGATTTCTCAATCGTCGAACGTTGTCGGAGTGAAACAGAGAGATATTACAGCGACTTCAATTAATCTCGATACGTTCGGTTTGCATCTGCGTAAGTTTTTTTAATCGAGCGATCGTGACACGTTGGAGAATTCCTCGTTCTGAAGCTTTCGAGCAGTATGAGTGATTTGCCGAGTCAGCGAGATTCCAACGACACAGCTTTGAGAGGGGAGAGATAGGAGATCCTTTAACGAAGAACGCGATTCCGAACGACCGCGGCTGATGGAGGCCCGGTGCATTTGCATAAAAGCCCCCGTCAAACGCCGTTAACCCCCCGTCAGGATCTTCGTGGATGGTTGGGGTGACGTGACGGATTTACGAAATTCTTCCCTTCGCGGTAAAAGAGATTCCCGTTGTATCAATTCAATCCGAAGAAAGATCACGAGTCTGAAAGGAAGAAATCTAAAAAAAAAGAAAAAAAGAAAAACAAACCTAGCAATTTATAGTTAAGTGATCTACAATTAGTCAATCTTGAAATTATCTCGATCGATTATTAATCGGTCGATCTTGCAATCAATTGTTAATCACTTCTCGAGTACAAGTGATAAGTATTATTAAATTTTGTAACACGTGCTGTGTTTTAAATGTTTTATACATTTCCGTATGTTAGCTTTGCCAATTATAAATGCATAGAAAAAGCCTATTAGCAATTGCGAAAAATTTTCATACACGATCTAGTTTAGAATTTTAGAATTTTTAATACTTCAAACTTTCATGCGAAACTACGCCTCGAGAAAAGCTACAAGATCTTTGCTACGAAGATTACTTCCGCTAGTAAATTTTCCATTCAATTGAATTTCATCACGAATTTCTATCACTGTCGCCAATTCTGTGATAGAATGAAAAGCCTAAAATAAATTTTAGCAATTTAATACGTACGATAAACTATAAAATAGCGCGGAGAGATCTTAATAAATTTTCCAGTCGCTCGACCGAATTCATTCAATCAGCTCGCTATTCAGCTACAGTTTCGAGCGATCGATCAGATTATCAATTTGCTTATCAACCAGAGATCTGATTAGCATTGCACGTGACTGTGCAATCTATCTCGGCTAGGGACGGCTCGCGCGTTTGACTTGCATCTCGTGGAGAGAGAGAGAGAGAGAGAGAGAGAGAGAAAGCAAGAGAGGAAGAGAGAGTTGGCCGGTGAAACACGCGAAAGGGTTGGACGTTTTCCCGGTTATTTTCCGCCTGCTTCTCATTACGCCGGGACGCATTAATCCCGGACGAGTTTCCGGCTTGACGACTATTAAAAATCTTGCCAGTGCGGCTCGATACACGGTCGAGTATCGCGTATATACATGGTAGAGCGACGAGTTTGCTCTTATTACCGGCATTTCCGTGATTCTCTCCGAAAATTACGAGAAAAACGCTACTATCTGCATCAGTGAAAGATAATACTTCAATAATGTCTTCAATCTGTTACAAAAACTTAGATCTTCAGGTGTTTCAAAGTGTTTCAGGTTGTTTTTGTGAATTCTAAATGTTCAAAGAGGAGAATTTTCCAGCGAATTCATGATTTTAGATCTCTTTTGAACTTTTGAAAGAAATTCGCGTATCGAGGAATAATTCAAAAAAATCGCGCGATATCAGAGCGAACTGTTATTATCCTACGATAATCTCAATCTCTCTTAATCAATCTCTCGTATAATAAAAGTTTCGCAATCTCTGCTTTCGCAAACAGAGCAGAATCGTTCGATCCGAATTACTTGTTCCAATTGAACAGCTAAAAATCTGCAAAAAATTCTTCAATAACAAAGATCGAACTCTCGAGGATCGTATAGTCATCCTTTCGTTCTTTTCAACACCATCCTCTCATCCTCTTCCTCTGGACGATAGTTAGCGTTTAGACAGCCGTATGTGTAGGGACGCGTGTGCATGCACGCCCGCACCGGTAATTACTCACGTCACGTGGCGACGTGGCGCGGACTAACCGGGGCCGTTGCGCTTTTTCGTTTTAGTCCCGGCGCGGCGTGGCCGCCTGTTGGCGCGAAGAGCTGACAGAACACGTAGGAACATGGTAAACCAGCTTAGAGTGGATAATATCGGTCAGCGGTTTTTTATGACCGCCACTACGTAGGAAAGTGTAGAACGGAGGGACGCCTAGCGCGCGCGCGCGCGCGCGCGCGCACACACACACACACACACACACACACACACACACACATGCACGTGGAGGAAATTCTCGAGCACGTGTATGTGCATACATAAAATTTTCAACGCGACCAGAGTGATATTTACTAGTGGTTTCGCGAGACGGACACGCCGCGAGACAGTCACCGGGGTCCCGTGGAATTTTCGAAGCGATACGAACACGATATGAATGCCGATCGACAAACTTCTTCTATTTTTCACGTACCTGTTTATTTCTCTCTCGCCGACACTTGGAAGTCGAGCAAGTGACGACAATCGTCGGATTGTATTTTAATCGAAGGTTCAATCCAGGCAGCGTCTCTGGATGAAAAGAAGCTCTCTGAAAGGTAGTTAAAATCTGTAGAAACCATCGAGAAGTACTTTTGTACCTCTGGAACTAATATCCTTTTGTACATTTTAATTCATGGAGTTGGTCAACAGGGCTTCTGAACAAGGATTTTCATTATAAATATTTATAAGTCACCGAATCGGATATTCAGCAAGATTCTAACATCTTTGAATAAAACAGTTGCTCCTGTGCCACGTCAAAAGACACGAGCAGCTGTAAAAAAAAAAAAAAAATTGTAGTAAACTCAGAAGAAATATTCAGAGAGCCAGTGTAAGGGTGGGGCGACGAAGTTGCGCCACTGTACAATCAAAAAGGTAACCTTCGAGGCATCGATCGTGTCAAAGGGTCAACCTCGAAATCCCGTGAACGCAGCATCCTCACGTATTGCGAATCGGGAACAATCCCAACGAAGGTAGAAATCCTCGAGGTCTCCTCTTTCGTCCAACGACGCACGTTTCACGCACGGTCCCCTAATTATGGAGTATGGCTCGATGAAAAGAAACCCGAGAGCCGTCCACCGTCTTGGGCTTAACGATTTTCCCAGGACGGCCAGGAAAATCGTGGTATAATCGCGCGACGTGAGTTGCCTTGAGTCAATCTGCGTTCATCCTCACAATCAAACAGAACTCGGCTCGTTCCATTTTTCGTCTTTCACTGACTCGATGAGAGAACTCGAGACAGAACTCCGATCGATACGTGAAAAAAGAAGGGAAGGAAAGAATTTCCGTTATTCGAGTATCTGATTCAGTTGATTCTTTAATTAATTAATTGTTTAATTAATTATATGTACGTACCGATTCTGTGTACACGCGTTCCTGCTACTCCGATAATTTCCATCGAGCAACCGCCAAACAGTTTAATCGATCGTCAAATAAAATCAACTTGTTGAATTATATCGAGTCACCTTTGATCCAACGTCGCGAGTACAGCCTTCCTCTCTCTCTCTCTCTCTCTCTCACACACACCGATAACGTCGATACGAGCTCGTTCGTCATCATTATCCAGCCTGGTGGCTGGTAATTAAAACTGGTCTCGGTGACGAACGAGCGCCGAACTGATTTTTCTCCGTGAAAGATGATGGATCGAGCGCGATCCAGACTGGTGGAACTCGCTGCTATTGCACAGCCAAGGGGGAGGGAATTATTACGGCCGATATGATTTCCGCTAGCTGCGAACGAATTCCCGACATTTTGGCCGCATTTGTCAAAGCTAATCCGTAATTCCCGGCGAAGTGGGTCGGTCAATTGGGAAATATTGTAAGTCGAACGCTGACGTCGAACGAATCGACGGGGAGGGAAATTCGAGACACGTTTCTAGCTGGATTAGATCGCTGCCAGTTCTTTTTCTCCTCTTCTTTCTTCTCTTTTTGTCTCTCTTTCTCTCACCATTCCTTTTTTCCTTCCTTCCTCTCCTCTTTCTCCTTTTTCTTCCCGTCGGATCTGTCTTCCTGTAAGGAAATCTAATGACAGCTAGCCGGGTCGTGCGTGAGGGTCCAGGCGTCGGGAGTTTTGTTTATTGGCCCTGGGGAAGGGGCTCGTGAGGATTGCGTGGAACGTTACGCGCGGATAAATTTCATCAACGCGTGTGATTCGTTCGGCCAAATTCCGAGAAATATTGGTTGAAAAAAAAAAAAAAATTGCGTATTTCGTAAAAATTAATTTCAATGTTTGACTCGCAGAAAATTCGAACAAGAAAGAAATATATACGAAAAATACGAGGGAGAATCGTTTTGAACGAGCTACGAAATGCTGTTGGTGAATTGACGGTACGGCACAAGCGAAGGTGGTGCGAGTAGTTGGCAATTTGGCGGATTAATTCCAAAGTTCAGGATCCCCGACGAATATTAGGACAGGCGTAACGACGCGCGCGTCACGAATGTTTCCATAAACATGTCAGCGTCGTGGCAAATATCGAATATCGATCAGGAAACATTGGTTCGCTGTGTTTGCGGTGGAGCCGAGCGAGGATAATTAATTCAGTGCCGGGTGACGTTTACATTGCCTGGCCACCGGTCATTCTTTCCTCGCGACGACCCACAGACAGCTGCCGTTTCCTCCGTCGTTTCAAACGCGTGAGGTGATTTTTCGAGACGTCAAATCGCGACAAAATAACGCGCTATCTACTATCCAGTAGATCATTGATTTTTTAATCGGGCGTTCATTTCCAACAGCGACGGGACAGTTAAGAATGGTGAAACGATAAGTAAGATTCCTGGTGAAATTTTTGGAATCCTGATTATTTTCGTTTTTCTTTAAATTTCGGATTTTAAATGTAAGAAAGGATAATGGTCTCCTTAGAGAAAATATAAAACTATCTGCTCCAGATTAATTAATTTCCAACAGCGATAAGAATGGTAAAACGATAAGCGAGCAGGTTTCTGGAGAGAAATTTTTCAAGTCCCGCGCTATTATTATTAATTTCGGATTTTAAATAGAAGACGGCGAATCCAATCAAGCGTAATGAAACCAACTCCTAGACAAAGATATCTGCTCCAATAAATAAAATTCTAATCCCGTGGAACGCTCGGCAGGAAATGAATTGAATCTTGAATCTCCGTATCCTCATAGACACATATTACGTACAGTAGCAATTTAGTCGTTCGCACGTTCCCCGTAATCTGTAATAAATCAATCCCAAGATCGCGCACAACGCTCCGTCAGACGATTTCCATCTCGGAAACAGCTTCGACGGTGTAATCCGATTTTTCCACCATTTGGAAGATGACTTGTACCCAGTGTGGAAAGGTGGCTTGTTCCTTGCACCTCAACCACACGTATTTCCGCTTTCCACTTACGAACTATGGAAATCGTCGATCCGATGGACGTTGACGCGATTCCACGATCGCGCAGTGACGCGTGATTTCGAGAAATAGCGTAGATTATGCATCAACGTTTCTCGTCGAGTGGCTTCGTGTTCAGTGATTCGTGGACCGCTATCTGGTCCACGTGACCGCACGACCCTTGGCCAAACCAGCGCCCTGATAATAGTTCTAACCGTGCAACTATATACATACGTATGGAAATGCTCGTGCGTACCTGCGCAACGTGTACACGGTGTTCGCGAATTATCCGGCTAATTCTCCCGTACTCTTCACCGGATTAAGATTCAAGTGAATCTCTGTCCACCGTAAAATCAATTCACGTTGGTAGAGTTAATATGGAACAAGTTCTGCTCAATGGTGAATCGTCATTGAAGAATTTTGGTCACTTGTTAATAAAACAACCATTTTGTTTTGTAGAAGAATCTGCCAAGGATCTTCATAAAGAAAACATTTATGAGTGATCGAATTTCTTCATATATATTCGGATGCAAAGAAAATTGGTCATTTGACAATCGAAAATTTTCTCTTGTAAAGAAATCTGCCAAAGAATGTTCGCGAAGACAACTTTTATTGACAAACGACGGAAATTTTTCGATCACTGACACAGAATAGAAGGGAACTTGTTAACTCTAAAAATTAATATCTTCTTTATTGCGATTTTGCGATTCGATCGCAAGGCTAAAGAGTTGATGAAAGGGAATCAGCTTCCTAAGTTACCAACGAAACAGTACGATGTCCGATCGAAAATTTCGGAAACACCGTGTATGCTGCGTGTACGCATGTGTTCACTTGGAAACGCGAATCGATGCGCATGCATATGTATACGATGCGGTTATTATTAGATTTCAGTGCGTAAAGGGCGATGGTGTTTCCCCGTGAAAATGGGCTTGAACCAAGCAGCTGGCTAACTGTAACCTCCTTCCCTCTCCGTGAAACGAATTCACCGGCTCAAGAACGTTTCTTCTATCCCTCCGCTTTTTCGCCGAGCGTTCTCTCAACGACCAGACGAGACAAGACGTTGCTTTTACACGAAATTCTGCAACAACCGAGATACACACACACACACACACACAGTATAGGCTGTATCACGTTAGCAGATACAAACAGCACAGTGGGATCAGCGTGTCGTGCCTAGCCAACGATTTAAAGGACCACGCGCCGCTTTTGTCGGTGTATAAAACAGAGTCGAACGGCTTGGTTATTGTTTGATATCCAATTAAATCGCGAAAGTTCGATGTTTATTCGCGGATGAAAGCGGTGAATTAAACGCGCGACCGTCCGCGTGTATCGATACCAGCGGAACCAGCGAACAGAGAATCGGCCGTGTAACGGTTGCGTGTTTCAACGTTCGCATTGGATTTCGTTCGAATTCCCCAGAAACGCAGACGAAAGGCTACAATGTCCGGCGGAGTGAAATCACCATCAACGAGGGAAATTAGCCCGTGTGAAAGGTGAGAAACGACGTGATTTCCGTCTGTTAGTCAGTTCTGACTTTTTCTGCGCTTCTGCGATGGTTGGGTAAATCTTTAAATTACGTTCTCGGATACCGTGAATATGTTCAGTGGATATCTTCGAAAAGAAATTATCTATCACTATCAGTTCGATTCGTTACGGAAGCAAATTGCGAGATAAATTTTACAAATTAATGCTTTTACAAATTAATGCATTATCGCTGTTTCGTACCATTCGGCGTGTGGAATCGATCAGCGTAGCTTTCGAGAGATATACGCGTCTAGAGCCACGCGCACGCGATTTATGTACCTGGCAGTTCGTTTATTTTAGCTATGAAAAAATATATATATATCTTATAAAAAAATATATCACGCCCATCCCCATTGATATTTGCTTTTCCATTCAGGAAAAAAAAACCGAACGGCTCTCGCTGATAAATCGGTGGAAAATTATTCGTCGCTATTAAAATTGAGCTATCCTTTATCGACAATTCTTTTTTTCATCGGAGAGAAATATCTTTTTAGACATTCAGACGAAAAGAATTGAACAATTAAACTAGTAAAATCCGACAAACGAAAATTTACAGACGAACTTTCTTCAGGAAAAGAAATTATTCCTCGATGACGAAGAATTTCATCTTTAGAAAATAAAAGAGCGAGAGAATCTTTCAATTCCAGAAAAATCGAAACTTCCAAACCAACAGACCTATTTTTCACGTAGTTTCCCAGAAGTAGCGTCAAAATTAAATCGAGTTAATACTAAAACTACCAAAACGGTCGGAATGACAATTTGGATATTTTCGTTAGATATTGTATAGATATAAAATAGTGTGTTTTCGGAGATTTGAATACTCTGTCGTATCATTAAAGATTTTCTGTTCCTTTTACTGGAAATTTTGTGCTTTGGTCGTTGATAGTTCCAGTGTTAAAATCGACGTACATCGCTCCTTCTCCAACCTTGGAGAAGGAGAAGAAAAACCCGCGTTCGTGTGTGCATCCGGCCATTTAATCACCGCAATGAAAATGGACAAAAAGTGTATGATTTGCTTACGGTGTCGCGACGGTATGGATGACCAATGAATGACCCGGATCCGCGGAGTTAAAGGTGGCCATCCGCCGGGACGATACAATTTTATCGGCTGCTCTCTGGCCCGGTGTTTTTCCCGCATTATACGGTCGCGCCCCGCGGGACACGCTGCTCGACGAATCTTTGAGCCGTTCCACTCGTAGAAACTCCGGATCGTTCCCGCTCGTTTCGCCGATTGCATTGTCCAATCGGCGCGGCTTTTTTGTGCGCTCGTTTCTCGACGATTTCGCGTCACGGCAGAGGATAGGAGGGTTTACCAAGAGCAGGAGAGAGACACACGCGAACGAGATTGTCGAACGAAGCGTTTCGTTTAATTGTACGAGCCGCGGAGGTCGACCCGCGACCTGGATACAACCTCGATTCACCCGCGAAACGTGCTCGCTTACGGAATATGGGACACGCGTGTATCGGTTCGCAACAATCGGAAGCAGCGCGATCGACTGACCTGAGCTGTGCGTGCAACAACATTCAATCAGAATTACCTCCATACGTTCGTTTATTCGTGAAAGACGGCGTTGAACATTGAGATTGAAAATTTGTTTTGCTGCCGTCGGAATTTCTATCCTCTATTTCTATCCTCCAATACGTTCAGAGGTTTTACAGAGATTGTAAGTGTAGGATCTGTTGGTTGTTTCATCGGTGAGCAAGTTGAGACTCGAGACAGTCTGCAAGTCATTGCTCGATGAAATCCGCTAGATAACGTTCGACGACTCGAAAGTGGGAGCTATTAAGCATTAACGTCGACGAGAGTGAGCTAGAAAAATGTCGAGCGTCTGTGACGGCAGTTAGAGCTCCCTGGAACTCGGGTATCGTAATTTGGACGAGGGTTCGAAACAGTGGGTGGAAAAAAAAAAAAAAAAAAAAAAAAAGAAAAAGAAAAATTCGTTCCTTCGATTAGCGTTCCTTCGTGGAATCGGTTTATGGACACGGCGCGCCGTGGGAAGAGGAATACATTAACGGCGAACTTTCGAAGCAGAGTAGGTTTCTCCTTCGGAGTCCTCGGAAGTTTTACGTTTCGGCAACGCCCCCCTGTCAGACGCTAGACGTCTAGCAGGTTCCATCTACCTGCAGCTAACTAATATACAAATGGCCAGACTTGCGTGGTCACGCACCGAGGAAACAGCACGTGAAGTTTCGCTGGGGCGATTCGAGCGGTGTTTGCACCCCGGGGGACGTCGCCCGTCCGGTTTTACAGCAGTCTGACAGGGACTTCACGGGTTATTAAATTGCGGAACGGTGCCCGGAATTCACTCGGTCAGTAGCCGAGGCTACGATCGGGCAAATTTCACGTTACGTCGTACGTAAGTGCGATAAGCTCGTGCAAAAATGAATCCAATAAGATTCGCCGATCTTATCGATACCTGTGTACCTCGTATATTGTATTCCTTGGCTTATCAGTGGACAGATTAGCCGATATCGAGACCACTTCGATACAAGTACATTACGTTACGTCTTACTGGCCTATTGGCTCGTTCATTCTTCATCGTATCTTACATGTGACGCGACGCGGAAAATCCGGCTAATTTAAAATAAACGAAACCGATCACCTTTGTTTTTCTTGCAAGTTGCCAAGTTTCTTCCAAATGATATCGACAGTCGTTAGTTCAGTTGCTAGTTCTTCGTTCCGAATGAAGTAGATGAAATTCTTGCGCACGGAATGAATTCATTTGTAAGAAAAAAATAAAGGGAATACTCGGCACGTTGGTAGCTACCAATAAAAGTCGGAGGGTTAAAGTAAATTTTGTACATTATTTCTCGTTTGAGTCCTTTGAATCCTCTCCACCCCTTGTGCACCGTCAAGAAGCCAAAGGCTCTTTCCATCTCGCTCGAACGATCCAGAATCTCGCGATCCGCGTGAAATTCGAAAGCGACCCAGGGGCAATTTCCAGCCTGCTCCTCGCAATGATGTCTCGCAAGTTGGGGCACAGAGAGAAAGAGAGAGAGAGAGAGAGAGAGAGAGAGAGAGATGAGAGTAAAGGAGGCATCGAGCGGCCGGCGAGTCTCTTCAAAGAACAAGCGAAAATCAAGCACGCGTGTATCAATCTCGAGTGCCAATCTCGACGGAGGAGCCTCCTCTTATCTCCCTACCTTTGATATCAGAGGTCCGCCGTACGGTTGCCAGGCTTTCCTGTCTTTGGACTTTCGTCTGAAGCTGAACTAGGGGTATCCCGTATGTAGCTTCCTTCACCTCCCCCCACGCGAGTTTAATATCCGAGCTTGCAGATCAAATTTCTTGCGTGTTTCCGTGTTGTCGACGATTCCTTCGCCCCGGCAATTTCACTCGCCAGTTTCCACGTGATTCTTTCCACCCTCCTTTCTCTTTCGAGAGCTGGAGCAGGGTGCTTCGTCGTTTTTTTGGCCAACGTGACATACTCGGCCCTCGAGAGAAGTTCGAGGGATTTCGCGGGAAATTTTTCGCTAACTGTTTTGAAAAACTTTTGCTGCAAAAATACCACTTTTTATAATTTTTCATAATTTACTACTATTAATATAATCTTATTAATTATATTATTAATATAATTTACTACTATAATTTTTTATAATTAACTAACAACTAGTATTAATATAATCTTATTAATTTTATTAAAAATATAATTTACTATTATAATTTTTTATAATTTATTATAATTTTTTACTATTATAAATTACTATAATTTTTTTACTATTATACTATTATAATTTTTATTATTTTATTATTTTACTATTATATAATTTTTTATAATTTTATATAATTTTTTATAATTTACTATATATATTATTTATACTTTTACTGTACTATATATATTATTTATAATTTATACTATTATTTTATTATTTTACTATTATAATTTTTTATAATTTACTATATTTTACTATATATATTATTTATAATTTATACTATATTATAATTATATTATATTTATATTTTATATATAATTTATACTATATTATATTTTATACTATATATTACTATATATTTCTATATATTATTTATAATTTACTATATTTTACTATTATAATTTTTTATAATTTACTATTATTAATATAATCTTATTAATTATAATATATTTTACTACTATAATTTTTTATAATTTACTATTATTCGTGACGTACTATTATTCGCAACAACTCAATTTGCATGTGTTTCTTGGAAATTAATTTCAGAGTAATTTAACATATTAAAAAGATACTTTTCTACTTACCTATGAACTCTCGTTACCATTCGTTACATGTTCAAGGAGAATCCTTAATTTTATACTTTTCTACGGATTTAGAAGGAAGGAGAAACGAAGCGTGTCATCGGATCTTCTTTCTTCTTCAATCACGGTGAAATTAGAACTGACGATTTCACGCTCACGCTCTTTCGCAACAGCGTCTCTCTCTCTCTCTCTCTCTCTCTCTCTCTCTCTCTTTCGAAACTAAAGCTAGAATATATTATTCTAGTCTGAGCTATCGTAGAACATCGTGCTCGCGTTCAAGCGGTGCGCATCGAGCGGTAAATTTTCAAAGGGCGTCGTTTAAACTTAGAACGCGAAAGCTGGCCGTCTCCTCTCCCCGCGAGGCTATTTCCGACGGATGGCGCGTTGCGGAATAAACACGTCTCTCGTTGTTTATCTCGCTCGCCCCGGTAACTCTCTTTACGTAATTGATCAAATCAATCGAGAACGCGAGAGGTGCTCTCGCCGAACACTCTCGAAGAGCCGAAAATCTGATAAGGCAATCGAAACGTAATCGGTAAACTTTCTGACCTGTGCGCGCGACTGTGAGAGAGCTATCGTGAGCTCGAATTGGAAATTTCCTTGTGCTCGGAACTTTGCTCGTTGAAACGTCCGCAGCCGACCGCGAGTTTGTTCGTTCGTTTCGCTCGAATCAGAACACGCACGCGCCTCGTAACAATAGTCGTAACATTTTCGATCAACCGGCAACTCGACTGTAGCCCGCAATCGCTAATAACGCCAAGTTTGATCGGCCCGATCGCGAGAAAACTCCTCGATATTTCGGTTATCGTTTCGTATTCTCTGAGAAAACTGTCCTGCTCAAATCCTGGTTCAAATCTCGTATCTGTCATCTCGACACTGACAATGAGGCAGACTGAAGTCTTATCGTTTAGTCGTCGATCGAACGTAATTTAACTCGACGTACGACTTTTGTACTGTTGGACAATTGTACATTCGCAATTTGCTCATAATGAAACTTACTTGCGAGAGTAGCCGATCTTCATATCGCTAACTGCCTTTTGTTAGATCAAATTTACTCGAGTTAAATTACGATTGATCGACGATCAAATAAAGCTATCGAAATAACAGATACTCGTTACTGTACTAGTCTTACTAACTAGATGCTACGCAAGGTGAAACGTTCGCGAAAAGAGTATCTCTCCGGTCGAACCGGAAACCGACAATCGTCGCGATTTCTTCCCTCTCTCTCTCTCTCTCTGTAGTCCTAAAATGGCAGGAGGAAAGGGCCCGAGGTCGAGTCGCATGCATGAAAATTCAAACGACCAGAGCCTCTCCGTTCATTAAGCCTTAGAACTTGTGTGTTGCCGCATTATACGCGGCGAATCTGTTATCAGAGCGATCCACAGTCCGTGAAATTACGAGGAAGGAGGGACAGCGGCCTGTAATTTGACGATTCGCGGCCTACTTGACGCCCGGGACACTGGCCCGACATGCGTTTTCTTTCATAATCGTTCACGCCGATCTGTTCACGCTATTACGGAAGAGCTAAACGATTACCACCACGGCTCGACGAGGACGAAGTATCGCTTTGTATTTAAGACAATGCAATAATGCTCGTCCGTTCTGACGATCTGATAGACGACCGGCGACAAAATGACGGGTCTGTTCCCTTCGCCGGGGCCGCTGAAAAACGGACGGGATCGTTCTGCGCGATAGACGACCGACCGGCTGGGAACCCGAGTTTTTGTTAGAACGTCCGCGCGAAAAAGCCGATGCAACGTGGCTAGAAAGATGGCCGTTTCCGAGAGGGTGGATAGAACCGCAGCAGCGGATAGATTTCGCTCTTAATTCGCCGGAGGGACCGGATCTATTTCTTTGGTCAAATCCGGCAAAGCTAGAACCACCAGAGTGTTTCCAAATGATCAGTTTATAATTTTCCTTGTTTATAGTCGTATTATATTTATAGTATATCAGTTTATAATTTTGTTGATATTACAATAGGTTTCCTTCTTCATTTTTATGGAAATTAGAATTACCAGAGTGGTTAAAAATTATCGGTTTATAATTTTCTTTGTTGAGATTAGAATAGACTTCCTTCTTAATTTTGGAGGGTTTTATTTTCCTCCGAATTATTACCAGAGTCGAAATAATTAATTTACAATTCTCTTTGTTGATGTTACAATTAAATCGCGGATGAAAAATATATTGAACATTTACGATACAAGACTCCTTGCGATATCTAAAAAAAAAAAAAAAAACTGATCTTTATCTCGGTTTTGTCTTTTCAGGTACGTCAAACGCCTGCCAGTCTCATTACGAATGACTCTGAAACTGCTTCTTGGTAACTGGTAACGTACTCATTGTCCCATTTTACTAGAAATCTCTATTAAATTCAAATATTTGCTCGAACAAAATTTCCAATCAATTCCGGGGTGTTGGTACTTATTTCACAGAAATGCATCGATTATCCATTATACTTTGTCGTAGGGCAGAAATTCGTTCAAACGAAACACTATTGTCACACACACACACACGCGAACACGCGCGCGAGGCCTACGCAGTGTGTCGATGAGATTTTTACCGCGTGGCGCGAGTTAAGCTGAATTATAACGGGGCGCAAAAACAAAGGGCAGACGGACGATGCGCGACGGTGGTGGTAGGGCGAAAGGGTGTCGAGGCGTGTACAGGGTAAAGATCCCTCGCGAACCTTTGTTTCTGGCGGGTTCGTCGTCTGTTTGCTTCCGCGACAGGAAATTAACAGCTCGGTTCCGCTCTCTACGCATCCCGCGCCGTATTGTTCGCCCGTGAAAGTAATCTGGCATTTGTCACGCTCGTGTGTGTCCCCGTGCCCTCTCCTCCCTCCCTCCCTCCGCCACCGCCATCGCCACCGCCTCCAAGCCTGGCGCTGTTCGACGATCGTTCCGCGACGGAAATTCACGGATTCCTTTGCAAGTGATCGTGTACCGTAGCCGCAATCGCTATCGCGGGTAAGCAGCAATTAAGTCCCGACGAGAACTTCCCTGTAATTGCCGTTCTTCGTTGCTACGTACGCCGTTCGTGGTGAAATTCCGCTGGCTCGACGCGGAACATTAGCCGTTCATTGGGAACGGGGGATAGACAGGCGATAAACAGGGGTTTGACCTGTTTTACAAGATCCGGGTAGGGGGATGAAGGAGGGCTGCGCGAAACGTGGCGTGCTTTCGAAACGGGAACGTCGCTGCCTCGAGAGAGAGAGAGAGATGACTCGGTACAGAACGTAACGCGAGATTTACACTCGCGTGTCAGAAATGAAATTCTGATATTTAATTCCTTTTGAGAGCCTTATCTTCTCTTGATTAGAGTTTAATTAATTAACAACGCACATCGCTCGGAAAAGGAAATTTGAGCGTTCGCTCGCAGTGTGAAAAGGTCGTCATTTCTTTCTTCTTTTTTCTTCTTTTTTGCGTACGTTGTCTTGGAAATGAAAATTAAATTTTTTTCTGAGATAAGATCCGAGATCTTTGAAACGAGGATACGAAGCCAGAGTCTCACGATTCAGAGTCTTGTTTAGAACAACTGACAAACGACCATGGTTTCTACCTACGTCACGTATCGATCAACTTGCTAGTAAACACGTAAGTTGTAGATCAACAACTATTAATAACGCAATCTACGTGTAATCCTGCATTTCGAGTCGACTGACCGTGCATCTAACAATAACGGGTAAGAATAACCGCGGCTTAAAACCAACCCTTAACGATGTAAAAACAAGAAAGAATTCACATTCGAAATACGCTGTTTAAAATTATTCGACGCGACGTATAATGAATCTAATTGCTATTCGGAATTATTGCTATATACTATATTACTGTTACTATATAAACTAAATATTGAAATTGTTACAATTTTGTAGAAAAATGGAATACGATGCGATAACAAGTTTAGGCTCATTTTAATGTTTAAAGCTTCAACTTTCAAAATATGTTATTCATTTTATTTTATATCGTGTTTAGATCACGTAACGGGTGAGTAAATAAAGATACTTTTCTTCTCGAAAGTGTTATGAATTGTCACATCGTGTTGAATTGAAAGCATTGGAAAATTTTCTTCGTAACTGAGTCTTACAATGGAGTCTTGCAGTAACTCCTAAGAGGTTGATGAATTTTTTCTTTTTTCGTTATTTTCAATGTTAGGCTTAGAAAATTTAACAAGTTGTAACATCTCTTCGTCCTTGTATACAAAGTTGAATAAATTGTACAAAAAGCGGAAATTTTTCTTGCAAACAATAACCAAAAAAAATTTTCAATGCTTTTACACAGGTACTGTAACAATTTATAACATTATTTTCGCTTTGCCATCTGTTGTGTAGTAGTTGGAACGCTTAAAAAAAAAAAAAAAAAAAAAAAAAAAAATAAAGCGAACCGATGCATTTTGAAAGTACAGGTTTCGAATTTACTATCGTACGATTTCTTTTCACAAAATTGTAACAATGTCGATATTTAGTGGCCGGATTCGCCGCGCGCTCTCGTGGTTTCTATCGAATTTATCCGCAGCGAGGGCGAAGTCTCTTAAATTTTCTCCCCAGATTCGTAAACAAATTTCGCGCTACGAGAATCAAGAGTGCTGCAACGGGAAATACATCGGCCGCCGGCCAAAACGAGCCTGGGACCGTGCCGCGTCCAATCAGATAATGGCGGAACCGGCCGTAGAAAAATCGCGCTGCAGAATTAATCGCCGCGTTTATGTCCCGTTTAACGTCTTCCTGAACGAACGAACCCTCGCTTGGCATCGTGTCAGCCTATCTTCCCGCGTATTTTCATTTCAGACGTGTATCTCCGGCATACAGACTGCTAGCCACCCTTCGCAGGGAGCAGCACTGTATTATATTTTGAGACACGGTTTTCAGATTAGGATTGGTTTACTGGGAAAACAGAGTGAACGCGTTTTACGACCAGGCGTTTTACGTACTTTGGAAAGAGTGGAAATTTGTACGTATCTTCTCCAGCCACATTTTTAGTTTGCATTAACTGAGGAAAATTTACGAATTTGATTGACATTTTAATTCGCGAGGAGAAAAAGAAAGGATGTTGGATGATTAAAGAGATACAGTTCAAAAAGATATAGATCAAACGAAACCTAGCTGATAAATTGAAGTAGTTTTAAATCGATGTATTTGTTAAAATTTCCAAGCAAACGAAGAACGCGTGTTTACTTCCAAAATGAGATGTAAAAATAATATTAAAAATATTCTCTAAATTCTAAAAAAAAAAAAGTCAACGAATGAAAATCATCTGTCTTTTTAATTTCACGCAATGTAGAAATCTCGAATCTTAGCAAAGCGATGCATTCGGTTAAGAAGTCGGACGTCTTCTCGTTCAAAGTACGGCGCAAGATTCCACAATCTGTGTTGCAAAGGAGATTTGTGGTCGGTGAGATTTTCTAGAGAGCCTCGGCGACGCAGGCCAAAGTGTTAAGGGAAAAACTTGTTGCACGATAGGCAGCTTTGCCTCCGTGAATCCATCACGGAGGCGCTGCGGCTTGGTGACAGTTAATGTTTTTAAATCGCAATATTATCCTTACCTTTGCACGCGATATCGCGCGAGCACAATGATTTTGAAATATACCCTCTGATCAGGCATTCATGAGACCGCGGTAACTTACATCCTCTCGAAGAATACGCTCCACCATACGCCTTTTTTCCCCCCCCATAATTTGGGAAACTGAATCTCGAAGAAAACTCTTGCGATAAAGTCTTGCAAAGACTCTTATCAAAGACGCAGTAAATGGCATCGATTTTCGCGTTTCTCGTTGGTGATTTAATCCTTTCGCTGCTGTGAACAGTATATCTCCCACTTATCATAACTATGTCGGTTATTTAATACTGTTGCAAGTGGAAGCGAAATTGTAGAAGCGAGATATTTTCGATCGAAGGAAAATTCGCAGAAAAGACTGTTTACCGATAAGCGACGATAATTGATATTTTCAACGTGATATCGTGATAGTTCTGTGAATTAAATGTGATTCAGAATCGTTGTTTTCTCGCAGAGAAAAGTATCTACTTACATTATCATTATCGAGGTATTTGAACATATATGAAACATGCTTCGAATGAATCTCCTGATGTTTTTCTCTGCAATACCGATTACATGTGTGTCAAATAAAATTAGATTCTCGTAGTACAAGTGAAAACAAAGTTATTTATTTGGGATGATAATTTATATCAGAATGAAAATTTACTTCGTGCTCCTAGCTTGAATATTTTTTTTTTTTTTTATTTCAATTTGGCAGATTATTTGAGTTCTAACGTAAAGCAGGTTCTTCCATTATAAAAAGTACGTTAATGTTGTTAGGATATTGATACATTCGCGATTGTGCGTGTGGTGACATCTGTTACGGGAGAGACCTAATAAAGACAGGAGTATGTGTGTGTGATTGATAGTGTGAAACAAAGTCAGAAGTGAAGAAGAAGATGCGTATCACTTGTTCGATGGACTCGTAATAAGAAGTGCGTGCCAGATACCAAAGAGTGAGCAATATTATGTTAACATTAACATAATAAATATATGTTTATATTAAAGATAAGGAGTAAAGCCCTAATTTCACAAATGTTAGTCTCTCGATCGAATTGCGTTGGCCGTCCAAATATTTACGAACGGGGCAGTGCACTTAATTGTTTTAGGAAGTACATAATGGAAGTTCGAAAAAGACCGGCTCGGTTGAAATACGACGCGGCTTAATGCAGTCAGATTATAGGACAAACTCGGAATTTTAATCCGGGGGAAAAGTAGGTCGATACCGGGTGAGCAAGTTTCAGATTTATGTATTCAAAGCGAGCAGCTCGATGTCGGGACCTTTTGGACTTGGTTCGCGAAACCGGCTGAGAATTTATTGCCAGAGAACAATAAGAGAACAAAGTTCCGTTGTTAATTTGCGAAAACATTTTGATAGACCTCGTTACTTTACTACGGTTTCCCCGGTGGAGTATCAAACACTCCGGTATAGCGCACGCGAAGGAAGTGCAATTGAATTTTCCTCGAGGAATAATAATTTAGACGAATCACGGAATGAGATGCGTTCGAGAAACATGTTCACATTTCATGTTTTTACGATTTATTGAAAATTCAAATCATCATCTCAATATTCATTTGACGTGTATTTGACGAATATATTTAGAATTCGTCGTGATTGTATTGGTGAAACTTGAAATTTTATATCTTACAAAGATTATAAAATATTTATATTTTATATTTTCGATACATGTACTTGACAACTGAAAATTGTTATGACTTCTACATATATATATAGATATGTTTCCTGATTTTAGCAGGAAATAATCACGTTTTAATCATTTCATTGCACAATGCTAATGAAAATTGAAAATGTTTTGTACAACGCGAGTCAGTCTAACTGTCATATCAAACCAGCGTCGATCAATCACAGGAATGTTATTAACAACGGCTCCAATATTTATCTTTTAAACATTGATCATTAAAAACTTCACGAATAATGAACAAATAACACTTTCGACTCGAATAGCCAACTCTGCGTAATTTCTACTACTACCAAATTCTATTCAGCGAATCTCGAAATTAACTGTACGAGCACGAATGTTCCTTTCTCTCTTTCTTCTATTTTTGCATCTTTTCCTCTGAATGTTAACTGTTGTTAAACAATAAATAACGATAGTAATAATCGCCAATCAACTAACAAAGAAGAGATCAGCGTGTAATCTTTTGCAGTTTCAACTATCTAATTAACATAAACACGGGAGATTGAAGTGGTTTAAGAAAGAAAGAAAGAAAGAAAGAAAGAAAAAAAGAAAGAAAGGAAGAAAGAAGTCGGGAGTCGAGAAGCCAAGCAAGCAAGCAAGCAAGCAAGCAAGCAAGCAGGTCGCATTTAAACGTTCGCCAACTACTTGGTAAACTTTCGTCGAGGATGGACATTGGAAAGTGGGTTCTCCCCCGCGAAATTTTTGCCGCCTCTCGTAAAGCGACCTCTCGGCTGTCACTTTCGGGATACGTTTCGCGTGGCCGTGGAACGTTTTCCCGGACCGATGCAAGAAATTTCGACCCGGCACTGGTACACTCGACTCGGTTTGGTCCAAGGTTTCTTAGTTCAAGGGGTTGGAGAAGGTTGTGGAAGTGCCTTGTGGCTAGGTCTTTTGATCTTCCTTTTTTGCTAGCCTTTCTTCTGTTTATGTACCACGATTCAGGGGAACGTACCCAGCAAACTCGTAGCCGCGCGATGAATGAATGCCTCGCGCGAAAAGAAGGTACACGAGGTAGCAGTGTTGGCTTTTAGTGGACAGTTTTTTTCTTTTTTTCGTTTTTTAAGAGACGAAGTGGTTTCTTTTTTTTTTTGGGAGAGAAAATATCCATTTGAGTTTCGCAGAGGATTCGGCGGGAGAGGGGAAATATGACGGTATAAATAATCGAGGATGAATTTTCCCTCTGTGGACACGGTGGTAGAATAGGCCCAACGTAATCCTTGCGTATCGTAAAAGCCGACTAAAAGGCAGATTCGTTACGTATTCCTTTATTTATTCGGTATTGACTTTTTTTTTCTTTTATTTCAAGATGGAAACTATAAAATAAATATTAATAAATAAGTATCAGGTTGGTCAAAAGGTAACTGCGTTTTTTTCTTTTTTTCTTTCTTTTAGAGTGTGTAAATACCTTATTAGATAGAATATACCATTCTGTTGGATTTTCTTTTGCCATCTTTCGGACAATTTCGTGACTCTGCGTTCAAAAGAGTTCTTATCGTTTTCGACAAAAAGAATTTGACACCCTCATCAGTAGTGAAATTTTGCAAAATTGACATTGTCGTAGTTTCGTCAAATACTTTCTTATGAGCTTTCTTGTTTTGCCTTTTCAGCAAAATACGACGAAAATGTTCGTTGATTCTTCCCATTTTGAAATCGATGCCGAATAAACAGTTGTTAATGAGATCGTGCATTGTCATTTCCTAAAACAAACTTAAACAATCAGGTGTCAGATTGCAGAACGAATTTGCGATTTGAAACGAAGTTATACGTATATGGTCATCTATTAGAAAAAGATGCAATTACTTTTCGACCAGCCCAATACATAATACTAACACTAGACCTACCGGCGACTGAAGCATAGAATTTCCATCAGAGACATCAAAATCAAAAAACATAAAACAAAAAAAAGAATCGTTAGAACAATAGAATACACGAGCTTGAATTTACATTTATTAATTAAAATTAAAATTTCCAATAAAAAATTATAAATGCAGTCATTTTGGCCGCAGTTTGGTAGTGTTAACAAGATTACACAGACGCGCGTACATCCTTCCGACGTAAATTACAACCGACATCGGGTCCCGAAAATCCGGGAATAAATAGAGAAAACAGGAGAGAACAAATGCGTCGTTAACTCTTCGACAATCAGCCTGAACGGTGAACGAGGGAGCTATCGGTCGGTGAATTTGCTAGAGACGGTAGAAACCAGCAAGGTTTCCGAAAATCCCATTGTTGCCGGAGTGTCTTGACGGCGCGCGGCGTGGCTGGGTATAAATTCAGCGAGGGAAGAGAGGGCGAATGCAGCCCC
Source organism: Frieseomelitta varia (assembly GCF_011392965.1). NCBI lineage: Eukaryota > Metazoa > Arthropoda > Insecta > Hymenoptera > Apidae > Frieseomelitta > Frieseomelitta varia. The sequence continues at coordinate 234,770 of NW_025109550.1, forward strand.
CATCGGGTTTCACGCGTTAATGCCCCGGGAAAGTGCGGAGCCGAGCACCGAAACAGATTCGTGTGACGAGGGTAATGAAAGGTTGCCGGAAAACACGAAGGGCGTCTGCCGTGTTGATGGAAAATATCTCTCCGCGGTGAAGTGTCTTGATGGAAAGCGTTCCGCTGGACGATCCTTCCTTCTCTGACGCGATTTTCGACCTGTAAATGGGAGGAGGATATCGCTGGAAATGGGAGCAACTCTCTTCCCGCCCATTATTCTTTGATGCTCGCCAATCTTTCCTTTCCTCCTTTCTTTCCTTTTGCCTTGCTTTCTACTTGCTTCTTAAGTAGATCATTCTCCGTTCCCTTCTATTAACCTTCCCGCAAGAACGAGATCCCTTTCCGTTGGAAGTGGTTATTACTAAATGGGACAAACGGCGTCTTCTCCCGTTGTCGGGCGTGTATTTTGTTTGGTTAGATCTGTTTCCTTTTCTTTTTGTATTTTTTTATTTTTTTTCATTTTTTGTGAATTAATCCTCGGCGTTGATATCTCTGAGATACTTTATTTCTTGGAATTTCAGAACGTTGGTATTTTTAAAGCAGCGTTTCATAAGAGAAAACTCGTTTCTTTGAACCAGAGGAAACATGGAGACTCGTTCAACGCTAGAACTACCAAGGACTAAAACTAAAGAATTTTCATCAGAGACATTAAAGTGGAGAAAGAAATAGAAAAACTGTAAAATATAATACAAGCTTCTATTTACTTTATAAAAAAAAATCACTTAGATTTCTAAAAGTACACTGTTTCACACCTACAGTGTATCTAACAAAAATCATTTTGGCCGCTCGGGTAGTTTCAACGATTAAACAGAAAAATTCCGAATCTGTATGAAAATAGACAATTATTGTCGAATAACAAAGTATCTCTAAAAAAAAAAAAAAAAAAAACTAAACTATAATCTCAAGCGACGATGCAAATACAGTAATATGAAGCTAATACGTAAGCTAAAGAACACAAAAGTTTTCCTACCAATTCCAGAAGATTCCTCGCGATAAATTCAACTTGTCTCGGTGTATTGTTTATCGAGAAAGTGCGGCAAGCAGCCACGATGCGAAAATTAATGTCAATGGAAGAATGGTGGCCGCATGTAACGGTATACGTGCTATATCGGTAGATCGATTTACTCAGATCCTGCGGATCGGTGACTTTTCGAAACTCGCCTAACCTCGCGCGAGGCGACGCGCACTCGGGCCACGTCTATTTCCGGAGCTAGCATACCCGTTGGTAAATAATGGAAAGGATTTCCCGTTCGGCGACACGCCTCGTGTCTTCATTTTACTTGGAAAACCAACGGGCTCCATCGATTCCTCGTTGTTGCGAATCGGATCCTCGCCGACAACGTCTGAAATCTGGGTCGGCCGCTTCTTATCGGGCTTTTTTTCTCTCGGCGAATCGGCGGAATTGAAATATCTCTCTCGCCGGCGAGGTTGGGACATCAATTCGATCGCGAAAACGGGACGAGTGTGTTCTCCCTCGCGCGAGAAGATCGTCGATCTCGTCGCGAGGATCGAAGAAAACACCCTGCAACCGCATTAATCAAGTCGCAATTTTTTTCAATTGAGCAGCTCTCTGATATCTGGGACGACGTTATTACTTGAAAATTTCGCTTCGTCGCGCTTCTTGATACCGACAAACAAAGGAAAATTAAATGAAACAGGCATTTACCAATTGAAGTTCAAAGATTAATCAAAAAAAGACTAAACTGTAGCAACTACGTTGCTTTCTAATTGTCACAATTAATTTCCAATATCGTCGTGAAGTCTCAACGTTTAAAAAAGAAAAAAAAAAAAACATTCTCGCACAAACTGTTTAATCATGTTAATCGCGAAGAAAACGAAAAGCCAACTTGGCGACTCGGTTACATCGCACGAACGCGTGTAAACACGATTTTTCGTGACGGTCAGAATTCAGTTACGCGACGCGCGTAATTTAAACTTGGCCAACGATCGTGTTTCGATTACGCGTTCCCGTGTTTACGTTTTACAGGTTTAATTAAACGTCTCCGCGTGAAAGAAGCAGGCTCGAAAACGTGGAAGCGAGGCGCGGCAAGTCGTCTGTTTGAAATTGTACCTATCGATTCGAATGAAGTTGGCCGGTCCCGTCGACCGCACCCCGAAATTATGTTTACAAACTATCGCGACGCAATTTCCGCGGAAATAATTACGGTTTAATTGATATTCCAACGCGGAACGGCGGCGAAACTTTTTGGCCGCGCGTCGGCGCCGCACACACCGACCAACGTGTCCGTTCATACGCGTACGTATTTACACTGACATGCGCGAATTAATAAGCGTACGTCATCACTTTTCGCGCGAAACGTCGAACGTCGATACCATTAATTGGCCCGAATTCCCTTTGACAAATTGCCCTCGTCACTGCCGGTCGGTTCTCCAGGGAGAGGCGGAAAGGGAGTGGAGGTGTAAACGATATCACGCGCTTTCGTTTCCTCCCGCCCTTTCGAAATCGCATCTTAATGCCTTTTCCGATAACGAAATCGCGAAATTTCCCTCCCCCCCCCCCCCGTCACTGGTTTCCAGCAAGTTCGCTCCTTTTTAACGTCCCCCGGTGAAATTGAAACGCGAAACGTCTCCCAAGTCGGTTTGACAGACTGTTCCCTACGTTCCCGACGTTCCAAGCGTTTCAAGCGCGATAAGAAGAAGAAGAAGTTCCCTCCAGTGACGTCAGTCAGAGTGTGGGGTTTACGAGATTCGCGGGAAGAATCGCGGGCATTATCCAAGCACTTTCGCGATACCTGACCATCTTGTCTATAGTACGCGCGACCTTCCAGCCTTCTGTATGCGTGCGAATTTTTTTCTTGCGAAGCCGGCGGAATTGAAATTAAATGAACGTGCGCGGGAAACTAACTTTGTGGTTGCACGAACATTTCGTTGACATTGAATTTTTCGTTTTTCGGGGGAAAATTTCCAAAAAATTTGTTTCGTCAGTGGCGTCAAGGCGAATTGTGACGTAAAATTTCTTGGATCCGTGCAGGGAAAAAATAGAAATATCTTTGATGCCCGAATTATTTTGAATTTCACACTCGTAATATCAACGCAACAATATCCACTGTTCGTAATTGCTCGAATGATTTCAACGATGATTTTGTTGAGATTGAATAATTAAAGTTCAAAATGCCAGTTCGATAACCAGTAACGCAATAAAATCACTATTAATTAATTCTGCTTTGTTCTCTGTAAAGTGGAGTACATGTTAAATATTACTAATGATTTTCAAATACTTAGTTTCTGCACGTACACACTTGCTTCTGCGTGTTCCGCAGTTTTTACAAATGAGTTTTACAAAAGAGGAAAGATATCCGAAGAGATGAGGAATCTCTAAATAAAAGATCGTTGCGTCTGAAGCAGCAAAGAATCCTCGAGTCAAATTTATACAATAAACTGTGCGTCGTTCGAATAATTACGAGCAGCACTGTACAACCAACAACACTCTTGTCTCGCTTTCTCGCTTTCTTCTCAAATGCATCCAACGCCATCTTTCGTCGAACACGTCGCCGTCAAAGCGAAGGTATACACGCACGCAGCGGAACGTGGCGGAAATTCGTTCGTGTTCCCATTCAATGTTTCGCATTTCACGGAATGGAAGAGGACGTTCTTGTAACGACGTCGCGTTACGAGTCGGCCCTCGTCGGTGCACGCGCGCGCGTCTCGTTTGTCAGAGCCACTCGGCGAGCAATATTGTCGCGAGCTCTTCACCGATCGAGGAACTTTTTAATCTTACCGCGGCGTGAACGAGCAGATGCTTTCAGGCTTTTTGTTCGGGCACCCCCTCCCCCCCCGAGTCGACGCCGCGCGCCGGCCCGAGCTTTTCGATCGAGAGTTTTTCCTCTTTCGCCGCGAACTTTCGCTCGAGAGATTTCCAGCAGCGCCATCCGATTTTACCTCTTTCTTCGTTCTTCTCTCTTCTCTCCTTTTTTCCCTCTTTTTCTTCCTTCCTTTTGCTCAGCGCTTCGTTCGCGCATCGAACAGCGATGTATTAACGACGGGTTAACCGAGATGAAGTTGGCGACGCTTTTCTTTTTACCCCTTTAATCGAGCCGCGCCACTTGTCTTGCGCAAGCAAGCGTCCATCCGACACCTTCCTCTCTTCGATTTCTTGCCCGCCGGTGTACAAATGTCGCTGGAATATTCTGCAGGTGAATTGATATGACAAAGGAACTCTCGTTCGGGGGTTTGTCTGCTACACGTTAGATCGTGAATCTTATTTCCTGCACCGCGAGATACAACAAAACGTGGTGTAATTGATCTACTTGATCTCTAGTTTTAACTTCGTGTCAAATATCTTTCAGAAATATTATTACAGAGAAGTATACTACAGATTTAATATCGTGTAATTATTAACTCTGCTGTCAGTTTATCAAAAGAAGAAATTTGATAAAATGAACTTGTTGAAGGTTTTCTACACGTTGAATTGTAAATCTTACTTCTCCAACGTTAAAAGGTACAAGTTTTAAACGCGAGGAAACTGATCTACTTGATTTCTAGTTTTAAGTTTGTGACAAAACATCATCCAGAAATATTATCACAGAGAAATACAGTCCGGATTATCAATATTACGTGATTATTAATTCTCCTAGTCAGTTTGTGAAAAGGAAAAGTTTCATACGTTATCCAAACGCTTCTGTCTGTGCGATCAACGTCTCGCACGAAACAATTCGCTTCAGCGCCAGCAATTCTCCGGCACAAACAAAGCTAAAATGATCTGACAAAGAGAGAAATCCACAAAGGCATCCTTCGAATCCCTTAAAACTCACTCCCTCACTCTCTCTCTCTCTCTCTCTCTCTCTCTTTCTGCCTCTTCTCTCTCAGTGTCGTCAAAGAAAAAACGTGGACAGGGTGCACGTGGAACAATATCTGTAGAAGCGAGGCGACGCTCTGATCTCCGGTTTCCGGCTGCAATCGAGCCTTTTCGGCCACGTTTCGTCGTCGAGAAGCGGAACGTCAATTTCCTCGGAGCAGAGAGGCGCGGCGACCGAACCGAGCCACTGTCCTTTCCGTTGCAAGAAACGTCAGAGAGACGAGCAAACCTCTACGAGGGAGGAAGCCTTTCGCCTCGGGGACACTCGGGCCATCAGCCACTACCCTCCGCGAATTTTCACGCTGGGTTTGTCGATTCCGTCGATTGTCTCGCCGCCTAGCAAAAAGTTTTTCGCCAGTCATCGGGCCAGCCGGAGTGGAACCGGCGTGTCGGTTCAAACGCAGGAAGCGGAGGAACATGGGGGTGAGAGAAAGAAAGAGAGAGACACGGTTTTGTCCGTGGGTGGAAAAAGTTCGGCCCGATTAAGTCGAAACGAGCGACGCGAGAGTCGACGTCTCCTACTCGTCGGCTACTTTGCCAGGGGAGACGTCGGCGAACTTTCTTCGGCTTCGGCGTGGCAACGATCCCGGAAGCGACGACGATGGCGTGTCTCGGCGGAGAAATCCCGGCGATGAAAGCGTCCCTCGTCGGCGCTGTTTCGCAATGCCGGCGCGGACGGATTAAAAAAGTTGCAGCCTGGCTGAGGGCTGGTTGGTGTAAACCAAGCCCAGCGAGCTGCTCCGCGACGACAAGCTCTCGGACGGTTGACGGGAGGGTAACTGAACGCGATACGCTTCCGCGAATTAATTCGCGGACTAATCCTCCTGCTGTTCGTGAAGGCTCGCTGGTTTCCGCACGATCGAAGGTTCCTGATATTGGCTGAAATTCGCTTATCGGGGGAAATTGGGTGATTTACGACGCGCGGCGCTTGGTCGTACGGTGAAAGTTTGTCGTACTCGGGAGCTCGGTTTATTGGCACAGGTTAGGTTGGTACGTAAAGATTTCATGTAATAAATTCGGTCGCGAGACGAGGATTATTGGAAGAGTCTCGAGGCCTCTTGCCATCTCGGTTTGCTTCTCTCGGGTGTCTTTGATGCTGCACTTTTAACGAGACATCGAAACGTCGAATGAAAATCGGTGGAATTTGAAATAATTCCAGCGATCGAGCGAATCGACAACTGCCAAAAACTGCAGGGACGTCGCGCCAAACGTTCACAGGGCGCTTTCAATCGTCAAACCTTTGCGAACTCGCTGGACCATGGCGTTTATGGTTGCCCGTATCCCCCTGAGAGAGACCGTCTCACCCTCTCTAAAAGAGAAAGTACCGGCGAAAAAAAGACTCCTCCCTCCCCCCCACCGTTTCTTTTGTACAAAAAAAAAAGCGGATGCGGGAGGTGGACAAAAAAGCGTCGATTTTTACGCGATGACTGGCCCACAGACGAGTAAATTCGTCAAAGGCGAAGAGCAATTCGGCCGTGTGTTCCGCTCGTGACTATAGTAGTCACCTCTAGTTCGCTACTCGAAGGCTGAATTTTATCGTGGAATTTTTTTTTTTTTTCTCTCCTCTTTTCTTCTCGTCTATTTTTTCATCTTTCGAGCGCGAACCGAGCGGCTGACACGCTTCCACGAGGATGATTCTCGACTTGACGCGGCGCGTTAAGAGCCTACCAACGTCGAGGGATGGAGTGGAGCGCTCGTCTTCCCAGGATTCCCGGATACTCTGGACGTCGTTCCGGCGACGTGTCGGCGGAGATTTCGTTCCGGATGGCGTTCGAATAACTCGCGAGCGTGCGGCCGCAGTAATCGTGACGCGGTGCATACCGTACCCTCGAGGCCTGTTGCCGAGCGTGAAAATGTAATTTTTTACCACGACCCGCCCTGCTAACGTACCTTTGCCCACTTCGTGAGATGCTTTCTTTCTTTTTTTTTTTTTTTTTTTTTTTTTTTTTTTTTGCCGCCTTCTAGTACGCTCAGAGGAGAGAAAGGAAAAAAAAGTAAGAGGAATTTTTCTACCTCGGGGACGAAGGTTCCTTAAATTTCTTAGAATGTGTTGCGCGGAACGACGAGCTGCCAGGTGTCTACTCGACAGATACAAACTCAAGAAAGTTGATCCAAACGAAATATTCCATCAAAGTTGTAATTTTTCCATTAAAATGGAACGACATTCGTCCCATAAATTCCCCCTCCCCCCCCCGCCCTCGGTCTCCTCGAGCCACCGATCGTTATCGTACTTTCACCAAGCCGAACGGTGCAAACAACGCTCAACCCCCTTTCCTCCCCCTCCGTCTCGAGATCGCTTTACACTGTCGCCTTCTCTCATCCGCCATCCTCCCCGCTGCCAGAGATCGCGACCTGCGACGCATAATAATTCGCGTCAGCGTCGTTTTATCGCGTTAACGCGACCTCTCCGTCTCGTGCCACGCTCTCCCCTCTCTCCCTTTTGGCAGCGATCTCACCCTATCCAGCAGTCTGCTCCGTTAGCCAGCACGGGGGAAAACTCGTAGATAGGGGAAGAACCGGTACCAACAGCCAGAGAGAGGGTTCGTGCTGCCGGATGCCAAGGAAACTGTCCAGTTTCTCGCAATTTTACCTGAACTCTCTCTCTCTCTCTCTCCTCTGGCAAGGGTTTCCGCAACGATTGCAACTCTCCTCGTTCCCTCTGGTTTTCTCTGTCTCCGCGCGTTCGCCACCAGCGCTTCCACTCGCCGTGTCTTTGTCTTCGTCCCGTTCCCTTTTGTCTCTCTGTCCACGTTTCTCCACCCTTGTCGTCTCTTTCTCTGTCCACGTCAACCCCGAAACTCGGAGGGGTTCGGCCTATCCGACCGCAGGATGGACTGGATAGAGAACGGAACACGGTCAGGCCAGGTCTGTTACCGTGGTAACGCGATACAGAAACTAAATTCCGTATGTACCGTCGACTAAGTGCACCTCCGACCGAAATTTCCACGCCTAAGCAAACGTTACGTTAACACTTAAACGGAGGGGAGGAGGGAAGGTTTTGCAATTAATGCCGCCGCGCCTGTTACGCGTACCGACGCGACGCGGCGGCGTGGTGGCGCGCCGTTGTACATAAAACGCGAACCCTCTGTCCCGGAGCCCTCTATCCGAGCTATCTGTCCCGGTGCCTTTGTGTATTATTCCCTGTTTGATCTGCGTCGATTTGCCTGTCCCCTCACCCGCGAAAACAGTCTCGCTGTCCCCAGCTGTTGCTGCTTCTCGCTCTAACTTCCTCCTCCAGATACTCTCTAAAGAGTAATACGAGTACGTAGATTGGCACGCGCGACTGAAAATTTCTATCTGGGGGGGGGAGGGGGGGGGAATACGAGAGCAACGAGCGATAGTACACGAAGCAGTCTATCGACGAAATATCTCGTTAGAAATTGAAACACGATCTTCAACCCTCCGGCAATTCCGTCACGCTCGTACAACTCGAACGAGCGTTAATTGCCTCGGTGCCTCGCACGCGCGCGCTCCGGGTGGTTTCCAACCTTTTTCATATCTCAAAAAGAAACCTCATCGTCTGTCTCTCGCGGTTAAGCGGCGCGAGCCTGCACGCGGGTACACGGATTTTGCCTGGCTGGCCGCAAATTGCATACAGAGCTAGGTGCCCTCTTTCTCCTCCTCCTCCTCCTCCTTCTCCTCCTTCTGCTCTTCGTCCTCCGGTGTGTAAGAGGCCGTGAAACGGACGAGCCCTGGGCTGTGCGTGAACGTGCACGGGACTGTGCACGAGTGCACGCGACACGGCATTTACATCTAATAGAAAATCTCTCGACGACGCGATCCTCTTGCACACGCTGCGACGGATCCGTACGTATCGTAATTCAATAACGCCCGAGTGCCGCGCGCCAGCCAATAAGAGCGGGCGTGCACGCGAGCTAAAGGAAATGCATACCGATCGAACGCCCGGTCTCTCTCTCCTATTTCCACCTTGCCTCTTTCCCTCTGTTTCCTCCTCTCCATTTCCGTATCTCGCGCCGTATTCCGCCCTTTCGATTCGTTTTTCCGCCCGTATCCTCGCGCCGCAAACACATCCGCTCCTCTTCCGCCCCCCCCCCTCCTTCTCCCCTTTTGTTCCTTTGTTCCTCGCGTCGCTCCGCAGGCGAAAACACCGACGGCCCAATGGCTTTAATTATGATTAATGCCCGTTGCCGCCGGACAGATTTTCACCCCTGTTGGCTGTTCCAAGGTGGATCGAAGGATTTTTACGGGAGGATCTCCTTTTGTTCCGTTTCGAACCGTTTCGTTCTAAACCGGCCAGAGCTAATGGACCGATGCTTTTCACACCGTAACGAGAGTTTAATTGGAGTAATTACCAAATTACCCCCTCCCTCCCCTCACCCCCAGCCCTCTGTTTCGTTCACAGTATTGTTTCGGGCTGGTCTGACTTTCAAAACGCGCTTATAAAGTGTAAATTTCGCCCCTTTTTCGGTTCACAACTCAGACGCAAGTGGAATCGGTCGGTCATGGATCAGACGGAGCGCCGCGTCTGCTGAGTTTCAAGTTCTTACTACTAGCCTCGCTCACTTTAGCGTAGAGAAAATGGTCTTTTTGCTTCTTCTATGTATACAGAGTGTATCCCCTATTCGAATTATTGATTACTCAGAGAAAAGTTTCAAACATTGTGACCATTGTTTTCTTTTAACTAAACCGTGCTACTTTTTCATTCAGTTCATTCCGCGACGAATTCATCGACCTTAACGCGCCGTTATATCTCGCAAGATCAATCAGTGTCGTTTCTCAAACGTCGCGAGTCGCGAACGTTGGTTGAATCATTATCAAATCTTTCCGTCTGAGGGATGTACGATAATAATTCGAAAACGATACGCTCGGGATTTCCTCGACGACGTTAATCCACGATATCAAGTCCGAGGAAGGCCGTTCCAAGCCGACGAAATAATTCACGGGAACGTCGTACCGGCGGAATCACGTCGCTCGATGATTTTAACGCGGAGGACCGTTCGCCGGCGATTAAGAACAGGCACGAGCAGCTCTCGCTCCGATGAACCTTCCATCCGGCAAACTGTCACGGTGAATTTCGTGTCGTTGCGCGGCAATTTAACCGTTCAGCCTCACGTTCTGACGCTCTATTTGATCTATTTCATCTTAGCAGCTACGAACAACGTTTCGTTACAACACTCGTTGCAACACATTCTCCCTCCCCTATGACACGTTTCGTTCGCTTCTGTACGTGTGGCAAACGGGTAGAGGAGCGGGTACGATTTTCATTCTGGCGGTCCATAAAACGCGGTACGAGACCGGCCAAGATGCCCGCGCTGTAAAAACCTATATAATACTCCCGGTTAATTTTTAAAGCACCACTTACACCTCGGGGGCGAGCCTCGCGCCGGCGGAAGTTTCGTTATCCCCGGCCGTGAAACACGCCTTTTTTAATAATGCCGTAAAAACCCTTTCAACCTAGCTGGCAGCCTCTTGGAAAATTACAATTCTCTCTCTCTCTCTCTCTCTCTCTCTCTCTCGTTCGACCCGTTTCTTTTCCCAACTAGCCTCGTTTTCTCGTACCATCGTAGTGTGTATCCAGCATATAACGATTCGATCGCCTCGTTTTTCCTTTCTCTAGCCCGGATGGAAGGAAGCCTCTAACGTTTGTAATCGATAAAAACGAGGTCGAACGAGCATGTCGGCCAATCGATTTTCACCCGCCTGTGCTTGTAACGATGTTTAACGGCGATGCAATTATAATCGTTCCGCTGTTTCGTACGGCGCGGTTTCATCTCGCGTTTCCTCGCTCTTCGTTAATTAGGTCTCTTCGTAAGAGTGGAGAGCGTTGAAAGGATTGGCAAGTGATAAAGTAAAAATGAAGTGTAATCCATTTACAATCGGATCTTAGTCGTACGGAGAGGTTCGTAGATTTTGACTCTACTCGAGGACTGTAACAGAAGAATTGTTCCCGATACTTCAAACATTCACGATCTGTCCGATCTAGAATCCCAAAAGATTTTCATCAGTTTTTCGAGAAATTTAGAATTTCCTTTAGTAGTCACGCGCGCTGTCTAGATAAAAAATTGTTCAGCAGAAAATTTGCCTGCGGAAATATTCGTTCTAATAAATCTAAAAAGGGGGTGGCGGTGGGGAGAGGGGGATGAGGAGCAACGCCTCAACCGGGCTATTAGCCTTCTTGAAGGTAGCTCCGTCGGGAATTACTGAATGGCGTGGAACTAACGCTGTCGAGTTTCTACTTGTACAAACTTCGCCCGGCGGAATGCACGGGGAACGCTTAGTTAAGCAGAAATAAGGCCCTAAACGTTGCCGGCTGGATTAAATATAAACAGAGAGAGAGAGAGAGAGAGAGAGGGGAGGGAAAGAAGAAGAAGAAGAAGGTACAAACGAGCCCTGGCAAGGATTCTCGCTCGTCGCTACGCTCTTCCTTCCTTTCTTCCTTCCTTCCTTCCTTCCTTCCTTCCTTCCTTCCTTCCTTCCTTCCTTCCTTCCTTCCTTCCTTCCTTCATTCCTTTCAGCCTTCTCCGTCTTGCTGGGATATTGTGTCGCTACAATAATCACGACCCATCAAAATTATCTCAGGGAATACGATTATTATGCTATTTTAGCTAAACGACTCTGGCGAAAGTTTGACTAGGAAGTCGTTCGGCGCTGCTCGCCTACCCAGAAACCACTCTCGCCGGTATATCCTGTGATCCTGCGTGTTCGTAAATTGATTCGATATAAATAGCTGGTTCCACCGCGTTGAACGCGAGATTTTCGTTTCTTCGTTCTTGAAAGCAACGTTCTTGTTATCTCGTCGGGGTGTTCGTTCATTTTGTGGAATGCAATCGCGTTGCACGATATAATTACAGGCTCGTTTCACGTGATTTATGTATTTGTTTTTATAGATAATTGGCTCGAAGTCGATCTATATCGCAATAGCGCTGACAAAGTTCACTTTCGTTTGACGCTTGAAAAGCAATTCGAAGCATTTTCGAAGTGACGTGGTCAGCACTAGACCGCAAACGTCTGTGCAAATATAATTTAAAGAATGAATCTTTTCAATTTTTCATGTACTTTTCATAAGTGCACGAATATGCTCGGTCTAGTCGTCACATTCCTCAGCTTTGAAGCTGACTCGATTATGTTTGATTGTGACATTCTGCTTGTTTCTACGACCATTTCCAGATATTACTTTGTACAACTTTCTTGGCAAGTTTATTTCATTATCTGCCACTGCTTTTATCCACGCGATCGTCATTCAATCATTTGCTAGCCGAAAATTGCGGCAATCACAAGTCATCCTTCTTCTTCGCTCTTTTATTTGCCACTCGACACCTTGGAAGAAGCACAGCGATGAAAAAATTCACGGAAATTAGGATTCTTGACGGGCAGATTGCGTAATTAAAAGTTTCCTTTCGTTCGGGAACCTTTTAAAATTAATTGGACAAGTTGCCGGAGTTGCAGTCTCGGTTGGAAACAGGACGAAACTTCGACCGCTGCCATCCCACCGTTGCGGAATGCATAAATAAACAATCGTTTAACTGCGCCTCGTGTGAGCTGCAACTTCCTGAATATCATCGCGAGACGTTCATGAATAAAAAAGAGAAAGAGAGAGTATTGGTCGCGTGGCTCGAGGTAAATTCGTCGAAAAGAACTATCATCGATTCTCTGCGATTTTTATGGAACAACCATTTTTTTTTTTTATTTAAAAAATCGAAGAGGCCTCTGAAAATACAAAAAAATTCCAAAAAAGAAATGTGTTCCACGCAAAATGCAGATTCCCGTGTGGAAAGATTAGCTGAATAGGTTGAGTAGGAAATTCGAGAGTTTGTTTTTTAATTACTCTAAAACCGTAATCGTATATAAAAAATTTTTTTTCAATAGCATTCCTACGTGTGAAATAAAATGAAGATCATTGGGAAAGACGATACGATGCGCTGCGTTTTCTATTTTTTTTTCTTTTTTTATACAAAAAGCAGTTTTAACATTTAATTTATTCAAATGGCTTCAGATATTAATAAAATTATCCGTGAAATTGATGCCTGTTTGTCTGTTAAAAATTTGCGTGATATTTGTTCGTCGCCAATAATTGAAATTGATATAAAAATTACTTGTCTTGAGAATTATTCACATCTTCAGCTATACGAATTCAATGCGAAAATTCTTCTGCTTGGTCAGAAAGTCAGGGAAAATTACACTCTTCGTATTTTTCTCTTTTTATTTTTCTCTGGAACTTTAGAGAAGATCCATAGATCCACAGATCTTCGCAGTGAATGTCGGTGAAATCCAGTGATATTGGAGAATCGGCGTTGAGTCGGAAAAGTATCGTGCAACTCCGACCAACGGGAATAATTAACCCGCGGAGAAATTTCCGCTTAACGACGAATCGATGATATCCGATCGAACTGATTAGCACCTCTCTCTCCTTGTAGTTCCGTAGCAAATGGACGCTCGTTTTAAATATCATTCCACGACCATAAATTTACTCTTCCTTCTCTGAAATCTCTACTTGTTATTTTTCGGTATAATTCTTTCTCATTGAAACCGATCGGAATTACCGTACCGAGTATCGAGTATATTTTAACGAGATGATTGCCAAGCGATTTCAATTTCCGCGAGAGAGAGAGAAAGAGAAAGAGAGAGAGTGTGTGTGTGTGTGTCTTTTCCTCTTCATCTAAATTGCCAGAAAAACATCTAAAAAGCATTTTTTTACCATGTTATTCAAGGTAACAAGAAATAGGATACTCGAAATGGACAAAGTGCCTTACCCTGTATCCCACGTTTCCTTTCATCCTTTTCAATTGGACCGTTAAAGAAATCGTGAAAAAGTGTTTATACAGAGCGTGTGTGTTTCCCCGGCATTGTTCTCCACGTTGTTGCTCCATTCTGTTTCCGATAAAAGCAAACCAAAGACGGTTCTCTTTCGCAACAACTCTCCGGGAGAGAGAGCATTAACCAGAGAACGACAGATGCCGATCTCTTCGATTCGACCGTAATCATCATGCCTAGCTTCGTTACAGATATTTCGAAGTTTCGAACTTTTGATCGCTCGACGTATCGTTGTACATATCGACGTTTCAAATGTACATACATTCGTTTTTATGGTACACTTGATAAATGTACCTATCGAGTAGAAAATAATCGATCTGTACGATTCAATTTTTATCGTCCCTCTCTCCGCCCCGTATCATCGATATTTCAAAGTTTAAATTTCAATCGCTCGGAGCTTCGTTATTTTAGATATTCATTTTCATAGATATTTCATAAAGGTTATACGATAGCGGTATTAAGCAAAAAACTGAATCGATATCTACGATTTAATCTTTTTCTGTTTTTCTTTTTTTTTTTTTCTTTCTTTCCTTTTCCAATCGCTTCGCTGCTATTAATATTCTAAACTTAAAACCCAATCCAGTTAACTACTGGATCACTCGCAACATATATTTCGCAAAAGTCGTATAACACGCGCTTGATCGCGCGCCTATTAATATTTAGTAGAAATCGGGGTGCACATGTTTTGCTTCTATTGTAAATTGATTATTGTTTCGTTTCATAAAGCGTTGCGCGCACGCTCTTTCAATTTAAAAAAAATAACAAAACGAAGCGAAATTATTAATTCCCCGATAATATTAAACAAAATAATGAATATTAAATAACATTAAACAAAGTAAAATCATTAATTTCCCAATAAATACAACGGGTAAGTATTTCAATATTCATGCGAGGCGCGGTGTGGTTTTCGCCTGTTAATTATTCTTTCTTCGAAAAGAAAAACGAAGAAACGATTCGTTTTCAAACGGATTCGAGAAAGAGAGGGACTGAAAAATCGACGTTGTCGAGGTGGTCAATTTCAAAATTTCCCTAGTTGAACAGAGAGGCAGATCGTTGCGAAATTGATCGTTCGTCAGATCAATTCCTGGTGCGGACCTATCCGTGGGAATCAGGGGAATGCGGGTAAATCCGTCGTGATCTTGGCCGACCGATCCGCGGGATCGAACGCGGCGCTGTAACTCGTGGCCATGGCGAGAACGATCAATCAAACGGTATCGGCGCATTATCAGGGTTAAATTAGCGAAACTAATTTCGTCGTGAGCCGCATTAACCCGATAGCAGGCCGGACAAGGTAAATACTGGACCGTGATTGCGCCCGGTTAAGTGTACCCGTGTGCCTTAACATAGGCTTCCAGCCTGTTTAGAGCGTGCACTAATTTGCCATCGACCGCTTTGGGACCGCTGTTTATACTGTGTCCGCCTCTCGAACCGCTTTCCAACACGCTTTCCTTCGCGAACGCTCGGAACAATCGTCTCGCCTCTTCGCTTCCGGCCGGTGATTTTGCACGTGGAGCCGACGTGTCGAGAGATTTGCCGCGCGAAACAGAGGCGTTTCAAACAGACCTGTTCGTCTTCACGATTCACCCCAGAAGGTTTTTATTCTCAACGAGACTTCTGTGATTTGGCTTTCAAATTCTTTTGATTTCACCGTAATACACTTTTCGTGTCTTTGGTATTTTTCTAGAGATTATTATTACTGTACGTTTTTTTCACAGTTGCAAGTTTTTGGCATTTTTGGCTTGTTATGGTACGATTGAAGAGCGGAGAAAATTGGTTCAGTGTCATTTCTTGAAATTTATTACTTTATTATTATTATTATTATTATTTTCTTTTTTTATTAAAGGTAACGATATGAATCGGAAAGTTGATCAGGAAGTTTCAATTCAATTTTTTTCCTACTTTAACAAGCCTTCTGTTTCTTCCTTCCGATTATATTTCATTGAAGGAATCTTATGAACTATTGTCCTTACGTAACTTACCTTACATAACTCGATCCTTCCAAACAGCGATATGATTAATCCGAGAAGATTCCATTCATACGTCCTTCTCGACTTCGAGCAACCAATCTTCCGCGTTGAATTCAATCAGACGCGACGATCGTCTTCCAATGTAATTAAACAAATAAATAAACATGAAATAAAATAAAAAAAATATATATCCCGTTATATATATATATATATATATATATAGGGAGAGAGAGAGAGAGAGAAGGAAAAATAATAATGAGACCAGATGAGAACTAGACGCCGAGTCGTCCATTTTCACGTTGACTGCCACTGAATTTTACTGAAATTCAGTGTTTCATCCGCCGGGTGGAATATGTAATTCGTTAAACATTGAATATTAAATCTATTATATAATATTTACAAAATATTAAACATTTCGAATAAAAATCCATTGAAAAAACGCACGGTTCATTTAGTTTCATTATTAAAAATCTTCCAGATGAAATTTACCACGTCGTAAATATATATAAAATATATTAAAATATAATATATAAATTTTTTTTATTACAAATATATATAAAATATATTTGTAATAAAAAAAATCACTGACTGTCACTGATCAACTTGCTCGCGTCGACGACCGATTCTTTCCCTCGACTTCCGGTTTCGTCGCGTGAAACAACTTCACGCACGGCCGCACCTTTTCCAAAGAAAAAAAAAAAAAAAAAAAAAGGAATAGATACAAAACGAGCTCGTTTTTCAAAATAGTAATAAAAGTCGTTGGAGCGTGGTAATTAGCAAGCTGATTGGATCAAAGGGGTGGGGGAGGAGGAGGAGGAGGAGGAGGGATTCTGGCGCAAAGTCGGAACGCAAGGCCCAGGCGTGAAACGGCACCGTTAATTACAGCAACACGACCGGCCGAACGACTGGCCGGTGCAATTTCAATAATTAAGTCGAACGATTAAGCGAATAATTATCGTGCATTATCATTCATTATTCTATCAAGCGTCGAGCGCACGCGGCGGCGGCACGTTATCACGTATTGATCCTACTTGGCCCGAAGCAGGTCACATGCCGTTTCCGAATGCAAAACTGATTAATTTACGTAATGGAAGATCACATGAAATCGGACACCGGACGTCATAATATTTCGATAATGCATACAGGCTTGGCCGCGCGAGTTTTCCACGCTGTGGCGCGCGACGAAGCCGGGGAAAAAGGAGAAAGAGAGAGAAAGAGAGAGATGATCGAACGACGATGCTCTTGTGTGGTGCACACCTTGTCATCGCGAGAGCTGATAGAGGATTGCGCCACGTTGTGCCAGATATCGATCAGTCGCGACCATTTTCATTAAAAATTCGTCGGGCTTTCGCCGAATGAATCGTGGTTGATATTTAGCCCCGATTCTTCATTCTAAACGCGTCTACGTGGTCGATTGAAATCGAGTTACTCGACCGATTGTTGTCGTATTGTCGTGTCGTCGATTGGTTTTAATTGGTCGTAATTTCATCGAACGGAAAAATGCAGTCAATGGGAATTTTCCCATCGGGCGAGCTTTTCACAGACGAATGTTATTCGCTTCGATCCTCTGTGACGTTTAAACATGTACATTATCCATGTGCGTGTATGCACGTTTCGAAAGTTTATTTATTTAAAATACTGCACGATCAGAGGTCACAGCGTTTCGTTTGTTCGAAAACATTTCGCCAGATTGTGATTTTCCCACGTTTGAGCTGAAATTTTTATTACTCACACCTGAAGATCTTTATCCGCTCGAGGAAGCAGCTGTTTCTTTTTCTCGAAATCTCGGAAACTCTTCGGCGGAATTGCGCGGAGTTAATTAGCCTTAGAGTTGTGCGCGCACGCCACGCGAACAAACGCTGCTTTCGCGTCGCGCTTTTGCACGCTCAACAGCCGTGAAACGTTTTATGGCGCGACGGTTGCACGATAGCTTTCGGGGGAAAAAACCATGAGTTTTACCAGTTGATGAGTTCTACCAGTTGTTTCAATTAACTGCGCGACAAATAAATGGAAACACGTTGGCAACCAGGTGACCTTGCCGAATGATTTCTCTTCGCGAGAAACGGAGTTTCCCCCCCTCTCCCCCCTTGCCAGAGGTGCTGGCAAACTTCCGCGAGGACAATCGAAAGTTGGGAAACGGAGGGGAAAAACGACGCGTCCGTTGCGCGCTGAGAGCGCTTCCGGTGACCTTGCCCGGGCCATTTGTCTTTCGCTGGCGCGCCGGGGAACTTTCAATCAAATCCGCGGTGCTTGAAAACGCCGTTCGAGGACCACGTATAGCTCGATCCATCCGAAAGTCAGACATTTTCTCTGTCTGGGAACGCGTCGTTCCTCTCGACACGATTGAATCTTGATCGATCCTTCTTCCATTTCCGACGACCATAATACCGTTCGAAATTCTCTCGTGTTTCGCGAAGAGGATCAGACACAAGGCTGGAGATTACAGTGGCGTGAATCAAGATTTTTAGAAAAATTTTTAAGTCACGTATTTAAATTTTGTTCCCTGTGCTCTTTTTGCCTCGTTTCTATCGATAGAACTACCAAAATTGTCAAAATGACCAACTGATAATTTTTGCACTTACATGTTTAGAGGCTTGAATGATTCTTCATAAATAAAAGCTTGTATTTACACCCTATATTGTGTCATAAAGAAAATTTTCTGTTTCTTTCACTTTAACACTAGAGGTACCAAAGTGGTCGAAATGACTAATTTATAATTTCCTACGGAAATTTTATATATTTATAACAGTGTACTTTTAGATACTCGAGTGATTTTTAATAAAACGTATTAATGGAGGCTCGCCTTCTTTATTGTATCATTAACTTTTTCTTCGTAGCTCGCACTTCTAATTTCTTTGGTACAAATGGTATACTTTTTCGTCGGTAGTTGAACAAGTTTCTGATGGAAATATTACGCTTTACCTGCAAAAAATTGTTGCCTGGAAACACGCCGACGTTGCTCGTCATCCATGTTTCAAACTTTCTTCCTCGTCTCTCGTTCGCGCGTCCACCATTTGCGGAGAAATTATCGCACGAGAACCATCTACCCCCGAGTAAATCATCAACTGCAGCAACCCCAATTTCTTTCGATGCTCCTGCCAGAGGTGGAGCCAAGCGTTCGACCAAACGTCCCACAAAGCCATCCGCATACGCCGTCCGAAACAGAAAAGAAGAACTCGAGAACACAGCCCGAAGCATCACCTGACGGGTGGCCTGGGCCAGCGACATGGCATTAGGTCCCGTTCTCAATCGCAGAATGACAACCGGGATGACACGTGGGGCACGCGTTTGATCGCGAAAGGGGGCGAGACGCAACGGCGGCGGATGGATTCAGGGATAGGGTGGATTCGGAGCGGAAGAACGGACGAGTTGATCGTCGGAGCACGGTCTTTTGTGCTTGTTTCTAAGGTCGACTGACTCTATTGCCGAAGGATAGCGCGGAGGAGCCGTCGAAAAGCTTTTGGCCGCTTTGTCGGCGCACGGTTGTTCACCCTCCTCTTTTCTCCCGTTGCGCTTTGTGCCCGTTTAATTATCATACACGCCGTTTGAACAGAGGAAACAGGGGGATGGGAATACGTAAGGGGATGTTTAGGAAGTTTCGCGAATTTGTAGACATTAACGTCACTCTCTCTCTCGATTAACGTCTCTCCTCGCGATCTTGTGTCGGGTGAAGTTTATCGGTAGCTTTCGTCCTTGTTTATTCGTTGTCTTGCAGCTCGCCGGTCTTTTAAATTACGAAAAAATGACGAGACGATGGGTTTGGAAAATGGTTTAGATCTCGAGTAATTTTTCTTCTTTTTTTTCTTTTTACGTGGCTGAAAAAGAATAGTAAAACAATACCGTGGAAGATAGATCCGTTTTGAACCGTTTTAAATCATTTCCGATATCCTTTTATCTTTTCTATTCATTGTCTGAATAGATGAAAACAGAATAAAGTATTCGTCAAAGTATAGAGTGGGCCAAAAGTTTCTTCCCACCTATCTTTCTTCTTCTTTTTTTTTTTTTTCTTAAATAGAAGGAAAAACTAATTTTATTAATAATGCAAGTTCAAACATGATTATGTTTTGAAAATTACTTCTTTCAAATGTTGAATGTCGAACGGATTTATTTTAATAAGATTTTTGGCCCACTCTGTGGAATAAAAAGAAAGACCGACGACAACCGACAACGTTTCGATAGTCGAGCCGATGAATCACCCAAGGTTTCCTCAAACTCGAAAATGGCCAGCTGGTAAAATCTACCAACCTATCGACGTTGTTCCAGCGCTTCGTGACAACCTGCGTCTGAACAAAAAATACAATCCTATCGAATACCGTTTATCATCCGCTTCTCTCTCACTCTACGTATAATTGGTCGTTCGCTCGGGTTAGACGATCGTAACTCTCGTATATCGTCGAACACGGTTTACTCGGCCCGAATGTTTACAACTATGAGGGGCATCGCCATTCTTTCGCCATCGCCCCTTTATTCTCACCGAGGAATCGTCATCGCAACCCGCACTGTCCGCAACTTGTGCACGCGCTCTGTTTGTTTCTCCCTGTGTTTTCGCTCAGTCGTCCCTCGAGCTGGAGGAAAGAGGAGGGACGAGAAAGAAAGAAGAGGGACAGGAGAGAGAAAAGAGAGGAAGAGGAGAGAGCAGGAACTTTATTATCACGGCAAATTCGTTTATTTGGCGCAGATAGCGCAGCCAGCGCGGAAAAGTTTCGGCATTAAGGACGGCGATAGCAATGCACCGATGGCCAGCTGCTTTTGACGAAGGAACTACCAACTTTTCCGCCAACTTTTCTACCGCGTGTCTACCTCGGTAACGCACGTGCAACGTAATTTTTTCAGTTTTCGTACAATCTGAATGCCTTTTGTCCCTCTTTCTTCTTTCCTCTCGCGGCAAAGATCGAAGAAGGAAAAGAACGCAATAATAATAATAATTCCCTGCTCGAGAGAGATCACAGAGTTATTGTAAAGGGAAATTTGATGTTCCGTGAATCAGCCGAGGATCCATATATAGTATGGAAATAATAGAGTGCTTACTGCAATATTTAGTGGACGAAACAAGCTTCTATTTAGATTCCGTTTCTTGAATTATTAATCCTCTTGCGAAGTAACGAGAGAACGCTCGGTGTGTTCCCTTTTGTGCTCGGGTTCAGTCAGGATGAAGAGAGGAACAGGAGGGGAAAAGATGATTAGGGGTGGATAACGAAAGTAGCCGGGAGAAGAGCGAGGAAAAAAGATGACGAAGGAAGGAACCCTTTCATCAAAGTTCCTTCCTTCAAGGCGAACGCTTCGATACAAAAACACCGGCGCATCGACGAAAGATTTCGTCTCGTTGAAGATTCTAGGATATTATGAAAACATGTACACACACACACACACACACACAAATAACACGCGAAAGATAATGTAAAAAGGTGTGGTTTCGACACGAAAACGCGAGACATTGTCCCTTTCCCGAGGATTTTACTTTTTATCCAAGAGAATCTAGATTAAATTTCTAGAACGTCGCGGAGATACGGAGAGTATTTGGAAAATAAGGAGGAGGGGGGGGGGGGGGAGACGTAATAAAAGAGAACGAAACGCGATCGTCAGCGAGGTTTAATTAAACTCGATGGGATCGCGTCCGTGATCTTGGTGGTTGTTCCGATCAAACCGGCCTTAATTAACCGGCCGGCGATTTTTGGCAAATTTACAGCCTTGCCGAGCGTCGTTGGCAATTACTCGCACATTTTCCTCGTTCACTGGCTGTAACTCGATTGATTCGAAAACGCGGGATCGTCGGCAGAACACCGGGCGAAACCTGTAGTTTCCTTCTCATTCCCATCTCTCTCTCTCTCTCTCTCTCTCTCTCTCTCTCTCTCTCTCTCTCTTTCTCTTTCTTTCTCTCTGCCCCTCTGTCGTTCCGGTCTTAATTCATTCACCGTCTGGAGAATTTCGCGTCTCGAAACTCGAGTAATTCTATTAACGACGGCCAAGAATGCGAAACAATTTAGCAAACGCCCGCCAGACGTCCACGAACGTCCACGGCGAATAAATTTTTCCTTTTAATAATACCGGCTAATTGCCGGCCAGTAACCGGAAGCCCGCGGCGTTTTCCCCTCCTCGGACCGCATATTTCAAGATTCTTCCCGTTTGCTCCTCGGTTTCCGGTTATTTTATCGCCAGCCGCGGATTCCTCAAGTTTGTTCCGTTCCATTAGAACCGTGTTCCTACTTTGCGCGGATATTTAGAAACTTCGTTTCTAAAATCTCGTTTACCTTCGTGCATTGCGGATAATTCGATGGCAATCGGGATCGAAGAGTTTTCGAAGATTCGAAAATTTTTGATATATTTTCGTCAACCCTGGCGCTCTTGCTCCTTATCACTTCAGAGCCAAGAGAATTTAAAGGGATTTAAAGGGAAATATCCAGATCTGAAAGGAAAGTGAAAGGTAACAAGTTTTCCTGCATTTGTTCGCTATTTGCACTCGACTGTAAGGAGACATCATACTGAAATTTAGCTGACAGCTAAAATTATAAAATTTTTATAACTGCTGATAATTACAACGATTGTAGGTACGACGTTGTATGATGTGATATAATATAACGACGTAAGAGAAATAATAAAATTTCTAAAAAAGAAGAAATTCTTGAGGATAGAGACAGCCGAACAATCACCAAATTATTATTCGAATAAAAATTTCACACAAATTAAACTTCTTATTGCTTTTTACAAGAATTTATAAATTGGCGAAGGAAATTTTTCAAGAAATTGAAATTATGTATCATTAACTTCTCTACATAGTAATTGCCTTAAACGAAGTCACATATCAAAGAAATACAATCAAACAAAATTTCATGCTAAATACCATTTAAACAGAATGATTATTTCCAACGCTGTATCATTTTATTTGGAGTAATGCTTCACTGACTATTTCGTAAATAAATTGCTGCTAGTTGGTACAAAAAAATTAGTGAGCATTTACGATAATTACTATATCTTCGAGTTCTCTAATTATTTCAATATTTACACAATTCTCTTCGTCGTGAGAAACAAAGAAATATGAATAAAAAAATGTCTATAAGAATCTTACGAATAATAAATCTACGAGAAAATTTCAAGTTTATCAACTATGATAAACTTCGTCGTCGTCGTAAAAATCACTTTTCAACGAAACTTTCATTAATTAACACCGTTAACCTCCCATAAACGCAATTAGTACCTAGTAATTAGTAATTTCTGGATTCGACGTTTAATTTTCCTTTGAGCTACAGGGATAAAGCGGTAATAGATTAGGGGATTAATAGATCTCGGTCGATTCCCGATTAGGTTAATATCGAATCGCATTGTAAGAACGCGATCTATCGAGAATCATTCGCTAATGCCGCAGTGAATTCCAAGTAGATAGATCATTAGTTAAATTGCTAGCTAGAACTTGGGTGTTGTACAAACGAGGTACACCCAGTTCCTGGAAATCATCTCAGGCTATCGTTCGCATTATAAGCAGCTTCATCAGGATTTGAGGACACGATATCGATACCAACACGACGTTCGTTTGCACATCGTACTCCATGGAATAATCCGGATCACACCTACTACGAACTTTGACATGATGATTTAGGTCATGTTAGCTGTTACACCATTTGCGTTTAATCGAATTCCCTCTGATCGGATTGAAGTTCTCTTTTTTCTTTTTTTTTTTTTTTTTTTGCACTTGAAAATCATACGAAAAAAATTGCAACGTGAGTGTTTCATGTTACTCTATAGCTAAAAAAGAAGTTTACGAGTCTGTTAGATTCGAAGGTGTTTTATTCTTGAGAAACAAATTATACTCGTTTAACTATTATGTTTGTTGTATTTAATTTAATTTAATCAACTTTTGGATAGCAGATGATTTGACTCGACGGCACATTTCATTTCTATATTCTTGGGAACTTTTAGGTTGTTCTATCTACGTATAAAACTATACTGACAAATATCATTATATCTATTTTCACTCATAATTATTCTGCTTGTAGATTCATTCATTTTAATACGGATAAACTCGTTTTAATCGGAACAAGAGAATCTCAAATTTGATCCCAAATTTTAAACGAATTTAAAAGCTACTTTTTCGCGCGAAAGACGAGAAGTCGCAGTGTTCCTCAAAATCTGCGATATTCACTTGGAAGCAATTAACCGTGCGTCAAAGAGAAAAAGAGAAATAAACGACAGGACTTTCGTTTCCCTTGCTAACTTCTCTTTTAATCTTCTCTTTCAACACGCCGATGTCGGCCGACATTTTACATTCTGTCGCGCGACAGAATTTCGATGCGTTGCACACAGCTCGAGAAAAAATCCAATTGGCCCCTGGACAATGAACGAACGAAAAAAAAAAAAAAAAAGAAAAAAGAAAAAAAAAACGAACGAAACTAAGCAACAGTCGTTGCCAATAATTGAACTGCTAATCAATAGAACGAGCTCGCTGGCTCGTGATGAACCGTCGAAGGGAAACGATGCAATTTATATATGTAGAACGCGGGGCCGCTATCAGCGGCCACACGCGCCTCCTCCGCTCGCGGCACAAAGAATTATTGGCTTTCATTCCGGTGCACGGTTATAGCAGTTGCATCTGTCCATCGTCCGGCAGCTTCCTTCCACCTCACCCTCCCAACTCGCAGTCAAAGCCTCGTATGTGTGTGTGTGAATGTGTGTATGTGCGCGTCGTACATCAACTCGACACAATTCGAAACGTATCGACCTGCGTCCTCTCTCTCTCTCTCTCTCTCGCTTTCTTTCTCTGTGCCGTTTTTAACCCTTTTTTCCAGTCGTTGACTCGCTTTCGACTTCACGCCGACGAAGGATGTGAGAAGACGGTGTTTGTCGGCGAGAACCCTTCGCCAAGGCCGATTCATCACGAACGTCCTAGACGTGCTAGAAGCTAGTAGCACGATCGAGGATTTTTCAAAGGATAGTCGAACGTCCCCGGCGCAGTGCTCAGGGTGGAAAGAAAATTATGTCCGTGGTTATCGTAGATGAATTCTACATCTTAGATTTGGTGGAAATCGCAAGAACGACCTTGATCTTGCATTTCAAGGTGAAAATCTGCATTGTGCAATTGATGGGAAGAAACCATACTTTTTATAGTGATATAAAATTGTTTTGTAATTATATACATGACACATAATTGATTGATAAGATAATAATTTAATAATTATTATATGTAATATAAATAATATATAATTACATTTATATAATTCTTTACAACAATATACATTAGCCTCATAAAATTCTTTAACAATATAATAATTTAGTAATTTAATAATTCTGTATGAACGACTACAGTTGTCGTTAGTATCGAAAAGATGAAAGAGTCAACAGTTAGTCAATTCGCCAACCCTAACCTATAACTTGGAACGATCAGTAGAGAAGTATTCTTCCCAATTTGCTCAAAGGATTAACGGCTCGCGGACCCCATTCCCATTCCCAAAAACTGCGCAGGAACCTTTGTCACGTGCTCGTTATCCTGTCCGCGAAGAACTCTCGAACATTTTGTTTAACGATATCGTTACTTTCCACGGAACGTGGAACGACGGTTCCACGCGAGAGTTCGTCGAAATCCGATTATCCACGATCTTGATGTACGTGTGTGTGTGTGTGTGTGTTTCGATTGAAAATCTTGCCCCCTTTTCGACCATAGTCACCGATTCGAGAACGGTTGCTCACACTTGCTTCGGTACACTCGAAGCGTTTCAGGTGATCAGGTATTCAAACAGAGCGCGACGATCGCTCGCGACACGATCGTTCGAGGCACTTATCGATGTAAGCACGGCACCGATGTGCAACGTGCGGGGTCGGACCTCTCTTCCACCGATCAGCCCTCTCGCCCCTCTCTTTCGTCGTTTCGGAGCGGAACTTTGCATTATCGGCACGTCGCCGGAATCCCGCTTATCGAGCAGCCGATGCGAGCCAGGCTGATCTCGCGAGCTGAGTTCGCGCCGCGAGGGCAACTAAAGGGGCTTTTAATCGTCGTGCCAGCGATTAAAAAGCGCGGCCGACACGAGTGCGGGTAATTTCGAAATTTCGAAATTGTGAAATCCTCACGTTTTTTAATTAGCGTAAACCTGAGAACTTGCAGCATTGTGTTATATTTGCGTGCATTGGCGAGGAAGTGTCATTTCTTTGGAATTTCTTCGTTTGTCTTAGCCGCCAGAAACATTTGAAAATAATGAATTTTTTTTATAATACAAAAATCACGATTCCTTTTTATCCATAATTTGTGTTTGAATGTATAATTATTAAATTATTCATATATATTATTATTATTAAATTATTTATATATATATTATTAGATTATATATATATATAAATATATTATTAAATTATATATATATTATTATTATTAAATTATTTGTCATAAACTAATATTCAAGAAACTTTGTCGACACTTCGATAATTCGATAATTCGGGGGAAAAAAAAGAAATCTGAAATTTTCGGATCGTCGAACTGCCCTCGTAAATGGGAAAATTAATCGAACTTTTAAGCGTTAATTGTTGGATTAAATTGGTGTTTGGTTAACTAATTTCAATCTCCATTCCATGTTCCATGATATGAATGTTATTAATAATGGTTGCCATGTACGGATTGTAAATTAAATGGATCGATGTTTCAAAATTACTCTCGATTCAAATTATAATGATGTATGATTCAACGATGCCAATCGGATGAAACTGTACGTCAAGTACCATCGAAAGCTCTAGCCGTCCCAAAAGCTTCTTTCGTTTCATCGATGAATAATGTATGCACAGTATTTGTACGTTTTACATTGTCGAATTCTGATTTCTTTTTAGGATTTGCTAGTAATACGTTGCTGAGGATCATTTATTGAGCTACGGAAGGAATTTTTTAATGACAGAAATGGATAATGAACAGGAATGTTTTGCCTTTTCCCCTTCATTTAAAAAAAAAAAGAAAATGAAATCTTTGCAATAAAAAGTTTGGCTCGATAAATGACATAAGAATGCACCTCTCGGGCACATTTCTCTGGCAAATCCCAAAAGTTTCGGAGAGATGACATTATGAAGTTTCCGGAAAGAAGGAAGATGATAATAAATCAAAGTGGATATAATTCAGCAACATGTCGTACGATTCAATGACATATCGTGCATATAATGTTCATCATTAAAACGAAAGAAACTGATACAATTAGCTTACAATAAAATACATGTAGCTTAGCAATAAAATAAAATACTATTTCTAGTATAAAAAATAAAATAAAATACTATTTTTAGTAAAAAAAAAAGTCGATTTTATGAAAAAAGAAAAAATTATAAGAACAGTCCGGTTATCCAAGAGTTTCATTAATAATGAGAACAGTCCGGTTGTCCAACAGTTTCATTAATAATAAGAACAGTCCGGTTGTCCAAGAGTTTTACTGTTCACTCGTATACTCCATTGTTAATTTTAACATGGAATCTAGCTAGCGTTAACGAAATACGAACGAGCGTTGCAAATGGACGAAGAACGTGCCGCACAATGATTCGTTCGTTTCAAGTGTAATAGCGTACCTTGTTTGTGAATTGCAATTTTGACTGCAACATCACACCGTTGCATCAGTGCGTGCTAGCAGAATAATCAAGTCTTTATTTGTCGTTATATGAATTGCAGTTACAAACCGTTTTATTTTGAAAGTGATACAAGTTACACGAACCATCCTGTATTTCTCTTAGTGCAATTTCATTAACAAACGTTGACGAGTCGTCATTCTTCGTTGTCGTAAAGTGACTTGTACCAAGGCTTCTTAAACTCTGGGTGTAGAAATATGTAAACTAGAATCATTAACGAATCGCCATTCTTCGTTGTCATAAAGTGACTTGTACCAAGGCTTTTCAAACTCTGTTGGTGTAGAAATATGTGAACTGAAAATTCAAATTGAGACATTTGCTCATAATAAGTCATAAAGGAAACAATTCCTGGGATCACGCACGAGTATAATTTCACCACATATTAAAGGCAAACGTGTTCGTGCTAATTTTTTAATTTTGCCAAAATTTCTGCGAAAAATGACCACCACCTAACTTGCACCATTCTGAAAATAAACGGCTCGCAAATGATACGGCTAGTAGATTAAACGTAGATAAAATTATTAGTTTACGTTCCCTGTTAGCCCAATATTAATCCAGATATTAGCCGGAGATCTTGCCATTCGAGAATAATCGTCTCATCCGCTACAAGTAGTTTCCGCGGTGGAGGGGCAAAGATGGACGCCGGAGTTAGGCTCTGAACTGTCATAATCGAGAGGAGCCGGTGGCTGATTGTTCTTGATCGCGGCGCTTCGGTTGATCCGTCGTTTAAAGCGGCGAAAAGCGCTCTCAATGTGCGAGATGTTGCCCTAAGCTTCTTTCCTGTGACGCTGCAAGCGGATTACCGTCGAAAAGAATTACCCAACTGATCTCCGTGAAACCTTGCACACTGGCTGCGCCACCGTTTCCCTCTTGCACGCGCCGCCTCCTTCGGGTTCTTTTCTTTTTCTTTTTTCTTTTTTTCTTTCAAGCGTACACCACCATCGTGTGTAATCTTTAAGCGAACCTAGGGATCGGTAAACAACGAAATAAATTAATGAGATAAAGTGGAGTCGACGGTGGTGCCGGCCGCGGCGACTCCTTTTAACCACGCCGCGCGTTCACCGCGATTTTATCCTCCATCTCTTCCTCTCCTTCTTCATTCCCCCCTTCAAGCATTTAGCTTGCAGAGGGATGATCGTTCAATTGAGTTGACACCGTCTTCTTCTTCTTTTTTTTTTTTTTTCTAGTCAGAGTACAGGCTTTGTGCTAGTTTTCGAATGTTCGAGGGTTGTTGAAACCTTAAATTCACCGGTCGATTATGCCTTCAAGATTCGAATCTATTCGCCCGTTGGCGTAAACTTCTCTCTGAACTGGAATTGGCCTGCCTATTATCTTTGCTGTCTCCTCGTCTTGGTGTATAATTCTCTTTCTTATAATGGAGCAAGAGTTCTGGAACAGATTTTCTAAAATCCCCGAAGAAAGATGATTGATGAAAATCGTGACTCCATGGACTTTTAATCCTTTCACTATGAGCGCTGGGATATATACGAAGTAATAATCACACGTTAAAAATATATAATACCATCGGGACGAGGTTTTTCTATTTTTTTTTTTTTTTTTTTTTTTTTTTTTTTCTATTCGACAGAGTGGGATATTTATACGATAACAAATTGTTGCAATGAAAGGAGATTAATTTATCGCAACGCGAAAAAGACCGAGGCTATAGGCTGTAACTCTGTTAATCTTTTGAAAATTTAAGGTTGGACTTTTGTTTGAAAAGTTAAAGTTTGTTTAACACCAGAACTACCAAAATGGTCAAAATGACCAATTGACAACTTTTGTTTAGATATTTTATAGATGTAAGACAGTGTATTTCTAGAGATTTAAATGATTCTTCATAAAATGCACATATTAGGGATACCCACAAGTAATATTGTTCTTTTTTTTTCAAATTTAACGAACATTGCCATCTAACGACAATAATTTAAAAAAAGGTAGCCCTAGTATAACCTCGTATTACAAAGATTTTCCATTTCTTTTACTTTAACGTCTCGGATGAGAATTTTCCGCTTCACTTGTTGACAGTTCTAGGGTAGAAAAAAAAACATTCTAGGCCTCTGTCGAAACGTTAGCAGGAAAGATTCTATTTCAAAACGGATTCGGAAAATGATTCGATCAATGTGTACACTTTTGACACACGTGAGGTCCCGTTCTGTGTCGAGGCAAAAGGGTTAAAGGTTAAAGATACCGATCAGAATCGTCAATTCTAAAAGGTGTCCGATCGAGACAGAGAGACGTCCGACAAATTAAAATGGAAAATAGTTGTCAGTTGAGAGTAGTCGGGTCACATCGGAAGAAAGAACGAAGATTAAAGAGGGACGCGATGGTGGAATCTTGCTGGGCGAATTTCAGCAGCTGTGCTACGTCATTAAAGGCGTTTTCACCTAATTGTTTCACCGTCAAGCATCTGGATCTCTCTCTCTCTCTCTCTCTCTCTCTCTCTCTGTCTCTCTCTCTGTAGTTCGTTTGCCTGTCCGTCTCTCGCGTATTCGAGGCAACAGTGGGTCCAGTGGGACGGCTTCGAGAGCTCAGAAATTGCGGCCGTACCAGCGTGCCCATACGCTTTGATGACGTATTAATTGCTTCGACTTTGATACATCTCGCGCAACCGCGGCGTTAATAACGTTTCCAACCGTCGAATCTTGGCCTAGCCAGCCAGTCGGGCCCGGATTGACCCGTGCGCCGGTTTTGACAGCCGTCCAATCGTGTTTCCGCTCGAAAATCATCCAACCGATTGTCTCTCCCTCTCTCCCTCTCTCTCTCTCTCTCTCGCTGCTGTTCTCCACATCCAGAGCACGATTAATTTTCTTCGACAACTGATTTCGCAATTGTGTCGGATTTTTTTCGATTAATGACTGACGTTCGCCAAATCACGTTATTTCGATACGATAAACAGTACTTGGAAATAATATCGAGGTGAAATATATATATGTGTGCATATATACAGGGTGACATACATTGCACAAATAACTTTTCAATTGTGTGAAACAACTGAAATATCTTTTCGATTATGCGTCTAATGGAAAATTGCATAATACGAAAGTTGTGCTTTTCTTTCTTTTAATTGAATCATATATCTTTTTCCAAAATTCCAAGTATTGAGTCACATTTGTCCTAAACCTAAATGATTAAGGAGATATTTCACGATAATTCGACCATCAATGGCGAATATTAACGCGTGGTGTGTAAATGGTCCCAATGCTCTATGCAGTTTTCAATTATGTGAAACAACTGAAATATCTTTTCGATTATGCGTCTAGTGGAAAATTGCATAATACAAAAGTTGTGCTTTTCTTTCTTTTAATTGAATCATATATCCTTTTCCAAAATTCCAAGTATTGAGTCACATTTGTCCTAAGCCTAATGATTAAGGAGATATTTCACGATAATTCGACCATCAACGGCGAATATTAATGCGTGGTAAGCAAATGGTCCCAATGCTCTATTCAGTTCTCACTCTCGAGGCAAACCACGCCATATTTTGCCTATCTCAAAATTACACAACTTTTGTGTCACGCAATTTTTCATTAGAAGCATAATTTAGAAGTTATCGCCTGTGTGCAAGTTACGTGACTCGCCCTCTATGTACATTCAATTCTTCGAAATCTTTTGGCAAACCTCGGGATCGAATGGTTGAAATATTTCCGCTGAAGGTAAATTTCTACTCGGTAAGAAAATTGACCGGAGTTTCGAGGGAAATTTTCAGACGAGAAACAATGCTCCTAGCCGGGTATAAGCGATGGTTAAGTTAAGTGACTGAATTAGAGACGAAAGATTGCGGCCATTTCTTTCTGTTAAGTGCTTGTAAGGCTGATATATGGAAGTCCATAAACATTTTGGTGCAGCTGCCAAATGTAATTGGACGAAATAAACGTCGTCGGCGGAACGCTGTCGCTTCGTTACACGCGACCCCATCACCTTCTGAACAGTCAGTTCATTTTACCATTGCGTTAAGGCTATTAAAAATCGTGTCTTTGAAATTACAGCGCAAAATTTAAGAAAATTTCACTTTGACGTGGTTTCGGAACTTCGATTAAAATTTGTAGGTTTCTCAAAAGTTATGAAGTTGGTTGTTTCACGACTGAATGTTATGGTCTCGGAGATTGATACTTTCTCTTTCGTAACTCGCTGTACGATCTTCTTTATCGGGGATTAAACAATGACTTTACGCTTTTCTCGAACATGAAAAAAAATTGTTTCCCAACTAAATTCACCGTCATTTAATTTCGTCGTCTAACGTTCAAACTTCAGTAAAAAAAAAAAAAAAAAAAAAAAAACGTCGTGCAGCGAGTTTTAAGTAGTCGTTTCTAAATTTCAAAAGGGAGACTCCAATCTACAAAATGCCGGTGGATTTAATTGGGAAAAAATTCTTTTTTAATGTTCTTACGTACGTTGTAAAGTCACGTTAAAAAAAGAGGAAGGAAAAACGAGCTCATTAGAAGCTCCACAATTTAAAACGAGACCAAGTGGGATCGCTATTACGCGATCCCTCTTTTGCAAAGTTGTGTCTTATTAATTCTTCATTGTCAATGGTACAGTTCATGATATCCGTTGTGTATGCGTACGTGCACAATACGTTCTCGCCAGAGCGTTGCTTTCCAATTAAATCCACCGTCAGATAAATGCGCTGTAACCTGCACGACGTCGACCTTTCTAACTATGCCGTGTATATGCAAACAGACCACGCTTCGTTAATGTCAATGAACACCACTTGCGAAATTTCCAAGTCACACACAGCCGTTCGACGTTTTAGAGTATCGACGTCGTAATCTATTCTGCTATGTTATATAATATGTGTGTCAAAGGATATATATGTGCAGGTGTAATATATATTTCGTGTTCGTTAAAATGGACGTCCTTCCCCCGGATGAAGTCTGTGAACAACGCCGCGTGAAATTTGAGTTCAATCGGCTATTATGGATCGTCCGAGGCTATAGAAGAGAGATCGACACCATAGTCTAGCCCGGTATAAGCCGTTCGGCGCTGACTTTTCAGATAGGAAATTGGTGTCTATAGAGGAAGAGATTCGAGAAGCAGTTTCTATCGGATGACTATTCTTCGATCTCGATTCACGAGCAATCCAATGAATGCTCCTTTGAGCATTCTTTCCCTCATTGTGCCCGACCCACGGCTATATTTGACAGGATTTTTCTTTATGTACGCTCGTCAATTTACTTTCACGTCGGCTCGCGCTCCCCCCTGGAATCGTGGCAGTGAAATTCGATTCCGTGTACAATTTTCAATTTTTCTTATTCGAAAGAACATGCACGCAAAAAATTTATAATCGTATAAATTTTGGTCGTGTAGCTGTACGAAATTATTTGCAATCGTGTATGTAGTAGTCATGTAGCACGAAAGAATTTTACAAGAAATTCTGACTACTCTTTTTTTTTTGTGCGTGGATTTAAAGTCCCTGCGTCGGTATAAGCGAATAGGAGGTGAAAAAATAAGTCGAAAATGAAGAATAAAATTTTTTTTTGGTTTGACGTTTTCAAGAAAATCAGCTTTGATTATGCATGTAGGTATCCCGGCCCCCAATTTGTAGGAATTTGGATAAAAGATGGTTGTTTATTGAAAGTTAAATAAAGAAAATTCGTTTAATAATGATTATAAAGTGACGTTTTACACTATTTTCTTCTTAATCGCTACGTTTTACACTCAATCTTTGCTCACTCAAGACTCACAGCTCTCTCAGTCTTCTCGCTTTCACTCTGTTCTCTCTGACTTCTCGAAACTCATTGCCTTCTTTCTCATCTGCACGAAATTCGTCATTCATATATACATACACACAAACGCATCCATACCCTTAATATCTTAAATGCTAGCCATAAACATTCCCAAGTCCCAGGCCCTAACTTTCTCCACAGTACGCCACTTGGGACATCTGGTTGCAATTGTTGGGCACTGGAGAAAGTTCTGGGCCCTTTCCCAGAATTTGCCCATCCCACATGTATTTTATAATACAAATTTGCGTCCGTGACACAATTTTGGGATGTCAGTGCATTCATGTGGAACGTGTTGAACTGTTTGAGATCTCAGAAATATCGGAGAAACACAAATTTTCTCGCGAGAGCTTCTTCTTCGAAACCAGCGCAACGAAAGTCAACGAAAATGCAAGAGCCGAACGGAAAACACGACTCAACGAACGCATCGTCGATTCGTGGCCTCTCAGGGTCATCGATCACCCGGATATCGGTCTCCTTTTCGCAACAAATTGATTGATTGTCACGGTCGAGTTGCTCCGCGGTCGATATTTCGTTCTCTTTCTCTCTCTCTCTCTCTCTCTCTCTCTCTCTCTCTCTCTCTCTCTCTCCGTCATGACCTGTTCACATTCGTGAGCTCTTCATTTTTCTCTGCGCACGTCTCGTCGTCGCGTTCGTTTCCGGCGTGTTCGTGCAATTCCCGCGACCGGAAGACGTGACCGACACCATCTCGCGCAACAACAAATTGCAGCGAGGCTCTTGCTTCCCTGAAAGTCCTCTTCTAAGAGCGAGAGAGCGAGCGAGAGAGAGAGAGAGAGAGACGCGTCTGAAGGAGAAAAGAAACAGAAGAGCTGCGAAAAGATCAAACCTTCGTTGTAATCAGCAATCGTCTGGCCAGCTTGGATAGCTGGAGGGTGAGGGAGAATCGGCAAGAGAGGGTTTGGCATCCGGCAATTTACGGATGTCCGACGAAACTGATTTCCAGGCGACAGAAATTACTTTGTAGCGCCGTGAAGGAGGTTGATAGAAGAGAAGAGACAAGTTTCCCTTCTTTTCTTTTTCATTTTCTTTTCTGAAAATATACACGAAGCAGCCTTTTCTTTCCTCGAAAGAAATGGAATTGTTCTGAGAAGCGCTCGTGAGTTTCGTTTCTAAATGTTAATTGCAGTTTCGATACTTCAGAGTATTATACATATCATCGTATGTGTGTTACAAAGGGTCTGTGTTATTTTTGTCACTTTTCCAATCCACCTGTATACACATAGATGGATTCGATTCTCAATTCACAGAATCTGTATTCTGACAAACACTTGTTTCTCTCTATGGAGTCCTCAGGCCCTCTGCATTCTTTTACATAGCGAATGAATATTTTGTCATAATCTGCTGCCACTGTTGGATGATCAACTCGGACAGTATTGAATCTATGCAAATACTGACAATGAGTTAGCAACAGTCCACATAAAAGTGGACTGTGAATAGTTATAAGGACAAGATGCAATAGTTGGTTATCTATGCTCCTTCCCCTTCCATTTGGCCATGATAACTAAATATATATAAGGACATGCTTTAGATACATGTGAGAGCATAAAACATTCTAAATCATTATAGAGACATTCTATATCATTAAAAGCATAAAACATTCTAAATCGTTATAGAGACATTCTATATCATTAAAAGCACCACATTCTAAATCATTCTACATCATATTCAAGAGTATTAAACATTGTAAATCATTCTATATCATTCTATTTCATATTACACTTCTAAATTGTAAGCGTGTTGACTCCATTACACAGAATCTAACACCATAATTCAGTGTGGATCTGAGATACCAGATTAATTTTTCCTTAATTGATTTTCGTATTTTAATTTTAATTTCATTTATATTCATTCATGTGTCATATCTCCTTTTCATATTATCTTTTATTACTGTATCTTAAAAACAAACAAATAAATGAACGAATGAATTTCTTTAGGCAATTATATTCATTCCATATTTATTTATTTAATCATTTCCACATTTACTCTATATCCATTCGTTTAATCATTTCTACATTTATATAATTATATTTCTTTCTATGACATTTGAAATCTTAACGCTTTCGAGCGTCAGCTCGAGAAAGTAATATTGGTGCGCGCGCGCATGTAAAAATAAAGTCGAATCGAAATAAAATGAAATGAAATTTTCCAGAGGAAGCTTCCCGTTGCAATATTTAGAGCGTAATACCGGGACAGGAGTGCTTATGTGACTTATCCACAATGAAAATCCTTTTGGTGGCAAGTACATACAGTGGAACTGTCACAACTTCTGCTTCTTCTATCTCCCCTATCTCCGCGGATTCCTTCTGTTACACGTTTTTCCGCGAGCTTTCTATCGAGCACGTTCTCGATTCCATCGACTTCGACCTCTCTCCCCTTTTCCCCGTTGACCTGCCTCCAGGGTGCAGTACTCGCCGCCGTTTGTGCCACTGCGCGAAAATTCTCGCTTCCCTTCATCGTGACTCCTCGAGAATCGAAGGCTCGCTTTTCTGGTGTACATATGTTTCTCGCGCAACCGACTCCTCCGAGGACGGGCTTCTCGAGCGAATTGGGAGGGGTGGTTCACGATCATGGAAGCAACGTTGCACTTCCTCGCGGAATATTTCA
The DNA here is from genome assembly GCF_011392965.1 of Frieseomelitta varia. Taxonomy (NCBI): domain Eukaryota; kingdom Metazoa; phylum Arthropoda; class Insecta; order Hymenoptera; family Apidae; genus Frieseomelitta; species Frieseomelitta varia. The sequence continues at coordinate 270,288 of NW_025109550.1, forward strand.
ATCCCCAATAGTTGCCATTTGCTGCAACATCTTAACAGCAAATGCAAACGCGAGCGAAATGTATTTTTATAAAAATAGTCGTGGGAATGAAACGTAGATGGTGGGCCAAAAATCACTTAAATAATACGAAAGTAAGAGCACAGATTTACGAACGTTTGAGAGAAATAACTTTTCAAACGTAATGGAAAAATCAAACTTGAGCTTAGATTTAATTCAAAATTAATAAAATTAATTTTCTTATACTTTGATGTTTTATTAAAAAAAAAAAAAATATGTATATTGTTTCGTAATGTCTAAAAAAAAAAACAGTTTTTAAAAATGTTTCATTAAAAAGAAAGCTGTAGATAGAGTGTTGGAGAAAATCGAAAGACTAAACTGAGGGAATTCACAATTAGTCGAAGCGTAGAAAAAAATTTACTTTCGTATAAAGAGTTGCTCTTGAGTTTCTTTTTTTACTTGTATCAAAGTAATTCTCCCTTCGATTCGGTTCGGTTTGTCAAATTCCACGCTTTTTGAATCATCTCGTAACTAAACTTGTATCGCGAGAAATGAAAAGCTTTCGTATCACGATCGCGATTTATTTATTTCGTCACGGATTTTCTATGCAAATTTCTACTTTTACGAGCACATTCAGAACTTGATTAACTTTCTAAGCACGGGGTATTTAAATTCCCCTTCGCTTAGTGGACGGATTTAAATCGCCAGGCGAAGTTTAATTTTACATGTTTTCATGTAAATTATTGTATTTCCTATATTTTCAAAGTTAATCAAATCAAATAAAGACTCAAGCTACTCAAAACAAGAAGAGAGAGAGACCGTCGATATATCGGACATTCGGCTTTCTCAGATATTATATAGGTGTCGATATATCGAACGTTAGTACTCGAAAGGTTAAACGGAACTTGATCCTTAAACCTTCACTTTTTCTTTCAGAAACATTCTCGAGCACGATCAATTGCATAGAAACAAAACGAACCTTATAACTCTAATATTCCTGTATTATTCAGGAAAATGTCTCGCAAATTCGTCAAACTTCCAGGCTGTCGCGCTGTTTGGATCTCGCGTTGAAACGTTAGCGTTAGAGATAATAAGAACTAATTGTAGGCATCGAGAAGCGATCGATTCGCGATCGTTTCGGTCGAGAGGGAGGGAGTGTCTCTTTTGTTCGTTCGGCGACATTAACGCTCGGTGCTGGAGGCCGCGCCGGGACCGACAAATTCTACGGGGTCATTATCGATTAAGCCTGTGCAAATAGTCAAGTAATTCGACTAGCCGATCAAATGCCGTAATCCAATAACTCGAGCCACTGGTGTATACGAAAATGCGTCGATCGGGAGCCGCGGAGTTGCCAACTGAATTACCGTTGCGCGGAATTGCCACCGTTTCGACGTCACGAGAGTGAGAGAGAGTGAGAGAGAGAGAGAGAGAGAGAGAGAGAGAGAGAGAGAGAGAGAGAGAGAGAGAGAGAGGAGAGAACGTTCGACAAAAGATCGAATTAACCCCGGTGTGCCTAAATTGTCGACTAGCTCGAATTACCGGCGTTCGACCGAGGGAGAACCAGTCATTTTCGGCTCGATTCGTGGATTATCACCGCAAGTCAAGCGCTTTCCGGGCCCTGGACCTGAAAACATCCGCCCCGGGGCTTCGATTCGGTTTTCAATTCGGGTTTTCACCCCCGCGGAATTTTGCCTCTTCGGTGCCGAGAGACGTTGAAGAATAAGTTTCATTTTTTTTTTATTTTGACGTTTTGACTTTATTTTATTTCGTTCGATTTGATTTGAGAGAGGGAATCTCTTTGGTGTGAGAAGCAGTTGAATTGCAGTAGAATTGTCTGCTTTCGTGTCATTTTATATTCCGACGAAAAGAGAAGAAAAAAGTAGCATCGATTTTAATTAATATTATCTCATGACTCGAAATTCAGAATTATTATATATTTTAAGGCACGTGAAATTTTTGCGGAGGGAATTTTTGTGATGTGAAAAGTAGTTTTGGAGTGCAATTGTCATTTCTATTGACGAAGAAGAAATAGCGGAAAAGTTGGTTAAAAAATAGCGTCGATTCTAATTCGTATCATCTGATTTGATAGTACAATTATATTTGATTTGATTTGAGGAAATAATTGAGGGAGGGAATTTTTTGTAAAATGAATTTTAGAATAAAATTGTCTGCTTTCGTGTCGTTCCTGTTATTTTAATTATATTCCAACGGAAAGGAAGAAAAGTAGTATCGATTCTAATTAATATTATCTCGCGATTCGAAATTCAGAATTATTATATATTTTAAGGCACGTGAAATTTTTGTGGTTTTGGAGTGCAATTGTCATTTCTATTGACGAAGAAGAAATAGCGGAAAAGTTGGTTAAAAAATAGCGTCGATTCTAATTCGTATCATCTGATTTGATAGTACAATTATATTTGATTTGATTTGAGGAAATAATTGAGGGAGAGAATTTTTTGTAAAATGAATTTTAGAATAAAATTGTCTGCTTTCGTGTCGTTCCTGTTATTTCAATTATATTCCAACGGAAAGGAAGAAAAGTAGTATCGATTCTAATTAATATTATCTCACGATTCGAAATTCAGAATCATTACATATTTTAAGTCACGTAAAATTTTCGAGAAAAATACACGCTTTTTAAAGTTTCGCGGGAAAACTAATTGGAACGTAGAAATTAATTTCGCTTGAATATTGTTCATATGACAGTGATAATAGATCTCACGGTTAAATATATCGTTCGTATGATAATGATAGATCCCGTGGATACAATCGTGGATTAACGGCAGACAGTTCAAGCTGCTGAAAATTCTTTATCCTTTATCTATGATGGATTAAACGTTAAACTGTTATGTATTTGCTGATTTAAATCGTGACTTTTCGAATCCGTCGAATTTGTATGTACTTCTCACGGTATAATTTCGAAACAGTGGCTCGTGTCAATTTGACGTGGCAAGTCTCGTTTGTTCAAACAAAATCCAGGCATAGTGGATTCAGCGCAATGAATGCATTATTTCATCGACAAATAATGCAGGTCAAATGCAACGTATTTAACTAGGATATGGTTTATTTAACTCTGATGGATTTGATTGCTGTTGCTCGATGTAGTTTACGCGTTAGAGAAATTATGGTTGCAATCTGGTTGCAACGTTCATCGCGATCGGCACATGACAATTTGATTTCGAAGCTGCGGGCTTCGAAATCGAAAAACTTACATTTCCAAACGAATTTCGTGACGTCTAATTTAATTCTGTCCTCGCGACAGCTTCGCTCTCGCACCTCGTTATTTGTAACGAATATTTCGTCGGAAATTACACGCACCGCCGAGTTGTCAATTAAATTTAAATTTTTTTCACGAAAATTTAACGAAAGAACGACCGCCGCGGAATACCTCGCCGAAAGATAGATTCGAAATTTCCCGAATAATTACTGTTCCAGTCAAATGCAAAACATTCGCGCGTGCCCCACGGAACAAAGCTTGAATATACACGCAGCTTTATCAATCGGAACGTAGAGAGAGAGAAAGAGAGAGAGAGAGAGAGAGAGTGAGATCGAAGTTAGATGAAGCTACAACGCACGAGTTTCGCGTGCGGTTCGAGGAGAGATTCGTCAAATTTATTCCTATTTCTGCCTCGAAATCCAAGGGAGAACGGTGGCACGCCGCCGCCGGTGGTTGAAAAGAAGTCCAGCCAGGGTTTTATCGCACCTGGCGCCTGGACTCGCGTGCGTTGCCACCGTTTGCACGCTCCTTCGCTCCTGGAAGTTCGCTGCTTGTTCGGCGTACGTTTCCTGTCGAACGGTTATCGACGCTGGATAAAAAGAAGGAAAAAGAAGCAGTGAGTGGCGAAAGAGGAGAAAGGGGGAGACACGGATAGCAGTCTAACGAAAAAAACTGGATGCAGAGAGGGTAGTTTAAAGGGGCGGGAGGCAGTAGGAAGTGTGCTCGCGGTACTTCCGGTAATTTGCCAGGAGAGCATTGTTGGCGAAACTTTTTTACATCGAGAGTAAGAGAGAGAGAGAGAGCGCGGAAAAACTTTCGTAATTCCGCCGACGATTCCGCAGGCGCAGGACTAAAGACGATGCTTGTTAAAAGCGTTCGATCGATTTTTCATGGCCCCTCGATCGGGACAGACACTCGCTCGCCGATTTTACCGACGTTTTTCTTTTTCTTTCTTTTTTTTTTTTTTTTTTTTTTTTTTTTTTTTTGTATCCGATCGACGAGTTTGCTTCGCGCTTTGCCGTAGCATTCGCGGCGTTCCCTTTTTTCCTGTTTTTCGAAGAAATCGAGCTCGTGGTTCCGTTGCTTTCGGAATATTCATCACGTGAACGGTGGAAATACAGCGTGGAGCATAATCGAAGCAAGGGCGAATGGTGAAGAATTGTTGATTCTCTAAATTGTTGTAAATGAGAATCTACAGTGGCAATCTACTTAGTCTACGTGAAGCTTCTACTTTGACCTGTTCTAACTTCGTTTCCTCCAAATATGTTTCACGATTCTCGAAAATTGTAGAAACTCAAGCGCATTTGGAAACGTTAAAAAATTTTTTTATGACTTGAAAATTGAAATTTTTTTCTTTTCAACGACTCTGGAGCGGAAAAGCTCCTTGTACTTTTTAAATCATTTCATTGAATTTTGGAACATTAGGATTAGACGACGAAATGAATTTTTTTGTTTTCATTAGAGTTTAACTCTAATGTTTAAAGTTCGATAAAATGACAAAAAAACGATCATATAGCAATTTTTAAGGGTCATTGCAGAGAGGAAACTTCAATTTTCACGACCAAGATGGAGTTACTTGTAAATAAAATTTTTCAGTGTTTTTACATGCGTGTGAATTTTTACAATTTCTTCTTAAAAAAAAAAAAAAGGACAGTTTTCCATTTGCTACACGATGTTGAGACGTATTGGAAAAAGAAAACGAGTTCAGGGCAGTGAAAATACAAGCTATGCGCTTTAAAAGTATATTGTTCTACGATTCTTTGTTACAAAGTTGTACAAAATTTAAATTTTTCATTTAAATTAATCTTGGCTAACAATATGTTAAAACATTCTACAAAACACTATGTATTTTACTTTTGTTCTAGTCTACATGCAAATGACATAAAATATTATTTATATTATTATATAAATAATAAAATATTATTATATTATAAAATATTAATAAAACATTATTATATTATTTACATGTAAAAATTGCACGTGCGCGTTCAGTTTTGCTCTCCGTTTGTATCTCCTGCGAACAGAGAAAGAGTGATTCGAAAAATACCTAATTAAAACGCAAGTACAAGAACTTCGTGTCCAGCTGTTTCCAAGCAAATACATCTCAGAATTGCCACGAACTGTGCGTTCGGAGAACAACTCCCGAAAGAATGTCATCTGGCGAATGACCAATTTCAGGTAGACGATCCAAGATAGACCGACCACCACGCCGCATCCGCGAGACGACTACGAAACGCGCACGTAGTCCCTTCGGCTTGATAATCAGCTTGTGTTCTCTGAACTACTCGCGACGCGTTTACACGACGTAAAAGCGTGAACCACTGTTGGAGAGGAGCGCGAAGGGTCAAGCGCGGCGAAGGGATAACCGCCTGGCGCGGTTTTAAAAGCGAACGAATTGCGTATCGCGTTTCGCGAGCGTAACACTATATCTTCCCGCGGAGGTTCGTTCACCCTCGCGCGTGTGCACGCTCTCTCGGCCACTTTCAGACGCAGAAAACAACGCGCGCCAGTGTGTTGATGCTCCCGATAGGAGCTGGTTCGGAGTTCGCGCGCGGGACTCTCGTAAAAACCGCGGACGACGGCGAGACCCACCACGACTCTTCTATGTATGCATGCATGTATGTATGTATGTATGTATGTATGTATGTATATGCATACGATACGATACGATATGATACGACGGTACGGTACGGTTTTCGAACCAGCCGGCGATAAACGCAGAATGGAGACAACGAATAAAGGTTTTACAGCGGCGCCGTTCCTCCCCTCTCGCTCTGCCCATCGGCATTTCGTGCCAAACGACTTTTCGCAAACTTGCTGGTGGCCAGATAGAATCGCGCCGCTGCGTGCTGTTGTTATCCTCTATGCTTCGCGTCTGCGAATTTTAAGCCGCGCATTTGGAAACGGATCTTCTCCTCCCGTTTCTACCGATTCGATCATCACCTTGGATGTTTTGGCAAAATTTTGGTCGTTGAAGGTTGGATCCTGAAAGATTCGTCGAAATTTTCGGAAGAATTCTCTCGAAGGCAGTTGAGCATTTCATTAAATTCGAAAGACTTCGATAGGGTAATATTATTTGATATATATTATCGATTATTCGTGTTATTGATTATATTGATGTTATTCATATTATTGATTATATTGATATTATTGATGTTATTCATATTATTGATTATATTGATATTATTGATGTTATTCATATTATTGGTTATATTGATATTATTGATGTTATTCATATTATTGATTATATTGATATTATATTATATTATATTATATTATATTATATTGATGTTATTCATATTATTGATTATATTCAATCGATTATTAATTGATTGTATTTAAAAATCAAAGCTACACCGTTATATGTTATTCGTATTATCGATTATTGATATTATTCAGATTAGTGATTATATTCAATCAATATAATGATTATAATATAATAGTTAATTGATTATATTGAAAAATCGAAACTACACGGTTATACATTATTTATATTATTTATTACTGATATTATTCACATTATTGGTTATTGACATTATTCATATTATTGATTATTGATATTATTCATATTATTGATTATATTCAATCAATTATTAATTGATTATATCGAAAAATCGAAACTACACCGTTATACATTATTTATATTATTTATTACTGATATTATTCACATTATTGGTTATTGACATTATTCATATTATTGATTATATTCGATCAGTTATTAATTGATTATATCGAAAAATCGAAACTACACGGTTATACATTATTTATATTATTTATCATTGATATTATTCACATTATCGATTATATTCAGTCGATTATTAATCGATCATATTCAGAAACGAAGACTACAAAAATCTACGCATTACGCCCAAAAACTGATAAGCGCTCCAAACTTTTGGACAGGTGTTACGATCGCCGAGATTCGATAAAATCTTTTAGTTAGAATTTCGCTTGATGAGGTGAGGTGACTCGAGGCGAGGGTGGAGAAATATATATATGGATTTGCGTTGAAATATGTAAGGGTGTGTATAATGCAGCTAAGTTGTTCTTTGAAGCCGACCGCGACGCCTTCCTTTGGCTTTCCCTCGGCTTTCCTTTGGCAGCCAAACAGCAGAGAGAAAGAAGTAAGAGTCGGCAGCGTTATTTATAGAGCTTAGAAGCAAGCATCACTGTCGGCTATCCGCCTCTCGAATTAATGGAGGACGACAGCGTTGGGCATGAATTATGTCTAAGCTGCAGTTTCTTAAACTGGTTTGTTGGAGCAAGGAGCTTGATAGAACGTGATGGCTACTGCGAATGGCTGGCAGGATGTGGAAGCTTTGGACTTGGTCGCGCTTGACTAATTGCGATTTTTCGAAAAGCTTTTTCCTCGGTGTCCTAAACTGTCCGTGTTTCTAAGGAATTCGTAACATTTTTTGCCAAATCCACATTCTCGGACTTTCGAATTGAAAGAAAATGTCGCGTACTGTGTGAAAATGAAATTAGAACTAGAATAGCGTAATCTGGGTTAGGGCACGAAAGTAGGTTAATCGAAGTGGCAGCTAAGAATTAAACACTTTGATCGTTCGACGAATTAATTTCGCAGAAAGTCACGCGAGAGAAATTTCTGAATTTCAAATTCGTCTCCTTTGCTTTGGAATATGTCTCTGTGACACATTTTTTGCAGTTTCGAGCGAAAATTCACATTAATATTCGAACACTGAAAATTGGAACCGTTGATAATTTGGTAAAGAGAAATCGCAGAGTGATAAACTTGAGCTCGTTTTATAGTTTGAAAATTTTACTTTCAAAATGCATCGTTTATTTCATTCTAAGATGTTTCTACATTAGCTGACCAAGTGGAGATATTGTTCTCTCTCGAAAATGCTAGAATTCATGAAAATTCTTTGACTCAATTTACAATGGATCTGAAGATTGATGCTTTACCTTTATAATGACCCCTCAAAACTTGCTGTACAATTTTTTTTCCCGTCAATTTATTGAGTATACGAATTTTCTAAGTCTAATGTTTAATAGTTTACTAAAACACTTTGATGTTTCAAAATTTAATAATTTCCAAAAAAAAAGAAAAAAAAAATGGTACATCAAGTTTTAGGTGATGGTTGCAAAGGAGAGATTTCAATTCTTCGAATCCAATTTTATTTTATTGTATAAATGAAATTCAGTCGTGGAAGAAACTGTTCAATGCTTTTACATAAATACTTTACGACAATTTGCAGCAGAGAAGCTCACTCTTCGCTTACTCGCGCGGAATGAAATAAACGATAAACCTTGAGAACAAAGGCTCCAACCTTGGAAACGAGTTCAAGTCTACCATTTATTTTTTACAAAATTTCACAAAATTTCACAAAATCTTATTAAAATCTTGCAAAATTGCAGCAGTCTCGATTTATTTAGTTCCCGTAAATGTTAACGTGAATATCTGAATCGTCCAGTAGAATCGTCGTGACTCGTAGCTGAAGAAAAGTTAATAAAATGGAGGAAGTCTGTAAGAGGGTAGGCTAATAAGACGGGGCTGAGGTTGACGAACGAGGAATCCGGCTTAATTCCCAGCAATTGACGCCGGCTGTTAACAGACGAGAGCGTGGATTCCGCGAGACTGTTTCAGCTTTGCAACGCAACGCATCTGCGATGCGACGGAGGGGCCCGTCCTCTGGCTGTGCACGGTGACGACATTCTCCGCTCAGGTTACACGGGAGCGGAACGTTCCGCGCGGAAAGTACCGATTAGGATCCATTAGCATCGCGTCCCGGGCCCGAGAAATTCTCGTGGCTCTAACGAGAAAGCGTGCACACGGAAAATACGCTTGCTCGTCGCCTCTCTCTCTCTCTCTCTCTCTCTCTCTCTCTCTCTCTCTCTCTCTCTCTCTCTCTCTCTGCGCCGTACACGTGTGCGCCTTCGGATAATTCGAGTGATTAATCGCCCGTCCTCAATATCCCTTTTCCTGGCTCGTCGTAAATGGTAAAACCTAGGAAAGCCATTCCTTCCTCGAGAATCTTCGAGGCGATTAATAATTTAAATCCCCATTGGGACTCGTCGATGGACCGGTGTTTCGAATTCAGAGTTCTGTTTTTTTTTTTCTTTTTTTCTTTTTTCAATTTTAGGAGAGATTTATCGTGAAAGGTTAGGAAATCTGGTCGCTTGAATTTTCGAGCGTGCAAAGTGCGCGCAGTTGATAAGAAACTTGCAGACGATGTACAGAGATTCGCCACTTTTCGCATGGTGCAGCTAACGACTCTCTTCATCCTCCCGCCCCCCCCCTTCCCCCCTCCTACTCCTTTTTTCTGTCTTTCTCGGTCATTCCACTTGTTAAACGCGGAGAGCTTCACGAGTGTAAGAGAGGGTGGCCATAACGAGGAAGACGGCTAATAAAGGCGGTCCTCGAGAAGCAATTTTAGATCACCGGCGCTGGCATTGTCGCCTATCGACAGCCGATTAAATTACATTTCTTGGGACAGGGCGAGAGGGCGCGTCGTCTCAGCTCGCGTCGAATTACCGCCTCGTATAACAGCGCCTTCGGTACTTTTCACGCGGATAATCGAATTACACTCCCACGCCGTTTTCCATGATATCAACCCTCCTCCGCCCATCGATTCACCCTTCCCTTTTTTTCTTCTCCCCGTTTTCCGCCAACTTACCCTGCAAGACTGGCGCTCTCTTACCCCCTTCCCTCGATGAAACATCACTCGTCCTCGAAACTCGCGCGATCGGGGGCGATGATCGCGTCGATTTTACGCGCGTTCGCCACCCCCGATGAGAGAGGGCAAAGTCACAAATACACGTACATATGTACGTCGCGCGGGCTGCCGCTGTTTCGCGCGAGTTTGCGCGCACGAATTCCTGATTGAATTTCTGAGGAAGGGTGGCAGAGAAAGACAGTGTTGGCGGCGAGTTTCCTTGCGAGTTGTGCGACTTGAAATTTTTATTTTATCGTAACGCGCTGAATCTTCTATGGGTGTGTGTTTTGGTTAGATTTGGTATGTTAATAGTGATTAGAGTATAAAATTTGAATCCATTGGCAGTAAAAAGAAATATGGAACTTTATGATGTAATATGTGATAAATATAGAATATATTTATTTATTATATAGAATATATATAGGGTGAACCAAAAATCACTTCCTACTGAAATAAATCCGTAATTATTTTATTATATATTTCGTTTAGCTCGCGAACGCTTTGGCGGTCAACGTTTGGAAGAAATAATTTTTCAAATATAATGATAAAAGATTATATTTGAACTGAAATTTAATTCAAAATTAATACAACTAGTTCTTTCTTATATTTTGATGTTTTATTAAAAAAAAATAGGTGGGAAGAATCTTTGGTCCATTATATATATACGTAATGGATAAATATAAATTTGTAATATATAATAAATATGATATAATATAATATATAATAAATAATATAAAACTTTACAATACATTTATATTTAATATAATATATTATATATATATATATATATTTAATATAATATAATATATAATATATAATAAATATAAAATACATTTATAGTGCAGAAGTCTTTTATGAAAAATGCGTACATAAAATATCTAACAGAAATTATAAATTGGTCATTTTGACCATTTTGGCAGTTTTAATGTTAATCTTCTACGAATGAACTATTGGTGGTTCCGTTCGTATTGAACCAAATGTTTCCTTCCCGATCATATATATCCTTGTTAGAAAATAATTTCGTTTCGAATAATGAATTTCGTGGGATAATTTCTTTGAAACTTCGACGACCTTTTGTGAACACTGTGGAGCAGGTAGTCGAGAATTTTTTCACACTTTTTGAACACGCGAAACGGGCAAGAAAATTGAACCAGAGAATTAATATTGAATCGCGTTTGTCGGAGTCGAAATGAAAGTATCGTTTTATGGCGTTTTGCGTTCCCTATAAAATTTAATAACTCCCCGTTTAATACGTTTCATGGCGTTTTGCGTTTCCTATAAAATTTAGTAACTTCCAGTTTAATATGTCGCTCGCCGTGACCTCCCTCTCGCGCGGCACTTAATTAAAAGTGGTGCATCGCGACACGTTCCGCGCGATATAACATTTTCGATATAAATTTCAAGCGACGATCGCTTTAGAAATCGCCGGTGAAGTTCCTCCAAGTCAAGTTCCTCGAGAGTTTCATGTTTCAGTACTAACCACGTTAGAAACTCTGAAAAATTCCATCTCGCGTGCGAAAGTGCGAGACGGTATTTTCTGGAAATTATCCCACGCGAACCAATTCCGACATCTCTCTATTTTCACGATCCTCGCTCGAAGGATGAACGCGTCCCGAAGACTGAATATTTCAAAAGAATAAATGGACCAATCTTCAGATACTACTTGTCAGTAAACGCTTCCTTCGAACGACGTTTCCTGCGCGGAAATAGACGTCGGGCAATGTGTGTGTGTGTGTGTGTGTGTGTGTGTATGAAGGGAACGCACATTTGCAAACGGAGAGATCAGAAGAAAATTTCCCGCTCTCCGGCTGTTGGGGGTTGCCTTGCTCGGTAATTATTGACGAGGGGTTGCAAAGTTAACGAGGAACGCGAGCAAGCCCGAAGGAAACTCTTACCGGAGATTTACAAAGATGTTGATGCAGAACTCGGGAGGCTGGTATTCCGTTGATCCGCCATCTTAAGTAATCACACTATTGGTGATGAATGTTGCGAGCCAAGAACGTTGGATTTCGCCAAGGCACGCATTGAATAATTCCGATCATCCATTAGAGGCATCCAGTCATCCTCGAGTTCGAGTTCGAAGGTCAGTCTTTTTTTTTTATTAGAAAATAGACTTTGAACGTTGGATAATTCCATGCGACGAATCACAACGAATCGTTCGTGTCCTGAAGTCTCAAGAACGAGTCGCTGTTATACTTTCGTTAGTCAACAGACAATGGAACGAGTTTCTGTAAATGTTTCTTAAACAAGGTTTCTTGCAAATTACTGCGAGCGACGAGGAATTTCGACGCTTCTTTGGACAAGATAGCCGAGTATCTGCATTTCTGAAGTTTGTTCGAAATTTCGTCCTCCAAGTTCCCTCCTCTTTGACGTCGGTGTCAAAGAATCGAGATCTATTATTATCCACGATCATCCGAAATTCGACGATCACCGGATACCTCGGTTCTTCTGCCTCTCGTGAAAAGAAAGAGAAGAGCTGTCCGCGTTCGTTAAAAATCGCCGGGAGGCCAGGGAGAAAGCAAAAGGCGGCTCGACTCGAGGTAATATCAAGGTAATATCAATTACGGGTGGAAAGCAGGAGCGATCGATCATCGACGATAATAAAGAGCTTCCGCCATGGTGGAACGCCGCACTGAAAAGCGAGCGCGTGTCTCGTTTAACGAATATATTCTCGTCGTAACGCTTTTGCCAATTCTTCTCCATCAAGCCGACTCCTCTCCCGCACAACCCCCCCCCCCCATCCTACTTCCCCGGCGGATAAATGAAAAATTCGCGAGTTCGATCTCGCATATACTATTATCGTAAATTAGAATTAAGCCAGTGTCCACGAGGTCCGGCCCGGTGGAAACGTGGAATTTGGGTCAGATGGCACCCACTAATAAGCCTGCAACGCTAATAGGCTTACCCGAGTAGGTGCAGGCCACACCGTGATGCACGATAGAATGACGTTCCGTATCTCTCTCTCTCTCTCTCTCTCTCTCTCTCTCTCTCTCTCTATCGGACCAGATTAGTGGCCTGCTCGAAAGCTTACACGTGAACACCAGCCGCGTGGATCTTTCCGGCTATGATGAAGCCAGGCCTCCGAGAGCTTTTATCAAGGCTACCTGCTTCTCCTTTAATCGAGTTTGAGAGAAACTCGAGGGAGGCTGCCTCCGTGTATCAAACTCGAGGCATTGCCGAGAGTTTATGGGGCCCCTGATCTGTGAAAGCTCTGTACTCATTCCTTCTTGTTTTTTTTTTTTTTTTTTTTTTTTTTTTCTTTTTTCGACATTTGCTTCGACCGAGACACCGAGTCGGCGAATATGCAAATTCTTTTGTAGAATAATTGAATGATTAAATTAGGTTTTTAAAAATAAAATTTGGATCACGAGATAGATAGTTTCGCATGGTTTTCTGATCGACTCGAGTCGGCGAATATGCAAATTCTTTTGTGGAATAATTGAATGATTAAATTAGGTTTTTAAAAATAAAATTTGGATCACGAGATGGATAGTTTCGCATGGTTTTCTGATCGACACGTATCGACGAATATGCAAATTCTTTTTTAGAATAATTGAATGATTAAATTAGATTTTTAAAAATAAAATTTGGGTCACGAGATAGATAGTTTCGTGTGATTTTCTGATCTACGTGGAATTTTGTTGGCTTTTTTAGAAATTTGACGAGATGGAATTAATAGTCGGAAAATTGACTATTAGTCAGTCCTTGCAATTTTACGACTTCGCGATTGTCGAATACTAACTAAGGGAATTTCAATCGGAATTGCTTCAATTAAAAGAAAAATCTTTGATCTCTGTAACGGACAAGTGTGTTCGACTGATCGTGCGGGTTGAATGGTTTGTTTGGGATAAAATTAGCCAGGATTGTACGAGCATTCTTGCCACCTATTCATGGAAACGAGGTAATGTTACAATACCGCCAGTTATCATGTAATTCTGCGTTTAACGTGTGGAACGTTAGAGATTAGCGAGGATATACCACCAACCGCAATAATAATAAACAGATGCAAAATTATATTCGTAAAAGTACAAACGTTTAAACCTTCGTCTTCCCTTCTACCGATCGACAGAGATTTGCAAAATCTGAATTTACAGACTGGGCCCCCTACCAGCATTAATTATAGAATGCAACCTTCCTTTCTCCCTCGCTTTGTAAACCTAAAATATCCCAGAAATGCTTCGCGAGCGGAACAAATTTTCGTGCTTCGGACAGTATCCGTGCGTGTGTCCATTTTGTCCAAAGGCAAAAATTCAGGGGAGAGAATATAAGAATCTGTTCACAACTGAGGTATTAATAATCTTCTTTTCGCGAGATGGCAATAGCCTCTGACGGAAGGGTGTATCGAACGACGTCTCGTTCGGAGGGGAGGAGGGCGTTCTAGATTCAGCCGGGGGCAAGAAGTGCCTCAAGTATTTCAAGTATTCGAAGTTCGCGACGCGGTGAATGCCGGGCCGCCGAAGTGCACGCCGCATACTTTCCGCGGCGTTTCTCCTCTTTCAAGGGAAAAGTTTAGCGGAAAGTTTCGCTGGGGGCGAGGGGTTGGCGGCGGGGGGAGGATCGTCGCACAAAAGATTCGATTTGAATTTCATACCGGCCGATTATGGATGTAGATTTCGCCCGCGGCGATTCGATTCCATTCCGGATCGCTCCGGAAGTTCGGGCGATTCTCGCGTTTCCGGCCGATGGCGCGCCAACCCGAACCACCCCCTCGTCGTCGTCTCTCTTCAATTTTTTTTTCTTCTTCTGTTTTTTGGAAATCTGACTAATCGAGGAGTGTTTTCGATCGTTAAATTACGTACAAACAGTGGAGCTACGTCCACTTGAAATAAAATTATAAGCGAGTAGTTGGAGTGTGTAAATTGTAATATTTTTATTTTATATATAATAATTTTATGTAATTAATATTAAAATATTAATAATATTAATATAAATTTATATAATTAATATTAATTTTATATTATAATTAATATAATTTTATTATAATTAATATTTTTGTCATCGTCGTATTAGGCGACTTTTATTCTTCATTTAATCCCTATTTTAATAAATTTTAATAAATGTAATAATAATAAATAAAATAAACAAATGTAATAATAAATATTGCTAAATTTATTTAAAACGTCATAGGTATAAATATCTTTCTATTAATTCCTAATAATAAAAATTGGGGCACGTCCGGGATTGAACCGATCCCTAAATCACGTTTATTGGTCCTGGCCAACAAAGTAGAACCAAAGCCAGAGAAACGCATCCCCTGCAGCTCTCCATCTTAGAATCTAGCTCGTCGTCCAGCCATCAACCGTCGGTGCGGCCTGTGCATCTGCGTGGCGCAAGGGTGCACGATGCATTATGCGGGATAGAATTAGCACGTCGTCAGGCGCGAGACTTCGCCCGATAAACCATTGACCATCGACCCTTTCGCCACGAAGTCGCAGTCGAGTGGCGAGTGATCGATAAACCGGACCTCCTCCGGGTATTGCGGGCACGCGGAGGAGGGGCGAACAGCCGCGATATTACGCCGCTGGTCACGTACATAAAGACGAGTTTTGTCGGGCGAATTGCGAGTGGAAAACAGGCGCGTGTTTCGCGTTTCAACGTTTCAATTCGAAACTTGCATTTCAGCGCTTCCGCCTGCGCCGAGCGTGAGAAAGAGGGGGCGAAGAGGGATGAGGGAGAAAAAGAGAGAATGGAAGGGCCTCTCGTTCTCTCGACTCGTTCTCTCGCGATTTAAAGCGTTTCCGCGCGGAGCGGAGGGTGGGAGAACCGGACACGGGAAATTTGTTACGTTTCGTCCGTTTCATTTCATCGTCGACGATCCGCATTAATGTAAAAACGATGTAGCCCCGGCTCGGCTGAACGCTCCGCCAAAGCCGAACAACGTGTTCTCGCGCTCCGGTTGCTCCTGTCGGTGGATCCCGATGCGAATCGATCGAAGATTTATTATTAGAAACGCGGTTGTAATTGTACGTCAGCGTGTCAATTATCTGAGACGAAGCACGAGTCGTAATATTTAACGATTCAAACGAATTTTTTTTCTGGTTAATTCTTTGGAATTCGATTGAAAAGTTGTAATCGACTGCAATATCGATCTTCCCGTAATCGAGTGAAATCTTCGTCGTTAGAGGGTTGGATAGAATTCAATTCCTTCGTTAACATTAACATCATTTGCAGACAGGGTATCGGATAAAGGATTAAATCTCCAACGTAAATTGGAATCGAGATTCGCGTCTTTTTTTATTCTATTTTTATAGAATCACGTGGAATTAATTGTAAGTTTGTTTGAATGAGTTAATCGAGGATAAGACTCCGTGAATATTTTAGTCCCTCAAGTATCTAATTCTTCTTCATTTAAATGTCACGTTCACTTGTCACAATTAGACTTGCTACAAATTTCCCCACCATATCCTACTTCTTCAAACTTTCATCTGTCATAATAAATCCAATCTGGTATCATTATATCTTACGAATTACTTCTCTGAAGTTTGTACGAATGAACTGAATAATCGAGCATAAAACCCCATTAATATTTTAGCCCTTCGTTATCTAATTCTTTATCATTTAAACAAGTCATATTAGACTAGCAACAATTTTTTCCTACTATATCCTACTTCTTCGAACTTTCGTTTCCCATTATTTTGTATTATTACATCATTATTTCTCTCAAGTTTATTTGAACAAGCTGATCAAGCACAAAACACCACAAACACTTGTCATAATTAGACTTGCAACAATTTTTGCTACCACATCCTACCTCTTCAAACTTTCGTCAGTCACAATGAATCCACTCTCGTATTATTATTAGATCCTGCGAACTATTTTTCTCAAGTTTGTTTGAATCGCTTGATGAGCTAACCGAGCATAAGATTTCATGAATACTTCAACCCTCCGAGTATCTAACTCTTTCTCGTTTAAATAAGTCACACAGTTCGACTTACTTTTACTGCTATATCCTACCGCTTCCTTCAGACTTTCGTCTGCTGCAATGCAATCCAATCTTGCATTATTACATCCCACGAATTTATTTAGCCTCTCATCCCCTTATTATCCGCTCAACGGGTTCCGAAAGAATCTGCCGGTACCTGAACGGCGAGTTTAATCCCCCGCGTGGGGGATTCAAACGTTATCATCAACCGATTTGCATATTAAAAAGCGGAAGGAACCGACGATCGCGTTGATCTTCAGCAAGGTATATCAGATACCGTTTTGGCCGGTTTCACCTACGCAATGGGATTTCGGGCTGCAAAGGGGGAGCGCTTTGAAGAGGGAAAAGGCTGAAAGGGGCGGCATTCCTCAGAAGCTCCTCGCGGTTATTCAAGCCTCGGCGGCGGTCGATTCCGACGAAGGAATTCTTTCATCGTTCCTCCTCGAAACGAATCTCTTTTGCCGGCTTCTTTTGAGACACAGTCGGATTATCGGTAATCGTAAAAATGCCGTCCGATTCATGCCAAGCGGAGCAATCCGGCCCGCTTTTGTCCGACACCGGCGCATCATCTCGTCCACTAATGTTCTTTAGCCGAGGGAAAAAAATGGCTCGTTTCTCGTTCCTAGCCTCGGAACGCCCGACTATAACGAGACGTTCACGTTAAGTACAAGTGAGATTTTTGAAAAGGGAACGGACGCCTTAAGATAGATTTTGCAAGGGACGGTGTACTTTCTAATTCGGAAATTTGTACTACACTGTACTACTCGTTGCAATGTATTGTTCTATCCGTAGATATTAAAATTGTCGATAATTTAAGCTGTAAGAAAGAAAGAAATCGTATGACAATCCATTTGGTCTCATTTTACAGTTTTTATTTTGACAGTCGACAGTACTTTTTCTTCGAAAATAACTTTGAAAAAGGGAGGATATTTTTTTTTTTTTTAAATAGCTTTAAAAGAGTGAGGATAAGTTATGCCAGTTCGAATTATCAACAATTTTCCATCGTCATTGATACAATTATGCTTCTCGTTATACATGAAAGATGCAATAATTCTTTTAACCTCTTGCGCTGGAAACGTCGACAATTTTTTGCCCCGAAATTGCAATATTTTCTCAGTTCTAAGTGTACTTAAGTATAACCCAGGCAAACCTGATAATAAATTTATTACTTCGAAATAATTTCTATCCAGCGATATCATGCCGAATCGAGTTCAAAAAGAAAGCGACGAATTATTGTATACGGTTTGGTCACTCGTTACGGTCCGCAATCAGCTAGCCGGCGCATGCGGTTAAGAAATCGCAAGTATCTTAAATCAATATGTTTACCCAACTATATTAACTATCGATATAAAAGAGCAAAAAAATAGCAGAGAAATTAATCGGTGATCCAATGCTCTACTCACTTTTACACTTCCTATTCTCTTCTAAGCGAATTGTCATCTGAAAATTCTCCGTCTTGTTTTTCAGCCTGATCCGTCGAGACACTAGACCAGAGCCAGCGATTAGGTGTTCGACGCTGAGGGGTGCAACGAGGCTGCCCTCGGCGCCGGATCATCGCAGCGAGGCTCGTTTGAGGACCGATCCGAAAGTTCTGGTCTTCGTCGAAACACTTTACTCCATGCTGGGGAAGAACATAGCGGAACTGCTCGTCTCCAATCGAATCAAGTGAGTATCTTGCAACACACTTCATCTCCCCATGAAGCATTTACATTTATAGTGTAACGTTAATAGCAATAAACGCGAAATATTTACACACGCGAGCCAGAATTGATCTAGCCTTCGGTGTCTGAGCGTTAATCCTGAAATTATTCAATTACACGGAATTACGCTGTGATACACTCTCCCCTGCCCGTTTCAAATTAGCTGTCACATTCGATGTGTAAATGTTGTCCGACGATAGTTGTCACACGTTACATTCGAGCGAAATGTAGTAGATGAAATTTGGAAAGCTTCAACGAAGCTTTTTTAACAATAATTCAATGTTAAGTAATGTTTGAACAGTTTTTAGCTTTAATTTGCAGCTCGTCAGGTTCACGTGCGATACAGGAATTCACGTGTGACAGGCGATTTTCACGTCTGATTTTTTCTTTGTTTCACGTGCATTATCTTGCACGAGTTACGTCGTTATGTTTTCCATATAAGTTTTTATTCCCTTCTCTTTTCCTGTGTAAGGTTGGGCACATTTACATTACCAAGCTTTACGATATACTTCCAAGTGACGATTCAAATTAATTTTCTCCAAGTTTTGAGAAACATCGCTTTTTCGCCCGCCCATTTACCAATTTTTTGACAATTGACATTGAAAGTTGAATTGCCCAGATACCTTTAAAAAGGCTTTGCTTGTTTCCATAAACAATTCGGGATACAGTTCGACGATGCATGTTAAATTCTTCCGATGCAGCAAATATAGCACCAGTTTGTCGCCTTTGTAAAGCTGTGCCAAAAATTGCGGAACAATATTACGCACGATCCAACTCTGCACACACATTTGAAATGACAGCTGGTGTACTTTTGAAAATGTTCAATTAGTATCGTTTCGACACCAGTCTACCTTGATAAATAAACGACGATCGAATGATTTCTTTTGGCGACTTACTATCATTACCAAATATTTAGACATCGAGTGAATGAAGCAAATCGAATCAATAATGCACAAACGTGACAACTAATTTGGGACTAGTGTAGAGTATCGTAGTCGCGAACATCCACAGCTTCAGTATTCTTTCACGATTAGGAAGGAAGAATTACAGGAACGAGAGAGCATCGAGCAACTCCATCGAGACCAAACGATATTTTCCTATAGACAGCTTTCCCTAGTTATCACAGGCAAGTTTTTACTAGCGAAGTTCATTGTTATGCCGAGCAAGATACGTTTGTTTTCGTCGCGATTGAAAAAACTTTCTCTCGTTAGCGTTTCGCGCGAATTTTTTCCTTTCTTTCTCTCTTTCTCTTGATAGCAAGAGATATTACACATATTATCTCTCTAATAGCGATTTCCATTTTTTTTTTTCTTAATTTTTTTCTCCGTGATAATTTTAGCCAGGCGTTATGAAAAAGAACTTAACACTATTGAATCTTAGAAAAATGCAAAATACTATGCGCCGTTAGATTCGTCGTTAAAAAAATACTAATTACATCAATTTACGCAGAAACGGTATCTTTGATCATTCCCGAGATATTTGACAAAATATGTATGTTCCGCACCCCTAACTTTGAGGGTAGTTTCATCGTCGACGATTGTCAATTAAAAAAAAAAAAAAAAAACACGGGTCAAATATTTTGTTGGAAAACTACATTTATACCAAATTTCATCAAAATCGGTGATCACACTTCGGTATGTTCTTTCGTTAGTGATCGATATTATTCGGGTGTTGAAAAAATTCGGTGAAAAGTGCGCCGGTATCGATCGCGCGTTCGTAGTACGTCACGATTGGAAGTTTACGAGAGACACGGATGCAATTCGCGACGAGAGAGAGAGAGAAAACTGGGGGAATTTTGCCGTTAACGAGGCCGAGTTTAACTCGTTCGAGTTAATCGCGACAAAATTACGCACGTTAAGTGGCCGCGCGTTTAAAGATCCTTGATCTTAACTCGGCGTAATTCGCTGTTCAAGACGTTCTCCAACCTGTTCGCGTGTTGTCTCGCAATTATTAACCTCGTCGGGCACCGGGATCCACGACTTTAAAACGGCAATGAAATTGCACTTTGATTTTTACGTTTCATTTATCCGTTTTATTATCGAATAACAGCGAAACGACACTTTATTGAAATGCACGTGGTACGCGAGTGCATCTCATTACCACGCATTAAACGACAAGAAGATTAGATCCAATTACATGGCGTAACACGAATTTGTGTTTAATGTGAAATTGAAACGTGCCTCGTTTTACGACTCTCTTTCGTTGAGAGATCAATTTTTTTTTTAAAAAAGCTGCTTCGCTCGAAAATACATAACTTGTAGGTTGAGTATACTTCTGTGTAAAGGCAGCTTGAGAATTCCGAAAAGAAAAAAGAAAATTAATAAAAAGGCGAGAGAAGCGATTTCTACTGAAAGTAAACTAAAAAAAATAAAGGGAACGAACTGCCTATAAAATCGATCTGTCAGCCGCTCGCGGCGGTTTTTGGGGGAAAAATTACAGAGAGAAAAAGGTGCAACAAGGGGTGAATTCAACGCCGCGGAAGCCCCTAATACGAGCCGAGTTAACAGCCACCGCCAGTTCACTCGATTCCTGGATAATCGTGCAATAACGACCGGCTAATGCAATATTATGGCTGACCGAGCCTCGGCGACATCGACAAATTACCATGAACACGACCAGTTTGCTACACGAATGCGGGACTATATGACCACTTTCGTTATTAGAAACGGCCTTCAGACCTAAATAAGTAGAATATTCAAATGGGATATTGAACGTTCTACTCTATAAAATTACAAATGGAAAATGGAACTCAGAAATGGGGGAAATTGAAAGATCGTTTCTTTCTTTTTTGGAAATTGGATGACCAATTCCAAATTCATCTTGGCGCTCCAAATTGAAACGCTCGTTAGCTTCTCTTTAGAAAAAAAAAGAAAAACAAATCTCAAACGCCCCGAGGAATAATAACAAGTGAAATTTTTGCGGTGAAACTCGCGGCATCCCTCAAGAAAATAACGGATGCAAAACACACGAGGAGGACAGATTGGGATAACGATACACTCATCCCTCGCGCGGGATTGGATGAAGCGTCATAGGTGGATAAAGTGACGAGGGCAGAGGATGTGACAGAGAGAGAGAGAGAGAGAGAGAGCGCAGGATGTTGCGCGGTCTCTGTCCGTGTGTATTCACGGTGTAGAACGGTGTGTTGCAGCGGAACGAACCACCGTGATGGTGGTATAACGCGAACGGATGGCGTGACAAAGGGATGGTGTAAGTCGGAGGGACACACACGCTGGATCTCTCGCGTGCTCGAGCGTTGCACACACGCACACACACGCACACTGTCGCGTACCTGTCATCCGATAATCGGAAAGTCAACCGGCGCGGCGCACCTGTACACGTCTGACTAACACGGCCACCGAGAGCCACCCCTCGCGCGGCCGAGATAGAGCGAGAGAAAAGGCCGGGCCCAGCCTCTCGTTTGCTTTATCCACTGCAATTTCATAATCGATAATCGAGGCCGACGCGAGCCATCGTGCCAGCCAAGCGGCCGCTCCATCGCCGGACACAACATTCATCCGCGCCAGGGAAATTTTGATTTCGGAGATTGCGCCCATTGAATCGCTTCTGTGTTTGACCAAGCAATTCCGTTTCCACCGGGTCCAAGATCCAACCGGATTCATCTATTCCACACCGCAGCTCGAACGCTCGTGTTTGTTAAATAAATAACGCTTCGAAAGTTTTTCTACGTCCGCAAGAGGAGATTCTTTTAACCCTCTTGCGCTGGTCGAGAATTTTTTGTTCCCAAATTGCAACGTTTTCTCAGTTTTCAAGTATATCAAGTATATTAAATGTAATCGAGGCAAAACGAATGATAAATTTATTACCTCTCAATAATTTCTATCCAGTGATATATCGACGAGTTCATAAAGAAAGCGACGAATTATTGCGTATTCAGTTCGGTCACTCGTTATGGTCCGCGAACCAGTTGCCAGCGCAAGTTAAAATTTCACACGTGCCTCTTGTACATTTTTTCTGTACATTTGGTATGTTTTTTTTTTTGGAGGGGGGAGGAGGTGGTTCGACTTTTGTCGCAGCGCGTAATTTTTGGCATTTGGACATAAGAAATTTGGAATTTTCGACGAAAATAAAAGCGTCGAGGTGATAAATAGTATTGACACTGTCTATGGTCAGACAAATGTATAATATATTACGTGATCAAATAATTTTTTTTGTACGACCCGCAGCCATATTACGATTACTTTATGCTTACAATCAATTAAAATTCTCGTAATAATGGTGATAACAATTTTTACGTGTGCACGTTCACGTCTATCGAAATATTCATTGTCAAACAAGATATCGTATAAACGTTCTAGTACCTGTGGAGTTTGTATTATTCATCAGTAATGTTTAATCGCCATATAGGTTTCCAAATCAATAATTTCCGTGTAAAATGTAATTTTACATCTACTTGCGCGAATAGTTGACGAGCTTAATTTACTCGCTGGTAATAAATAATTCAGGTAAATTGCAACCATGAATAGAAAATGCCACACGACGTATAACAGGATAATTTGATACTCTACATACATCATTTGCATAATTTCTACCTGTGAATGTTGCGTCTGCTCCAACGAAGGGAAGACGCTTTGAATACCCTTGTATATAAAGCTTTGGCTCATTACAAGCGATCTTTACGTTTCATTTTTTTAATCTCGGCGATCGAAGAATTTTCTCAGAGCTTAAAAAAAGTGGAAAATTCTTTCTCCCCGTAAACCAGTAGCCTAACGCGTATTTACAACTCTGCGCGACAGAGTTTCGTAAAAGCGAAACAAATAAACCGCGAGAGAGGGGGAGAGAAAGAGCGCGGTATGGCTGGCGTGTGTCGAGTAGAATAATTCCGATCGTAGCCAGACAACTCTATCCATCACGCGCCGACGTTCGTCCAACGCTGCCACGTACAACAATTCATCCATTACACCGATTACCCGTACCATTCCGTAAACATTGGTTTCATCAAACGTTGTTATTAATCATTTTACCGGCGCGTGGTCGCGAAGACGCGTCGGAGTAAGCCACCACGGCCAATCGAGGCCAAAGGGGGAGGGGAAAAAAGGAATCGAATCGCGCGTAACACGCAGACGACTATCTGTCTCGGGAATGGCCGCTCTCCTCCGTAAACACGAGCCGTTTTCGATAAAAAAAAAAAACCACCGGGGGCGAGCCCGGCGACGTAAGACAAAAACTGGCCGGCGGATTTATCATTTATGCATTCCTCTTGTTTAAACAGCCGCGTATAATCCGATATATCAAACGTGTCACGGACAGAGGTGGCACGCGCTATTTCATCGAGGTGTGGTATACGCGCGCAGCTATCCCGTTTCTTATCCGAAAACAATGTATCAGGCGATATCGATCGAGTCCCAGGCGTCGTTTTGTCGTTATTTTTTTCCGTCTCTCTTTCTCTCTCTCTCTCTCTCTCTCTCTCTCTCTCTCTCTCTCTCTCTTTTATCCCAGGTTTCTCTGGCCCGGTACTAATGCAGTCTGCACCACGACACTCGTTACTCGTGACATCGACACGAGGCGACGGCGGGCAGAGGGTAAACGTTCCCGCGCGTCGCCAGAAGGGTGGAATCGTCGATCGACCCTCTCTTCCGTATATTTTTTCTCCTTTTCTTCTCTGTGTCTCTGTTCTTTTTTTCTTTCCTTTTTTTTTTTTTTTCTTTTTTGTCACACGCACACGGCCGTTTCATTCCTCTCGTCTCGTTTCCCTGCGCATCAATCTTTTTTTTCCTTCCTTCCACCCCCTGTTTCGCATTGTCCTTGATATATAGATCCCAGGCGTAGCCTGGAGCTCGAAGGAAAAACAGAAACGACGAACGGCTGCGATCCGAGATGGAAACTCGGAGTGGTGTGCAGTGTCCAGGATCGAATGTTACGCACATGACCGGTTGTTGCGAAATGGTGTTGTTCTTGAAGGTTTACTTTGCGTGGAATTATCGGTCGTCGTAGAGTGGAGGTAAAATTAGTAGAGTTTAATAACGCATCGGGAATGGATACTTGTCTTTTCTATACAGTGGGTTGTTCGCTATCCGAATTGTTCGTTAACCGATCATCCACTGTGTTTGTCATTATTTTTAAATATTTAAAAAATCAACGAGAATGGATTTATATATTTTTCGTGCGTAATTTTCAAATAACATTATGATTATATGAACTCTACAAATCTTACACACAGCGTCGTGGTCCGATTTATTCGTTAGCCGGTCATTCATTCTATATATTATATTGTAAGCAAATTTTGAAAGCTTCTGTCGAAAGTATTACAAATTTTGATAATACAAATTACAAATTACGCAAAATAAAGGCAATTACAATCGCAGAAATTATCTGAAAATCGACTCACCGTTCCGTACCAAAATTCCAAGACGAAATTTACTGACCACGGCGTTAGTATCCCTTTACGAATACTAATTAGTTCAAATGTTCGTCTTAGGAGGGTTTGTCTTTTTTTTTTATACTATTATAATATTATTATATTTTTTTATATATAACTATATTATTATTATTTTATATATTATTATTATTATTATTATTTTATATATTATTATTATTATTATTATTTTATATATAATTATATTATTATCTATATTATTATATTTTTTTACAAATAATTTTTGTTATATTTAATACATTAAGCGTGTAACGTTGTTGTCTCGAAAGATTCCTTTTTACGACTGACTCATTCGAACCTTCCAAACGTTGTCAACTGTCTTTTGGCTTAGAGTGTAGTATGCATGCGCGCGCGCGCGCGTGTGTGTTGATTTAAGCGAGGCGAGTGTAGTAGTGAGGCGTGGATGACGGAACATCGGCCACCAAGATTTAATTTTCTCTTCTTAAAAAAATAAGTCCTCAACTTTTTCTACCCCTAAACGCTTCCATCTGTTACGCTAATATAGGGATCACGTAGGATCGCACACGCGTATCGTGGCAACCGTTCGAGACACGTAATTTCAGACGATGAATTTTAGTTTTATCCCGTTGGGAATCAGATAGTCAGAAGTCATTAACGACGCGTGGTAACAGTCGTGTCAAGCCGGGTGCACACGCGACACAGAGCGCGGCGCCATAAATACACGACGTTTCTCGTACGTGTGCTCGTCGTGACGGTTGTTCCTGCGTCCCCGAGACATGACGTACGAGCGACAGCGGCTGGACTTCACGGATTTCCGTTCGAAATAAATATGTATCTGCCGGCGTTGGTTTCCGACGTGACTGCTCTTCCAGGCCTATGGAAATATGCATGCGTTTTTGAATTTTTTCTCTCTTTCTCTCTCTATTTTTTTTCTTTTTTTGTTTTTTTTTTTTTTTGGTGGCTTGTATGATCACGTCCACCACGCGTACGTGGAACTTATAAATTGCACTAGGTGTGGAAATATTACGTGATTTTCGTTTTATTCATCGGGCGCTGGACGCTCGCCAAGTCGCAGTGAGGGACTATTATTCGAGTTGATTTTCTCGAATAATATTCAGAGAGCTGGATCAAGAAATGAATCTCTCGGAGTGAGGATCGATGAAAACTGCTGAGTATTCGATATAAATAATAAAATATTCGAAATTTCGTTCGAGTTTCGGAGAGGTGTACGTGTATTCGTTGTTTTTTTTCTTTTTTTTTTTTTTTTTTTTTTCCATTCATAAAANTTTTTTTTTTTGCCATGCATAAAATTCACAGCGCACGAAAGAGTTATAAATCGCCGGCACGTGTGAAAATATTATAGTGGAATTCTTCTGAAAAAATCGAGAGATATTCGGAACGGAGATCTTTCTCGAAAACGTCTGCCCCAACGAGGGGAGACAGAGTCAAGGAACTCAATGAAAATTAAATCAGGAACGATTCGACTGGAAAATATCGAAGCAAAAGTCATAAACAAAAATTGCACAAGATATCGAGAGAGAGAGAGAGAGAGAGAAATGTGCACGATAGTGGAAATAAAAGCATCGAAGTATCCATCGAACGTATACTCGATACGATTGGCTAGTGTATATACCTATATATATATATATATATAGATCGCATTTTATTTCTTCTTCTTTCCGTTTCATCTCTCCTCCAACTCGATCAAGCGAAACGAATCGTTCGATTTTAAGCACCACGCGCGATTAAATCAGAAGCCAGTAACTGATCCAACGACGGGTTAATCAGGGATCGAAACAAATTACGGGCGAAACGTCGAGCAGCAGATCAAGGCCCGGCCTTGCCAATTAGAGGTCGTATTTTAAACTAATTCCGAGGCCAGCCGGCCGGCTAAATGCCCTTCCCGTGGTTTTCACCTAATTATCTCGAACGAGCCGAGCGATCAGCTCGAAAACCGACGAAAAAACGTCGGTTTTTCACGCTTTTCAACCCTCCTCCCTCGTTACTTCTCACCTCGTTATGCTTCACCGAGTTCCGTAAATTCGAAGAACACCTTTTGAGTGTTTAAAAAACTGTTCTCCAAATTCGGGAGAACGCTCGACCACTGGGTCTGAATATGGAACTTTGCTCGAGAGCAAAGAGCAGTAAATCCAAACGCGAGCAGATTGCATCGTGGAGCCGATGCATGCGACTCGCGTTATCTCGATAGCGATTGTTTATTGATACGTTGCTTTATGCGCTGTTACACAAAAGGATATTCTGTACGATCATGTAGGAGAATGTTAAACCCAGGCGGTTTGTAATAAATAGTTCAGTAATATTTAAGAAATACTGAACAAGTCCGAATACGACGATAACAGATATTTAGCTCTCACTATACCTGCATGCTATCACAACTCGCTACGCTCTCACAACTGAAAACTTTTGTCTGTACACATACACACACAAAACTGTACTATTTTACGTCTAGAGAATTACGGTTAACAAGGAAACATACCAAAGATGTGAATCACCGATTTTGATAAAATTTGGCATAAATGAAGTTTTCGAAAAAAATATTTGTTCCGTATTTTCTCTCATCGGCAAAGAGGCAAGGGGTGAAAATCACCCTCAAAGTTGGGGGTGCGGAACATATTTTGTCAAATATTTCGGAAATTATTGAAGATATTGTTGATTTAATGTATTTTAAACTGATGAAATTAGTATTCTTTAAAAGTGTATGACGTTTTCCAAAAGAATTTTTCGTTTAAACAATATATCTAAAACACACTGTATTTTTCGTAAATTTTTGTTCATGAGAACGATATATTCAAACACAAATTACGGATAAAATCGAATCTTGATTTCTTTTATTGCAAATAGATTCATTACTTCCGAATTACTTTCTCTGTTCATAAATATGTCGTAACTTTATACACGTATATATAATAATATGTTGTATATTTTATTTCTGAAAAGAGCTGATTCTATTGCTTAGTACTTGCTGCTTTTTTTAAAATAGACACACTCGACGTAATCTCTGCGGTAATGCAATCTTATGGATCGGAGCACATCCGTGTCACAAATGTTACGAACCTTTGGCCTTAACAATATGCATCGTCGAGCCACACTCGACGTAGGACCGCAAAAAGGAGTTAATGTGAAAGAGGGCAGCGATTTTCGCGTCACAAGAGGATTATCCATCGAAATAGCGGAAGAAGAAGAAGAAGAAGATTCGTCTTTTCTTGCCAGACGGAGGCTGAAATTGATCGAATCCACTCAACGAGGCCGAGCACCGTAATAATTATCGCCATGCTCAATTACGCCCGATGCCGCGCCATTCGTTCGTAAAATCCTTCGTTCGCTCGTCCTGGCACAATCACCCTCCCCTTCTCTCCCCCCTTCTCGCTCTTCTTCCTCTCGAAGAGGAGAACGTCGCCTCCTTGTATCGCCTAATATCGTTTGCTTCTCGAAGTCTCGAGGCACTGATGCGATTAGTATCCGGTAGCGAGCAGCAGGCGAACGAACGCCTGTCTCGACTCTCGATACCCTCGCGAACGACGTGGACAAATTCGTGCAGCTTTTACGACAACGACGACGACGACGACGTTCAAGTACGTTGAACATTTCACATTTTACGAGAAATGAGGATATAAACGTGGGACGGTGAATTTTTAATCCGATCCGTGGTTAGGCTATGGTGAATGCTGAACTGATGTAACTTTGGCAGTGTTAGTCAGATGATCTGGCAATACTCACTTGCCTTTGAAAGGTAACGTATCATAGAGTAATTGAAAGAAAGGAAAGTTGTGATATTCGTTTGTTCGGTCAGAAAATTATTGCGCCTCGAAATTAGGATAAGAAGAAAATCGATACATTTTGAAATTTTATTACGAAGAATACGACTAGGGTTACTAGGGAAGAAATTTGTGACGTTTATGAACACGATGCAGTATCAGCGCGTGTGACGCAAAGCTGGTTCGAGCATTTTGAATTCTGAAATTTTCATGTCAGAGATGCAGTGATTTTCGTCCAGAAGTTTTACAGCGATGGGATGGATTATGGTTTTTTCTCAAAAGTGACGCCTACACTACTTCGAAAATTTTAAAAGCACCTCCAAAAGATTAACCTCTGGAATGACGTGCCACGCACGTCGAGAATTTTCTGTTCCAAAATTGCAACATTTTCTCAGTTTTAAATATATTTAGGTATAACCCAGGCAAAGCAAATAATAAATTTATTACTTCTCAATAATTTCTATCCAGTGACATCATATGATATCGACGTGTTCAAAAAGAAAGCGACAAATTATCGTACACGAGTCGGTCACTCGTTATGGTCCGCAGTCGGTTGCCAGCGCAACGTGGTTAATGACGAAATTTCGCTCGGAGTTGCAATAATTGTCAAACTCGGCCAAAAAAAAAAAAAAAGAAAAATCTCGATCGTCGAAAATTGGAAAAAAATTTATCCTTCGTTTCGCCAACTACCTAATTGTGCGTCACGCTTCAGTTTTTTTCTTTCCTTCCTCAGCGTGTTCGCGCGATTTCTCCTCGACTGAATATCGGCGACAAAAGGATGCCTGAACTGTCTCGCGAGGCAAGACGGCTTAATTGTCTAAGCGTCTCGCGAAATTTACTCGCGGTTACGCGCACCCCGTCTAGTCGACGATCCCCCGACAAGGGGAAATCGCATAATTAATACGGCCCCGAAACGTCGCCGATCCAACATTGCTCGCTACGCGTTGGAACGCGGCGAGCGTTCTCCAGGAATGCGCGAGACAGATAACTGCAAGAGTTCGCCTACGCGCGCCCATTGTGCGTGGCTGTTCTTGAGGGAACGCTAATGGCATCATCGGTTTAGCCGGTCTGAGTTCCGCTGACTCGAATGGAACGAGCTTCGCGTTCGCGTTTCGTCGGACTTCCACTACGATTTCCAGATACGACGTCAAGACTTTCGTCAGATGTATAATAATTTTGAGAGTAATCTTCCCTCGCTGCTGAAATTTTAATTCATTGTTAGTTACACTGCGGATTGTTCGTCCGTTTGTAAGAAATTTCAAAAAAGGACACGATTACACTTTGTTTGATTCTTGATGGAGAGAACAATTTTCTGCTTAGTTTCGCTTTTCTAAATTTTATTTCACAAAAATGTGAATTCGCATGGAAGTTCGCGGTCCAGTCCTACTCGAAGATCAAAGTTTGTTGCTCTTGTTTGTTTCGCAGGAAAACTTTGAACGAGGAAATTTTGTTGCGTTCAAACTTTTGAGCTAATACGTTCGCTCGTCGCTTTTGTCAATTCATACGTAATTACGTGCATTTACGTGCGCTCGTTAGGTTCGCCTCTTGGTGTTATATTTTTGAGAATATTAAAAGTGTGTGTTACAGAAAATGGACAATAGAGAGTAAGGATAAATGTTGCTTACAATTACAAGTACAAGAAAAACGAACGCTGTGAATATTTCGATTCTAACGTGAAATTGAAAGCATGATATGCAATATTTAAAGTATTAAAAGAATCACTTATTATTACAGAAAATATTATTCTTATGATTCATGATTTAAATTTACTGAAATATTTACTATTAACATTGTACTGTTGATCGTTTCAACGCAAGAAAAATAATTATAATTTTTTTACGTATAATTATATAATTCAAAGAATGTACAAATAGTGCAATTTTTCGATAAAATGTTATTCAATTTGTAAAGAATACACGTTAACTTCATCATCGACTTGTCACTTGTTCAACAATATTTGCCGCATAATTAAAATTAAATTCGAGGCAACCACTCGAAGTGAAATCGCTTAAGATTCATTAAATAACTCGGCACAATTTGAACGACGTTAGAAAATTAGCGTCAAATTCGAACACCGACGGGAGATCGTCCACGCTTTGATGTCGAAACGCAGGGTTCGGTGGCGCACCGGCGAGAAGATAGACGTAAAGAGATTTTTCACGTTCGTGTCTCGCGTTTACGTCGACACGAGGACGAGAGATAGTTACCCAGTCTTTAGAATACTTTATGCCAGCGTAGACTGGTGGCTCACGAGGAAAACAAGCTCGTAATCTAGCGACTATAAGACGAGAGCAACGAGCAACGAGCAACGAAGGGAAGCGGAATCTCGGCGAGTGCCTTGCGCCTCGCGTTGTCCTTTGTTCCGCGATCCTGTCAACCGTTCGTGCCTCCGTTTCGCTCGGCATTTTACGAGCGAAAAATCCTTTAAAACGTCCTCACCCTCCCCGACCGCGTAACAATTATTTTCGAACGCGCCGCTAGCTACTCTCTTCGAAATTCCGCTCTGCTTGCTCCTCTTTCATTATCCCTCCCCTGCATCTGCGTCTTCGTTTGTTATCCGTCCCCTCCCGTGATTTATGAAACAAATCGCTTCGACCGTGTATTTGCTGTTTCTCTTTTTTTTTTTTTTTTCACCCCTCCTTTGTCCCCGTTTCGCCCGAAAAACAGGAGGATGAATCTGTTAGCGCTTCGATATTTATTATCACGCTGTCGCAAAGAGCAAGAAAAAAGAACTTTATGCACGTTTGAAATTCGATTTTGTTGGAAACGTTTTAACGAAGTTCCTGAATTTACAAGAATCTTTTTGTATTTCTTGAATATTTCTCTGAGCGTTCGTGGTTTTTATTATTTTCAAGTATCTTTGAGTATTTACGGCTTAGATTGTTCAACGGAACAGTGCTTTGCGAAATTTTCAACTTTGGTTTTCACGGTGGGCTGGGTGGATGATCCAATGACGTGGAACCTTTGTACTGTAAATCGACGAGTTCCGTATGGCGTCCGCTTTTCAAGTAACTGCTTCATATTTATCGAAGATATTCCTTAATATCGATTCGAAGGCAATATTTTACTCCTTCCGATATCTCCACCCTTTTTCTTTTCTTTTTTTTAGAATATTCTCCCAATTTTTCTCTCATGAAATTCTTCAATCTCTTTGAACGTATCGAACGTATACTTGATCGACAATACTTGTCAGTTGTGAATCTCGTTTTATTTTCGTGTAATTGAAATCCATCGAGTGAAAATGGCAGAAGAAAAAAATAACGAACGGAGCCTCGTAAAACACACGTTACAAAACACGCGTGTAAATTCGAAACTTCAAACACAACCTGCTTTTTATATAAACATCCAGAACCACAAAGTCGCTACAGTATTAATCAAATGAGTTAAAAAATATTTTTGCCATTTTTCAAATGAACTGTTAGGCTGCGATCTATGATTCGTTGGATAAGTTTAAGACCTTCGTGACGAGTGGAACACAATGCAAGAGAAAAGAAAAAAATTCAACCTTGAAATTCAGAAACCGAGTCGGTATTACGGATACCGGTAAAATAATTTTACCTAATTTTAGATTACTATTCGATTATGTTTGATGAAACTGAAATGATGCGAATATCGGTATGATGCTATCAAAGGTCGGTAGATATATTTCGAAATGGTATAATACCGGTATAATACTGTAAAAAAATGAAATGGTATAATGCTGTAATAAAATATTAATATATTAATATATTAGGTATAATACTGTAATAATATATTAATATATTAGAATGGTATAATACCGGTATGATACTGTAAAAAAATGAAATGGTATAATACTGTAATAAAATATTAATATATTAGAAAAGGAAAAGGAGACAATGATTAAATGTTTTCATAAAGCTGCCGATAATAATTTGATGACGCTTATACACCTATCCTTTTTAATTTCTAATACTAACTCATCGTAACACTCTTACTTAATTTTAAAGGATGACCGATTTCTCGATACGGTTTTCCTTTTTCTCGGTGAAAAATGACTAATTATCGTACGTCGATAAATCGAAAGAGGAATTAAAACAACGATTAATCGTAAAATGGAAGAATATTCCACTAAATTACTTACAAAAAATTACTGGAAATATGCCCAAGCGTCTGCAATATATTATTGAAGTTAAAAGCTATCTAACAAAATATTAATTATCGTTTATGTTAACAATTTTCAGGTTCAAGTATTGTAGTTCTTCAAATGTCCGAATATTTTTGCCACGCTACATTTCGACATAGTTCATTGTTTGATATTAAGAAGAGTATGTGCAATAAATAAATAAAATTTACGTTACTATAAACTATAACGAATGTTCTATTATATTATTAAAAAATTAATTCAAATTTACTATTACAAACAATCGAAATCCACAACAATATTTTGAATAGTGTAGCGTGCCGATCTAGTTCTACGTATTTTCTTTTCTTGACGTACGAGCCGATCGGTGGCTCGCTGCCTTCAACGTTGAATGAAGTGCAGCTAGTTCAAAGTAAACTTTGATATTGATTAAAGAGTATGAATTGAATCTCTGGAATGCACTGGGTTTGGGAACGCGAACCGGCAGACACGCGGGAGGTTTTCTTGCTGACTTGAAAGTGTGAATAAGACTGTTCAATTTTGTTTCGGAGTCGGCTCTTACATATCCGAGTCCTCTTTGTTTCCTTTCCGATCCTGTGATCGGAAAGGTGGAGTTTTCCAAACATTTTCAGGGTCAGTTCCAAGAAGTAAATTTGACAATTGCTTCTTGGAACTAACGGTTCTATCTTCCGTGTCCTGCCGGTTTATTAGTGTCCTGTTTATGGTGGGGACCGATGCGATAAAGAAACTCATCGAGCCTTAGAATTAAGAGTCAAATATGACTACAATACGAAAATGTCAGTTTGAAATATGAAATACGATCGCGGGAGGTATTCCCTGCCGTAGAAAAAGTTACAAGACAGGAGTTTATTGTCCCTGGCTCGATGAATTTATTTGTCGCGTCACATTTTGACCCTCATTGTGTTCGGTAAGACCGAACAAATAGCATGATGTGAATATTAATAACAGTCACTGTACGTAGAAAATGAAAAATGTGTTTTCGTCAGTAAAACGGTACCGTACCGGTATATATTTCGGTATTTTTACCGTTGTGGATATCAAATACCGATAAAATATGTATGAAAATACCGGTACGACCGTCTTATACCGGTATTAAAACCGATTTCCCAAATAGCGGTTATATTACGATAATATGGAAGCAAATACCGGTATAATNTTTTTTTCACATGTATTTCCATCAAATCGATGGTGTAGAATTCATCTGTGACAGGGACAAACTTCTCTCCATTCTGTACGGAGGGGAGCGGAAGTGCACGAAGGCGGGGATCTGTGTTCGCCGAAGGCAGGTTGCACGAAGAAATTGCCGGGATACACGGTTCAAAGAAGGAACGAGATTAGAAACTGTTATCCGCCTGCTCGTCGTATAATCTGCACCGCCGGGCATTCGCGGACCACCGTGTCGTCGCCGTGCAAGCAGCCGCTTGGTGAAGCTCTCTTCGTTCGCTGCGGGGCGAAAGATGCCCGCTGCCCCTCCCTCTTCCCACTTCTCGACGTCTAGCCCCGTTGATCGACCTCAAAGCCCATTTGCAACGAAGAGGAATCGAGTGGCAGAGAGCCCGCGAGAATCGAGAGGCGAGCGCGTGTAAAGGGGAATGAAGGCAAGGTGCGAGAAGGTACGAGAAATTCATAAAGCTCGGTGGTGGCCTCCTAAGCCATCATGGGCCTGGAACTGTCACTCGATGATCTTTTTTACGAAACGAGAGAGAGAGAGACAGATTTCATGCACGTGGTAACGTTTAAATCCGTATTCAGACAATGGATTTTCCCTGATTCTCCAATGATATGTCAATGCAGGTTTTTCTACTCGTTTTTCTACTTGCTGTTCGCCTTTGTATTTGTCGTTTTACTGAATATGCTTTATTTGACGATTGACAAAGAAGACAATACTGATAAACTACTGATTGAAAGAACGATCGAAATAACAAGATTATGAAAGACTTTGATCTCGATCTTCTTGACGAGTCTCAATCTCAGATTAAACAAGTATCGCGCAATGTTGTTTCTTTTACATTCACATTCTCATCTTGTGTTTGTCGTTTGTTTCCTGTCATTTTGTCTTATTGTCATCATTCCTCTCTGGGTGTCTTCTCTTTTCTTGATGGACTTCCCCCAGTTAACGAAAGAAATTTTCAACGTGACAGAGATGTCAGTTGAACGTAGATGTACTGAGTGAGTAGAAAAAAATGGTAGAATATGTACTCGCCGAAACATGAAAAAAGTGGTTACGAACCCTGTACAACTTGAACGTACCTATTCTTGACTCTTAGATTTGTATAAAAAAATATAGTCTAATATAAAAAAATATGGTCCAATTAAAAAAAAGAAAATAAAGATAACCTAAAGAAACTTCGAAAGCCCGTAAAAAAATTGATACGCCATACTTTGCTTCCCTTAAAACCATACACAATCTTTTATTAGACGCGTAATTGAAACGTGCAAATCTTGTATAATATACAATAAACGTCGTTCATTGAACAAACGACACCAAGAGACTCGTTCGAAGCCAGAGGGATGGCAAGTGGCCTTTTATTTAAATTTTTCCACTAGCCAATTTTCCCGCGAGGGAGCTCTGGTGAGTTCACAGCGTTTGCGGAGACGCGTGCCAAGAAACGAACGGGCCGTCATTATTTCCACGTGGTGGAAAGTTTTACGACTGTCAAGATCGAATTGCCTCGGTCCAAAGTTTTCGTGGAAAAGCAAGCTTCGTGGGAATACGTAATTTCGCCTTGCGAAACGTCCGGTTTCTAAGCGCCCCAAACATACATACCGTCACTGCACTTTCCCCTTTTTCTTGTTCTTCTTCTTCTTTGTCTTCCCTCTTCTTGGGAAAAGTGAGAGAAAGAAGGTTTCTTGGCTATTAGTGGCCTTCCTTGGTTCCTCAGTTTCAGAATTGAAAGGGAATTTTGCGAGGGAGACCGGATATTTTTATGAAAAAATCTGAAGAAAATAGGTTTCCTTCACCTGACGTTAAATTTATATTTAAATAGGTATTTGGAGAGAGTACCGTTCGATCGAAAATGTATAGATCTCTCCGAGGAAGAAACAAACGCTTGGGATTCGAAGGACCATCCACTGGTTGTGAGAAATGGGAAAATAACTATGGTCGATTTTCACTGTCTTCGCCTAATAAGCCCGATGATTTCCACAGGGTGGGCCGAAAATCACTCCCTACTAAAATAAATCTCTAACTTTCTCATTATATATGTTTAAAAGAAAATAATTTTTAAAACACGATGAAAAAAATCATGTTTGAAGTTAAATTTAATTTAAAATCAGCACAGATTTCGATAAGTATCTCGGAACTTTTCTTCAGATTTTTGACAAATCAGGAGCAAAGGAAGAATTAATCTTTCTGAGAAAAATCAAGAGAGGAAAAATGTTCGTCGAGAAGAAGCACTGGGCGCTTGTTAGGAATTAGTCAATTGTACGAATCGTTTCAAAATACGTTTCGACCAGGAACCAAAGTACGAAAAGGAAAAGATATACAATATTAATATTGTAAATATTGATATAATAATATTTAATTTAATTTATATGTAACAATTGATTCTTATATCATTTTTTATTAATTCTGTTTATAAGTATCGTGTTTCTGACACTTTGCAATATTCTCACGTCTATATGTTCCGGAGTGGATGCCTTATCGTTCAAGTAAATAGTTCTGTGAAACTGTAAATAACCTTCAATTATACCCTTACATCGTAACAACGTGTCGTTATTTGAGCTAAGAAAGCTCAATTCCGCAGCTTCTCTTATTCTTCAAATTCGTGCCAAAACCCAAGAAACCCTCCGCGGGATCCTTTCATCCGAAACTCGTTGCCAGCGAGGTAAACCTACATTTTGGTCCCCGGTTCGATTTATATTCTCGGTCGATTGTTGCCACAGAGAGAGAGAGAAAGAGAGAGAGAGAGAGAGAGAGAGAGAGAGAATTCCTGTTATCTCCGTGCAGCGGGAGTAGAGCTGGCTGGTCTTTAGTCAGAGACAAAGAGCCGCTGATGCTCTCGGGGACTCGGTGAGGAACGTGATGGGCACGCGGCCGGGAGGGTGAGAAAGAAAGGCCGAGAAGGAGAGAATCTGTCCAACTATTGAATGCCAGAAGGTCGATAGAAGCGTCGCTCTCGCGAGCGCGAATTCGTCCCCTGCGCGAAAGTAGCGACGAAATTCTCGATATTCGTGCAAACACGTGCTTCGACCAGCGTATTTCCATCGTCTCCAAACGAGACGGCAGAACAATCATCGAAAAAGCGACGTGAGCTGTGGAAGAGTTTGAACATGGACGCGGGGAGAGGTTCGAGATCCTCGTGGGACGTGGACGTGTCTTAACGACGCCAATTCAGCCTTGCGAACGAAGCTTAAAACTGACACCGTGGGAATGAATTTGAAAGAGAAGCGGCTGGAACGAGCGGATTTTTACGGTGAATTGCTCGCTGCTGCGACTCGGGATTATTTTCTCGATCCCGGCGAGCTTGTGACGGAGTCGTTGTTTCTAGGGCCAATGTCGGATATTAAATTACGCGTAGGCGTAGGCGTAGAGAAAGTTGCCAAAAATGTTTCACAAGCGAGACCGCTTAAATATCTTTTCGAATCGTGATGATACAGAAAATATCTTTTGCCTATCGTGAATAGTGTCGAAAGATTTATAACTGGTAGGAGTTTTTTTCTTTTCTTGAAGGTCACTTTTCGAGAACTCTTTTTTCCTTCATATTACTATTTTTATTATACTATCTTTTTATTTTTTTTTTTAATTGTATCGTGGAACTGGTAAAAACGTTCGGTAAAGAACATGACCTTGAAATGACGTTAATACCGAAGAAATTTAAGTTTCACCTTGCCTAAATTTTACAAGTTATTATCACAGTAAACGTTCAAAAGTATTGTACTTTTACGATGAAACGAGTAACAAGCGATTGATCTTTCAATTATTTCCGAATCGATAGCAGCGATAACTCCAACTATTCGATTTCTCGTATCCTCAAGTGTAAGTTGGACGTTCGTTTGTAAACTGTTTGTTTCAAATTTTATGCAATTGCCAAGTTGTACGAAACAATGAGACAATATATTGTCGAATAAAATTTTCGTCGTTTACGAGAAAATGTCTATTATTTTATACCCAAAATTACTAATATTTGTGGAACAACCCAGTATAATGGAATCCCACGTATCGAGGGCGATTCAATCCACGGCTACTCGTGCATGGAAGCATGTTACCAAGCGGGAACCGTCCAATATACCCGGAAACTTACTTCCCGGGCACGTTAGCACCCGCGATAATCTCGCCGAAACCATGCACCGGTTTTCTGCGAGAGGTCGAAAGAAAAGGAGAGGCCAAAAAAAAAGAAAGAAAGAAAGAAAGAAAGATCGCCAGTTGAAAAATGAAACGAGGCATGAACCCCGGAGCGCGCACAGGTGTTCCCGGCAAACTGGAGCATAAAGTACCTAAATCGTTCCACATTTTCCGCGACATGAGGTATACGTACGTATCAGAGTACGAGAGAGACAGAGAGAGAGAGAGAGGACGAGAGGTGAGACTGTGAAAGCCTTCCGACTACGTGTGTTACGCTCGCGTTCGCGGGAGGACTTGGCCGGCGGCGCGTGGAATTTAACTTCTCTCCCGGGGAAATCCCGTGAGAAAAACGACGCGGGATAAACACGCGCTCCTGCCTCCCCGCCGATCCGAGCAGTGGGCTCGGACCACTTGAAAATTACCCGGGACACGGCCTAACTTCTCTCTCTCTCTCTCTCTTTCTGTTTCTGGGTTTTTGACCGAGTCTAAATCCTCCTCGAAAACCAGGCGCGGCGAGGAAGGAAAAGTTTTTGGCCGGTCCGCGGACACTCCACCAGGGGCTTTTGTGTAATCGTGCTTCTTGGACAAAGTTGCGCGGCTAATTGGAAAGTCAAACAATAACGCCGGCCAGCCGGTCAAAATAATTAGGAAATCGTCCGCCTAAGTGGTTTCATGCCCGAGCGAGTGCACAATGTTGGGGACGGGTTCTCTCGTTCGATTTTGGAGAGATGGTTGTGGGAAGCTGTCGATTTTTCGTTTCGAAGGAGAAAATGGTACTGCAAATATTGGCCCCTGATGGATTAATTTCATTTCTCGCGCACAAGTGCGCTGTTGACGTTCAATTCGCCAAAAAAAAAAGAAAGAAACAAGTTCGATCGACTGATCGTATACCATTTATGTATATAAAAGTAGTCGAAAAGTCATAGACGATGTCGTGTGTTATGGTGCTAAAAAACTGATAATAATATTCGAAGGAGAAAATGGAACAAAAATACACTGCTGTTCAGTTCTTAAAAAACAAGTATACCGCGTATGTATGTATTATAATATCGAAAAGTCACAGACGACGTCATCGTAGTGCTCGAAAACAGAAAATATTCGGAGGAAAAGATAGTAGTATGTATATGGTGCGTGTGAAATAATTGCAAATATTGGCCCCTGATGGGTTAATTTCATTTTTCGCGCACAAGTACGAAAAATGACGTTCGATTCTAGAAAAGAAAAAAAAAATCAAGTGTAATCAATTAATCGTAGACCGTATATGTATATAAAAATAGTCGAGGACGTTGTTTCAGTGCTAAAAAATATTTCATTCGTCCGAAAAATTCACACTCGGTCAGATCGGTCGACTTCACGGTTCTCAAACAGTTGCGCCTGTGTTTTCCGAGAACCGGTTTGTTTCAATCGTATTCGTATCGCCGCGGCACTCTCGCCGTTCCGGAATAAAAGTTCCAGCTTACTGGGAATAGGGAGATTTTCAAAGTTTCTTCCTTGCGTACACGCTCGTTTAGGAAAGAGATACGATCGATACGCGACTGCCATTTCCGTGGCACCTTTGTCCTGGACCTGTCCACTCCGGCGGCAATGCGTGCGTGTTTTCCCATTGTACCGGCGAACAACGTCGTTTTTCACTATATTTTATTACTTCTATTTATTATATCGGAAACAAAAGGGGGAGAGGGGGGGGGGATACACGGCGATTCGTGCCGAAAATTCAGTTTTACGATGGACCGCAGAGCGGCATAAAAAAAGAGAAAGAAGAAAAAAAAAGAATCGGTGACCAGCCGAAAAAGCTTTTCGTCCTGAATTTCCTACCGCTTTTTTTGTCTACGGCCGCGAAGAACGGTCAGAACGCGAAAAGGACCAGAAGATCAAAAAAAGAAAAGAAAAAAAAGAGTGGAAAAAAGAGAAATAATAAAACGGACTGCAACGTTTGAGCTTTAACTCCTGCCCGGTTCCGATGTTCTTTTCTCTCTCTCTCTCTCTCTCTCTCTCTCTCTCTCTCTCTCTCTCTCCATAGCTTTTTAAGTTCGTCGTAGAAAAAATTTTTTTCACCCCGGTTCGATTTAATTTCGCGCCATTTAACGCGACCGCTCGCACGGGGCCATTGTTCGTGATTTAAAGTCCGTGAAACTCGTGCCGTTCGGCCGTTTTTTTTTTTTTTTTTTTTTTTTTTTCTTCAATTAGGTCGTCTAAAAAAATTCGATGATATTTAGCTGCTGCACTTCTCTTTGTTTTTATGTGATACACCTTCGAACGATCTGTGGGATCCGTTGTGCATCCGAACGTTAGAGGATAGATTTTACGTGATTCGTATTCGCGTAACGTTTCGAGCTTGACTGTACCTCAACGAAGATGTCTGTAAATTAACGAGCATTAAAATTTCCAGAGATTAATGCGATTGATCGATTGGTACTCGATCCGTGCCATTTTAACCCAATACTGTTACGTCATCATTTCGTAGATTTTTTTATCTTATTTATTTGTTTTGTAGTGTTTTATTTTATAGCTTTATTTTATAGTTGCATTATATTTTATTAATGAATGAACTACCGACGATTTATGCGAAGCATAAAATTTCCATCAGAGACGTTAGAGTGAGAAAATAGAAAAGTTTTACGATGTTAGGTGTATCCATAAGTAATGTCGTTTTTTGATACCGTGCAAAATTTTATTTCATTTAAGAATTGATACAAATTTTCTATTTCATTTTTGCAAAATGATTTTGAAGTAAAATTAAATTAAAATGTTTATTGAATTTAAAAAAAAATTGACTTATGGATACACCTAATACAATAAATTACACAAGGTTCTATTTATATATTTTGCAAAGAATCATTTAAATCTTCAAAAATTAAAAACTGCTTTATATCTATATTAAAATTTCCAACTGAAATTATAAATTGGTCATTTTTGACCACGTTCAAGTGTTTTAACATACAGTATTCCTGAGATTTAACCTCCCTAACACGTCCCAAAACATATAATGATGAATAAAGAAAAATTGCCAATCACTTACAGTTCTTTATCTCGTAAGATCAACTTGATTGAAATATTCACTTGATTGAAAGACATCAGATACATTGGTAATTGAAAACTAATCACGCAACATTGAATAATCATTCCTCCAAAAGAACACACTAAAATC
Organism: Frieseomelitta varia; assembly: GCF_011392965.1. Classification (NCBI taxonomy): domain Eukaryota; kingdom Metazoa; phylum Arthropoda; class Insecta; order Hymenoptera; family Apidae; genus Frieseomelitta; species Frieseomelitta varia. Next base: position 311,487 of record NW_025109550.1, read on the forward strand.
TCTCCTCATCGTACAAAAACCTCGTAAGTAAGTGAAACGCCACGATTGTTCCACCTCATAGGCCCAGCAGACATTTCAACAACGAAGTTGAAAGTGAAAAGTTATTGAACGCTCTAGTATCGTTGGACGAATGATGAAAACGAAAGCGAGAAACTCGTGAGTCTTAAATCCGAATACTTCTCGCGATTTGGACGAGGATTCGACTTTTACTCCCCGAGGAAAATTAAATTTCAGGCACAGTACTTGCTGGTGTATCAGTTAATCAGCTAGCTAGGATATCGTCCTAGCGAAAGTACTGAGAATAATATTCTCGTAACAGCGTTGATTTTCGCGAATGTCGTCGACGAGAGAGCATTCCTCGTTGGCTGGTAATAAAGGAGAAAGAACGACGATGTAGCCAGAGTGAATAGAGAAGAAGAAGAAGAAGAGGAGGAGGAGAAGGAGAAATAGTAAGTCAAGAGAGGGAAATTCGTTCGCATTTACGTCCCACTTGCGTGGAACTTAATTTCCATCTAACCAGCTTCTACCGAAAAGTAATTTCTTCGTGTCACCTTAGAATTGAAATATCGCCCTTAAATTAGCGTTAACCCGAATTATGCCGGTTGTTGTCTCGCCTCGCGAGCGGATTTCGCGTCCACGCGTTTCTACGAACTTGACTTTCTAATTAAGACGTTTAGCGGAACCGAGAAACCTCGGATTCGCGCGCTGAAATTCGAGAGGAAGACAAAAAAGGAATAACACCGAGTTTCTCCGTCTGACTGTGAAGGAAGTCGTACTACTTCGAGCAGCGAGCGTGGTCTGCGCCATTGTCACGTTTGTTCTTAAAGGGAAGATCTACTTTAAACCGCGTTCATGCTGCTAAAAACATGATTGTCTCAACGTTCGTTTGCTGAAAGGAATGGGAAAAAAAGAAATCACTAACTTCGTGTAAAAAAAAAAAAACACGTGTTTCGATCGTTGAATAAACATTCATGTTTATCGAGTCGTCTTGGTAAATGTGAAACGTCTGTTTAGTTATTCGTATCTGTACGCTGCACGTCCGGCGAGAAACATTTGGAAGTAATGAGTTCTTCTGCAATGCAAAAATCAAGATTTCATCCGTGACTTGTGTTTGAATGTACAATTTTTATAAATATTCAAGAAAATTTATTAACATTTACTTAGAGAGACTTGTAAAAGATACCAAAAATTATATTAAACTTATAAAAAATAGATTTTTTAAATATATAGTAAATATATAAACGAAACACTAATTTCATCAATTTACACAAAAACAGTATCTTCGATAATTTCCGAGATATTTGACAAAGTATGTTCAACATGCCGATAAAAAAAATGCAGGTCAAATTTTTTTTTTTTTTCGAAAACTACAAATTTCACTACGCTTTATGCCAAATTTCATCGAAATCGGTGACTCACACTTTGAAGAACGCTACTTCCCCTTCTGTCTCAGACCTCAAGAATCTGTTCAATGTATTATCCAGGAAATGGGAAGAATCTATCGGCAATAACGAGAAAAGTAAAACGGAATGTCGTTCGTCAAAAGTGTTTCAGCGAAGAGATCGAGTGACAAAGGGGATCCGAATATCTCTCCCGAATTTCTCTCGCTTACGGGACCGCCATTAAATCCAGAAAAGAAAGCGGAAACACCTGGATCCCTCTTCGAAGAGATCCTCGCCCTTCGGGAGTTCAACGTAGACGGTTCGATCCTCTTCTCTTTCATCGAACTTCCATTCAGTCGCAAGCGTATTCAACCCCCCGGCGTGACACACCCTCGAGAAGCAACCCCCTTCGCAGGCTCGAACAAATCAAAAGGATGGAGGTTGAAAGAGATAACAAGGTCTGACCGTTCACCGCCGCGTTTACCAGGTTCAATCGCGTAATTATCCAACGTGTTCGTGGAGAGGCAAAAAGTCGCCGCTCGACTCGCTGCTTTCCTCTTTCACACGCGTTCACAACGGCGGGAAAAATAACGCCAGCGCGGGAAAGCTACACGCTTGTTCGAAATTTTCCTCTCCTAGCTGCAGCTCAGGGTCATCAGGCACGTGAAATGTCGTTTTCATTGAATTGAAAAATTGCCGATAGTTTGTTCGCGTACCAGAGTGGAATTTCTATTTCAAAGAAACAGAAGATGGAAAAATTTTTTTATTGAGAATCTTTTTTAAATTTGTCGGTTGGAAATTTTCGTTTTCTATCTTCGTTTGGAACGTTCCGTGCTTGATCGAAGTAAATATTCAATTTAAAATTCACGTGTGCGTGTCTGAAACCGGTGGAGAAAAATTTGTAAAATTTTTGCCGAGGTCTTAGTTTTTTTCTCTCCCGCATTGCATATTTGTTCGTGCATCTTTCATTTTGATCACTTCGGATCTGCAAAAGATATTTCTTTCCCGCTACCGCGAGAAACAAAGCCTGAACGATTCGACAAAGTTATCCTCGTTTTTCACCGATGGGAATCGCCCGAATTATCGGTAGTGGAATCGCCAATATTTACTTTGAGCGAACGAGAACTATTTGCAACGTTCGGGGAGAAGCACGTTCCCAAAAAATTTACAGATACCTGGTGTAAAAAGTTTCTTTCCCTCCGAAGTCTGCCACTCGGTAACGTAATAAATCGCCGGGAACGAGCATTGATGAATTCTCGTTCGCGAAAATCCTTTCAACTCCAGCGCGATTTTTCTTTTCGCCGACAGCGAAACCTCGACAACTACGCGAACCTGTTTTTTCAACAAAGAAAAGAAAAACATTCTGGTACGTCCCGGTTGGGCGTATTGACGAAGCCGAAAATTTCAATTTGCAATGACTTTGCGCTCGTTGCAAAAGAGAAAGAAAACAGGAAGGAAAGTATAATAGGAAATTTAAGTAATAACCTTTTATCTGTCCAGTATTTTAACACTATACAAGTGACGCATTTTCAATTCCAGTTCCACGTTCTTTCGTTTACACATTAACCTTTTGCGCTGGTAACTGATTGCGCGGACCATAACGAGTGACCGAACCGTATACGACAATTCGTCGCTTTCTTTTTCCTTTGAATTCGTCGGTATATCATTGGATAGAAATTATTAAGTAGCAAATAAATTTATCATTTGTTTTACCTGGGTTACATTTAAATGTATTTAAAACTGAGGAAATGTTGCGATTTGAGACAAAAAAATTCTCGACGTGCGTGACATGTCATTCCAGAAGTGTCATGTATTGTCAGGGAAGCAGGTATTAAAAATTCTGTACAGATTCTAACAAAAGTTTTTTCATAAAAAAAAGAACCAAATGTTTACATTTTCTATTTTAGTTTATATATGAAATAATTTCGCCTTTTATACTATGCATCACCAGAAACTTTAGCTTTCGTAAACGCAACATTTTAGAACAAGTATATTTGGTATTTATTTATGACCATTTCAAATATCTTTTCCGATGCACAAATACACAGTATATTTTACAACTTTACTTTACCTTTTGTAAGGTACCCTGACGTTTAGGGAATCTCATCATGTGAAAGAAAATTATTAAATGCACGTGTATGTTTAAAAATATTATTTTTGTCATTATTTATTTTAATTTCTTTACCACACAAATCTTTAGAACCTTTTCATAGTAATATAATAAATATGCTTTAATTTCTATCCCCGTTCTGTTTCCACAAAAAAAGTACCGGCCACTCGCGCACCGTCTGTACAACGTATTAATAATCTTGGTGACTACAGAAAACAGAAATAGTAATCTAAAATACACAGAACTACAGTTCACCATGATACGAATCGGTTGTACAACGTTTGAACAAGTATTAATAATCTTGGTGACTACAG